>NW_009953935.1:693888-748421 GCF_000747805.2 Chaetura pelagica
GTAGCTCTGCGCTGGACTCTTTCAAGCAGTTCCCTGTCCTTCTTGAACTGAGGGGCCCAGAACTGGACACAATACTCCAGATGTGGCCTCACCAATGCAGAATAGAGGGGGAGGAGAACCTCTCTTGACCGACTAACCATACCCTTTCTAATGCATCCCAGGATGCCATTGGCCTTCTTGGCCACAAGGGCACATTGCTGGCTCATAGTCATCCTCCTGTCTACCAAGACCCCCAGGTTTCTTTCACCTACACTACTCTCCAGCAGGTCAGCCCCCAACCTGTACTGGGACATGGTGTTGTTCTTCCCCAAATGCAAAACTCTACACTTATCCTTGTTGAATTTCATCATGTTTCTCCCCGCCCAACTCTCCAGCCTATCTAAGTCTCTCTGAATGGCAGCACAGCCTTCTGGTGTGTCAGCCACTCGTTCCAGCTTAGTGTCATCAGCAAACTTGCTGAGGGTACATTCTATACCCTCATCCAGGTCGTTGATGAAGATGTTGAACAACACCGGTCCCAGTACCAACCCCTGTGGGACTCCACTAGTCACACACCTCCAACCAGATTCTGCCCCATTGACTACAGCTCTCTGACTCCTTCCTTTCAACCAGTTCCTGATCTACCTCACTACCTGATCACCAAACCCATACTTGATCATACTGCCAATTTCAGTCACAAAGGGTACTACCACACACCAACAACTCATGCTAAAAATACCAATCTAGAGACCCAACACAATGTTAGCCCACCTCATCATTCTGAAGTCAAAATATTCACCAGCATCAAATAATTCATCCATTTTTTCCTCAAAACAAGTCATAAAGAGTCAGAGGTGCTACAGAAAACAGCACTTAATCTGACACACCAAAATACTATTCAATCACTAAGCTACATCTCCCTAGTAAGCCAGTAAATAAAACCGCCTGCTACAACCCCCTCCAAAACCTCACACTCAGTTTTTCCTCTTAAATTTTAAATCTACCTTGAAGTTATTGGAGCTTCCTTGAGAATAATGGCACTAGAAGCAGAAAACCTTCAGAGATATGTATTGCCCTTGGCTTATTACCTTTTCCACATAGGTCCTGAATTAAAAAAATCAGAATTGATCATACACAATCCTGGTAGAAAACATAACTGACAGCAGTAACAAGAGTGTTCCTCAAGACTACACTTGAGACCTTAAGTTACCTACATTTGTTATCTTTGCATTTTACTATCATGCATGTTCAGTCAGAACGTGTGGAGCTAAATCAAGGCCTTAATGTCTACAAAGTTAATTTTACAAATAATCAGTTGCATTAAAAAAACAAGAGCAGGTGTATCTCGTGCATATTTTTACCCACAAAATTATATTCCTGGAGAGTACACCAAACCAGTTCACTCTTAATAGAACTTTTAAAATGCCTACCTTTACCGGTGAAATGTGAGAATGAGAAACAAATCCATGGACATTCTCAATCTGTGACAGATTCTTCTCTGATACATGAACCAGCTCTGGACCTGTCACCTCATTGGAAATGTGTGGAGAACTGTGCTCCTGTGGAGGTGTATCTTCATCCTGATAGCGGTATTTCTAAAGAAAACAATTACAGAAGACAATCAGTTCATGACAGAAATGTGAAAAGATTATCCAGTACACCCAGGTTAGACAGAAACACATTTTTTCCCCCTAATTATACTGAATTTAGAGAAATAAAATCTAGAAACAGAAGTTTTAATCAGTATTTTAAATTTTAAGACTGATCCCATCTAAAATGGTTCCAGCCTCTTTAGTCTCACCTAAAACAACTATAAAGCCTCCTCATTTTCTTTTGCCTATTTGAACACAGTAACTTTTCCAGAAAGACTTTTTCAAATACCTCTTCCCTAGTTGTTCTTCTTATGAACACTTTAACACTACTGCTATTATTCACTAATAGCAGAAACTCTCAGTACCAACTCAATTTATTACCTTGTCTTGCCTTTAAGAACTATCAGCCTCAAAAGCTTTTTTCTATACTTCCAATCCAGCACATCCACTCAAAGCATTTTTGTCAGCTATGGAGTTTCAGCTTTTATATGGGATATCAATATAGCAATTCACTACTTCCAACTTTGTTATGAAACAATAAAATGTCGGTTTGCTACTAAACAGATTAAGCTTCCCAACAACAAAGTCTTCAAACAGAAACAGAAACACAAGACATTATTCAGTCTTATTAATTGGCATTCAATTTTAGAAACCAGAACCTATTACTTATCCACCAGGGATGCACTCTAAACAGACTGTGCTGTATCCACACTTGCAAATCCCTACTAAAACGAAATCAGAAGCATATGTAATATAGAATCATCAAGGCTGGAAAAGACCTTCAAGATCATAAAATCTAACTGTCTGCCCTATAACCCCTAACCACTGAACCATCTCCTGAAATACCATGTCTACCCATTTTTTTAACACCTCCAGGGAGCTCCACCACCTCCCCGGGCAGTCTGTTCAATGCCTCACCACTCTTTCTGTGAAGAAATTTTTCCTAATATCCAGCCTGAACCTCCCACAGCATAGCTTGACCCCATTTCCTCTTGTCCTGTCACTGATCACTAGGGAGTAGAGGCCAACACCCACCTCACTACAACCTCCTTTCAGGTGGTTCTAGAGGGCAATGAAGTCTCCCTTCAGCCTCCTCTTCTCCAGGCTGAACAGCCCCAGCTCCCTCAGCCTCTCCTTGTAAGACCTGTTCTCAAGGCTCAATCAGCCTAGTTGCCCTTCTCTGCACCCTCTCCAGCACATCAGTGTCCTCCCTATACTGCAGTGCCAACCGCACACAGTACTCACCTGTTCTCTGGACTGCACACAGCTAACTACTCAACCAGCACCTTCAAACTCCAGAGCTAACACAGGCTCACATTACAAACATACTCATGTACAAGCTCTGCTCCAGTTTCACCTGTGTAGTTTCAGCCAATTCTGAGGCTCTTTAGGTAGCCCATGCATTTTATTGCTAGTTAAAACTAAAGCTGAAAGCTGAAGTGCAGGGTTTACTGTGTCCATAAGATGAATCCCAACACTTTGTAACCACGTTCACTTTCACACACTACTACTACACTTTGGGATACATACATAGTTGTTACTACTTTAGAGGGCAAGCATGTCATGTCATTAAAATACTAGAAAAACCTTCTAAACATGTAATCATTTTAAGCTTTGAAAAAGCTATTCCTATTACTGAATTATATTTAGGATAGAATACATTCCTTTGGAATTCTTTTCAATAGAATTTTAAGGTCTAGTACACTTTATGCAAAAATAGTAATCTTCCTGGTCAGTGATTTACACATCATAATCCAGATCACTAAAAGTAACCTGTTTGTCAGTAAGCATGAAAACAGATGAACAGATTGTTTGCTCTTCTCTTCCCTGTGCCACCTTGCTTTGCCAACACCACGATTCCCTGGGAGACAAGCTAAGTTACTAAATGAGAAGCAAAAACTTTCAGCTTTACATTTCCTTCACAGCCTGCCCTACAGCACACCATCCCCACCCCTGCCCCCAAGCCCTAAAAGAACAGTGACAAACCCACACACTCAACCACACACATGCAGGCAGACACTAAACATGTGGCTTCTTTTAGCCAGCAACAGATTTATCTTTATACTTAAATATTTTTTTTAAAAAAATTATCCACACTACTCAATGGAGCCTTTCATTGTTGAGACAACACAAGATCAAGGTCTTCTATACAAAAAAAAACAAACAACCATGCTTTTGTAGTATTAGAAATTATAAAGTAGAAGCAATAAATTTTCTCTACAAATACAAATTATTAGCAGAGAAGCAGAAGGAAAATAATCCCAAAGAGGAAAGGAAGTGCGTTAAGAATTCTGTTATTACAATAACCAGTGTCAAATGTTTCCAAACCTTCTTTGCTGTATGGCAAAGGAGAGATAGTGACTTCTATCAGTTTTCAAAAATTGCAATGGTTATGCAAAAAGCCCTAATTTTTCAAATCTTTAGCAGAGAGGTTTCATGAAAAACCAAGTCAACTTAATAACTTGCTACTAGCAAAAGACAAGTTTTTTCTTTCCTTTCCCTGTAGCAGTCAGATGCTGTATTACTCAGCTTCAGACTCTTGTCATTCATCTATTTTATGAAATTGACTTGTTTTTAAGTCATCAAAACAAAACCCTGAAAGAAGTTGACATTAACTCTCTAGAGTAGCCATGTTAAACATCAGAAACAGGGAAGAATTATTATTTTAAAAAGTGTTGAACAAAAATAAAAATGAACATTAACAGAGCACAAATAAGCTCATAGACAATATAAATGTTAAAGGTGCAAGAAAAACAGAAAATAGGAATCCTGCTAGCTTAAAGAAGCCGGCACAACTGGTGAAAGAACTTGGCTGGACTTGTGATCCTGCCAGATCTCAAACTTCAATTTGACTAAAAAAAAATGGGAACTGAAAGTGGATTAAGTTGCCAGTTCATCTCAGATGACAACCATGGAAAGCCAGAACTGGATAATTCCAGTTTTATTTAAAAATAGTCACAAATCAAAATCAACTTCCTTTGCAGATCAGTCACTTCCTTTAAGCAAAGCACAAAATTACCTTGATTTTTTTAACTGAAACCAGACACATCTATTAGAAACAGGTATCAGTGCTTACAGTAACAGTGTATATGAAGTTTTAGAAGATCGTATGTCATTATAACTTAGACTAAAAATGAAAAAAATGCTGTGGCAAAGGCTTGTCTCTCATCCAAGACATTGATGACGGCTATAAGCTTCCCCATTCCCTCCCCAAAACATTAAATATGAAGTGCTAATTAGATTTTGATGCAATATGCAAGATTGACTTTACTATTGTTTGGAAAATATTTCCAAACTTGAAACTGCTAAGAAAACCAGAATTCATGTTTAAAATACACTAACTGAAATACTTACAGGATAATGATTAAAACAGCAAATAGAAGACGATACAAAGTACATGCAAACATAATAGCCAGAATACTTCTTATTGTGAAAGATAAGGCACTATCTGTGCCCTTTACAGAAATTAGTTTTCAGCAAAGTGCTTCAAGTAAAGCAAATTATTGTCTCTTATAACAGCTAATCCTCCACAGAAGTGGAAGCGTTTTGTACTACTTTACTACAGAGCACCACCTCTGCCATAGTATGCTTCTTGACTGAGGCAGTGTGTTCAAGTGATCTGGCACAGCCACCATTCAAAATTGCCCTCCTCTCCCCAGAGCTGCCAACCTTTGAACAAAAACTCACTCAACTGTTTCAGTCATGCCAAGTTAATTCTGCTGCTACACATGAAGCAAAATCCCAAGCAACTTAAACTTCCACAGGAGTCTAAAGATACCATTTCACAATGCAGCCCAACTCAAAGGGTAGCTACTGTCCAAAGGAGCATGACCCATTCAACTCCTCCTGGTCCAGCTCTACAACATCTCCCTGCCCGTTCCTTGCTCCTAGTACACATCTGACTTCAGATGGTAAACAAGCCCAGCAACCTAAACCAGCAGAATATTTGTTCCCTCTTCCAACTATACTAAATATTCTTTAATTCCCTAAATGGGCTCACAACAAGACGAGGCATGCAGCAATGCTGGCATAATAGTGAGAAAAGCAGGTAGAGAGTAGGACCAACCCATCTCATAGTGGCTAGCATAAGACCATTTCTCTGCTTACAACCAAGAAAAACCAATCCTGCACCCAAACTCAAGCTCCTAGTTTAGAACAGACAGCCAAGCAACAAGCAAATAGATCAAAGGAAAGAAAAAAGGCAGGTGTGGCAAAGCAGCTCTGACTGGCAGTCAGACTGCCTCAGCTGTGCATCTTGGAAGTTTCCCAGCACTTAATCAGTAGCCAAGCCACTTAACCATTTTTAAAAAACTTTACGGACTGTTGTATAATTTATAATCCTAAACTGAAGTCCAGAGCAACCAACTGCTGAACACTTAACTCATTTCTGATAGATACTGCTCCAAACAATTCAGTTGCTTGTGCACAGGTGTGTCAAGAAAAGAACATTTCTTTTTGATGCAACACAGTTACGATGCCTTCAGGCAACATTATACCTTCAATAACTTTTGAACTGTCACCAAACACTACAGTATTTACTGATGCAAACTACTGAAAAATCCGTTTATTTTAACAAACCAGTGCTAGTTTACATGAGACAGGAAGATGGCCCAAATGCACCATAGTGGAATAATTCATTGTGTAAGGCTCACAGTCTCCCTACCACAACTCCCATGCCTAGCAGAGTTAGACAAAAATAAGGATGAAAAACTATCTCCAACACTGTGCAGGAAAAACAAGGATTTTGTGGACATTTTATAGTACTGTTTTTCAGAATACTGATCATCTGTTCACAAAAAAAATGCACAGAAAAGCTTTAGGAAACTCATTCTAAAAAAGGTTCACTTTAGTCTACCTAAACCCTTATCCATATTTCAAAAAGAAGATATTTCAAACAGATTCACACATGATGTATCCCATAGAAATAGTTAAGTTGTAGTTTTATATTTTTATAAAGATCCTTGAATAGGGAATCTTACTGAAAGAGAAATGAAAGAAAATTCTAAAGAACACTTAAACAATCCCATACCCTAAACTGATAATCCATACACACAACAGCATGCAATGCTGTTATTCCACAGATTAAAGCCATACAGAATGCCATGTTCATGGACAGAAACTCATTTATGCAAGACCAACCTTAAGTAGCAGATCACTTAATGAAAAATACGAGGTAGCAGTTACTACAGTTCTCTTCCAAATGGGATGTGTATCACAATCCAATTCATATTAGACATACACACCAATACATTGGCTTAGGTGAAAATAAATTCGAAAGTGCAGTAATGTATCTTTTCTACAAAGAAAAAAAAAGTACTAAAACCAGCTTTAATATAAAAGCGAGAAAGTGCTTAAAAAAACAATTTTAAAGCTCCCAAATTGACCTTCTTACACTCACTTGCCTTCTCCTCCAGGTCACAAGCCAACACAACTCTGAAGTTACTGCACACTTCAAGTAGTGAAAACTACAAACAAAACAGAGGAAAGCATGCAGCCTGACATATACACTCTGTCCCCAGGTAAGTTTTAATTTCTGCTGCACAAGCTCAACCCCTGTTTTGCAAGAGTTTAAGTGAGGACTTTACTTATTAAATCTAATAATTTTAATTAATTCAATATATGGCAGCTCCTAGGGGCAGACTCCCTCTGCTGAAGTATGAAAAGGCAGCATGATGAAACAAAGTGGCTTTAGACCATTTGTACCCCATTCCCCAGGTTTAAATATTTGTCCTTGTTCAGTCACTGCTCCACTTCTGAAGTTAAACTAAATCTGAAAGGACCCTTCAAAAACGATTCCAGGAAACAAAGTTGTTGGGAAATACCTTGTTCCATCCAACATCTCTGCTCCTCTATATAAGGACTAGGATGCAACATGTCAAAATCAGATTAGCAGAAAAATCTAAATACCTACAGTTCTCCTCACATCTCCCCAAAAACCACCCTTCACAACTCTGGCGTGCAGTTAACATTCAGCAGAAAATAAGCTTCAATAACTAACAATAGCAACAATACAACCAAATTTTTCATTATCTTGATGAACAAAAATTATCTGAAATGCACAGTATATGAAGATGCTAACGTGTTTTGTACAAGTCTCCACTGTAGTCTAGTGGAAGTACTAAACCAGAGACTAGTGCTTAGGAAAATAATAGTACCTTCCACATGGAGGAAAATAAAAGGACACAAAACAAAATCATGCTCTACTATCGGAGAACTGAAGTTAACTTGAAATCTTCTTGCTTTTAAGAACCATGCAGATTTAAAAAGTCACATAAGGTCTCTTTGCAGGGGAATAGCAAATCACACTGAAAAATTAAAAGCCTCAGGATAACAAAAGAAACTTCAGTATCAAGAGGATACGTTTGTGCATTTTAAGAACTTCCTCACCAATTATGGGTTAGGGCATTTGGAATTATGTCCATTTTAGGCCTCAATGTATTATAAACTGAATTACTTTAAATACTAGGACAGGACTGGGTTTTTTTGGGGTTTGTTCTTTTAAACACAAGTTCAGTACTTGGAATAACTGCTTCATTCTCAAAAACACTAAGTTTTCTTTCACTAATTAGACCTAAGAAATAACAGAAGGCATTTACTGCCTACCCCATGGACAGTTTCAGTTTGAATAAAACTGCACAGAACATGTTTATTTAGGTCACAGTGTTCCATCAAATGTCAAAATGCACAGCTAGTGTTAAACATAGGTATTTATATAATACTTGATTTCATGGATATCCAGAAATGATACAACAATCTAAGATACACATATACGTTTACAAAGACATCAGAAGTATTTGTAGTAAGGAAGTTCACCTATTCTAATGCCAAAGAAAAGAGAACAATGAACAGTAAGATTGCTCTTTTTCTATATGGTTAAAAAACACTAAAGGAAAACGGAGAAGCTACTTCACAGGACTACTTGCAAGATGAATTATTTCTTCATGTAAAGGAGTGAACAGGTTATACTGTGTTACTGTTCCACATCATTTAAATATTGACTCTTTCAGTATTCAAAGGCTACCTTCTCAGAAGCCATGTACGATACAACCCTGTAACTTCTTTTCAAAAAAGGACAAGTGCCTAACATGACATCTCCAGACACTACCAGCAGGGTACAACTATTTCAACCTAATCCTTCAGCTCATTTGGGCCGTACATAGTATGGAGTACCTACTCTGTATGAACAGCAATACATGTTTATTTTAAGATAATTAAAGGCCTGGCTGCTCTGCCTGGGGCATGGCAGGCTGGCCTGGGGCTCCCCAGCAGCACACCCCACATATGGGCCCAGCTTCCCCCCGGGGGCCAGGGTGCAGGGACTCAGAACAAGGTAAGAAGTCATTAATGCATTCAGACAGACAAAGAGAGCCACTGACATGCGGGTAAAGTAGAAAATACCGCCATTGCCGAGATCCGACACAAAATGCCTAAAGTGGATTCTGGATGTTTGCCGAGTATTTTTAGTTTGGTCTTAAAGTGAACAGCATCTCTCCTCTGCACTTCAGCTGACAAAATGAAAACCAAGATAGTACTTCCATTCTATGCTTTCTTCCCAAGTTTATAAGAAAATCTTACAAAGAAAAGACAGATGTGCAATTCCACGTAAAGCTTAATTCTCTAGCAAACAGTTTCCAAATTGCATCAATATATATTTAGGTAATTTAAATTGAAAAATGCTTTGGACACACAAAAGATAAGTAGATTCATATCTAGGCACATTCTTCCTCCCTGAAAATGAAGCATTCAACTTTAAGTTTCATAATAAATCATTCACGCTACCAAAAGATTCACAACAATTTAGACTCCTCCCTCGCAACCTAAGTTACATTTATTCAACATCAACATTTTGTGTTCTCTCTGTCTCTCAAAATGCATCACACACACAACTGTTCCCAACTTACAAAATAAAATTTAGTTCCACAAAATTTGGTTAAAAATAATGAGCACTGACTTTGAAACACTGAATCTGTAAAATAAGTTTTGGACAGAAAGATTTCCTGAATCTGTTTCAAAAGTTACTTTTTACCCATATCCCTTTAATTTTTAAGGGCCTTTCCAGTACTTTGTGTTCTTATCATATCCTTCACATCACACATTAATTTTAGTGAAAAAAACTGTTTTAACATGACACTTAATATATTCTGTTTACTATTCTGAGGATTACCAAATTAGATATTTTTTATTACTCTGAAACCTAAGCAGTTGATGTAGTCTTAAAATGACTAAATGCCCGAGGGCACTGTTAAACCCAAACCTGCCACTAACGATTGCTTCCATCAATATGATGTCAGGAGGCATTTCCAGCCCTGCATTCTCAGTACAAGTCTCTTGTGTATTTAATTCTCTACAGCTGAAGAAAATGAAAGCCAAGTGCAATAAACTGATTACATGATTAATGCTGATTAATGGAGAATGACGACATTTTACATGCGGCATTCAGTAAATTCAAAATGTTGTTCAAAGGGATCTTTAAACAGTAGGCATGATAATTCATTACTTCTGCCACAATCACCAGAAGCAAGTAAAACATGGAGCAAAATGCACACTATTTAATCAGAAATCAGAGGTACAGTTACATTAGACAATGTCAATCATTCACTAAATGCAGCTTACATTTCCAGGAAAGTCCTTTTATAGACCCACCTTACATCCAAACATTAAAGATATTGTGTTGTTGGTACATGCTACTTTACAGTGGCAGAGCATCGGAGAAAAACAATCCAAGTTTTTTATGCTAGGAGACATTTTTTCAGACCCTGTGCACTTCAATCGATCCGTGACTGAGATTCCAGAAAAATGCCTCTGTAAGCGCTGCTTGCTGCCTGTCTTTGACATTTAATCTAGGTCCATAGTGTTCAAAAAGAAGCCTTTATATAAATAGGTTGAATCCTTCAGGAAAAAAAAAAAAAAAAAGCTTCACAACAGAGACCAGATCTTTAAAAAAAAGCAAATCAAAAATCCTGCATCCATTTTTTAAATTTTCAAGTCAGCTTTATATTTAATTACATTAGCATCAGCTTGAAGTGACAACTGGCCCAAAGTAATACTCGGATCTGCTCAGCCAGAACCCAGGGTTAGATCCACCAAGGCAGCTCCACCTGCTGCAGTGCAAGGTCTGCCATCTCCTCCATGAAAACAGAAGCAACTCCAGCAGAGCCACTATGCTCAGTGTGTGCTGCTTGCTTAGGGGAGGGGCGAGATGTTGCAGCAAGGGACTCGTTACACGGCCCGACAGAGAGAAACCAAATACTTCCTGCGAGGTGCTTTCGCACTGCACCAATGAGCATGTGAAAACCCACTTTAAAATCAGCTGTGCATAATTATAAAACCAGGGAAGTTGTAAGCTTAACAGCAGGGAATTTGCTGATCTGCAGTTTACACTAGCTTTTTCAAGGAAGTGTCAGCAGACCACAAAATGAATGCCTATGGGATATTTAATCCTCATTTTCAAACATTAAAAATTCAAGGTTATTTAACACATTTTAGAAAGTGTTCTTTAACTGTTGAGTAAAACTCCTAATGCTCTACCAAAAGCAATTAAAAAACCAGCTATAGAAATACATTAATTTTCTCCAAATTCAACATACAGCGACACGAGAAGCTGTGAATTTTTTCCCTTTTATCACTAGGAAATCATGAATAATCTGGACTATGCATCACTTTGGTTATGAAGAGCTCTCAGTAAAGCACTTCAAGCAACTGTATATGTGAACACCTAAACAAAACAGTTTGAAGAAAACAAAGCTTTTCTCCTTAGAAATTAAGTAAAGTCATGCTCTCCTTAAGTTTTCTTGTTCTTCATTGCATGCTATTAAGTCTAAAACACAGTATTCTTTTTAAAGTGTTTGGGTGATTTTTAATCAAACCCTGCAAGGATTCAGACTTCTTTTCAAAGGTGCATTTAAAAAAAAATGTCCCTGAGGGAATTTAAGGTATTTATATATTGTAACAAATTGTATTACAGAAATTTATTAAAAATATGTGCTCTGTGATTTCTCTATAAGTTAAGAAACCTTTGCAAAAAGCTTCAATGAAATAGTGTCAGCCATCATTTCTATTTTTAATTGTACTCTACAGTATTGTAAAAAAGCATTTAAGACTTTCAGAGAAGTCTTGTTAGATCCTCCCTCTTTAGGACATGACTGTGCACCTACGTTTGCACCTATAGCAGCCTTCTGTCATTTCCCTTTTACTTCATTTGGTTTACCTGATAAGCACCCCTTGAGGCAGAAAGTTTAATGTAGTGTAAAACTGGCATCCACACTAAAGAGCTCAGAAACGAGTAAGTTCATGAATTATATTGAGACAGTCATCTTTATATAAATGTGTAGACTGATGCAACCAAAATTAAGGCAAGAAGTCTGGAGAAAAATGTGTAGCTCAGCCTACAGTAAACCTCAAAATAAACTTCATTTGCATGAGGACCTCTTTCTTGGTAGAATACCCCAGGACTGCAGATGACAGCACTTCCATACTAATAAGTATAGGTTTCTGTCCACCATGTACCACAACCTATGATTTTTCACGAAACAGCCTTAGACATTTTCTCCCACACTAGGTCCTCTTCTGCATCAAGTACAGCAATTATTGGGATAGGACCAAAGAAAAATCCGTTACACTCTACTTAAGCGTTATGGAAAACAAAAAAAGACTATATGTATATATATATATATATTGTCCTGGTTTGAGCCAGGATGAAGCCAATTTTTCTTTTTACTGATTTTTTTTTCTTCAGTAAGTTTCCTTGTAACTAGCAACAGTGTGTTCTGCTAGGCTGATAAGACAGTGGAATGTTTTTCTAACTACTGAGGCTTCAAGGCTGCACCTGCACTCTGTCGGCTCAGACACTATGGGGAGATCTGTGACCCCCCCGTAGGAGGCTGAGTTAGACAGACAGCAAAATTGGCCAAAGATATTCCATTCCATATATCTACGTAAGCTCAAAGGAAGGTCAGAGATCACAGAAGACAACTTCCTTCCTTCTTCTTCTTCCCTTCTCTTCCGTGCATGGCCGGCGTCCAGGGAGGACTCTGTTCATCCATCACCGTCGATCCTCAGGCTTGATCTCTCATGACCCCCATAACTCTCTGCTTTTCTCCAGCAGCAGCTCCGGGATTCCTCGGGACTCTTCCCAGTTCAGGGAAGTGCTGTGGGAGTTCCTGGGATGGGGGGAGGCGAGAGGCTTTTGCCCATACCTGAATATATCTGTATATAATTGTATATATTTTCTTGTATGATTCATTAGTGTTTTAACTAAAGCTGCGTAGTTTAGTTTTCAATCCAGCCAAGTCTCTCTCTTTTTCTCTCTCTCCTTCCCTACCTGGGTGGGAGGGGGAGGGGATCGGGAGCATTGTTGTCGGACCTGAGTCAAACTGTGACATATATATAAAAGACAACTTAAAAAAGACTACACCTTTGTTTAGCTACAGTTAGATTAAGGGTTTTTTGCAAGAACACTTAAATCCAAGGGTAGCCCTAAGTACAACTGAATTATGGAAGAACCTAAAACCTTTATTTTCCTTCAGTTGGCTGATGATCACAGTACAGGCTCTTGTCTGAAGAAACAGGGCAGAGCACAAACTGAACACATACTCGAACACCACACATGAAAAAGGAAAAAAACCACATGGGGAAGGAGAACAGTCATAGAGTAGTCTCTTGCCAAACACAAGAATGTTCCCAACTCAAAAAATACCCTTTTCTATGCACAACAGATCAACAATCCATCTTACCTCCATACCTCTAATCACATTGTAATGATATAGTTTTTCTCACTAAAATAATAAGAATCAAATGCATGGCAATTTCATGACAACAAATGAAGTGAAAGAATCAAAACCAGTTCTTGAATGTCGCAGAAGGGCTTTTTGCAATGCAGAATATATAAGCCTTAACGTGCCATGGGCATAGAAGAATCAATAAGCGGAAGATACAGTCTACACGTGTATACAAAAGATTCCATCAGTAAGATACAATAAAGAAGAGAAAGCTTAAGTAACTTCAGGCAATTACATCTATATTGTTGATGAAGACTACATAAAACACCAGAATCTTTTAGCCATGTATTTGCAGCTGCAAACAAATAAATTGGTAACACTGCAAAATTGTCTTGATCTTGATACAAAGATGGAACTCTTTACAAACCCTGCTGCCTACACAAACTTAAAAATAGTGTTCTAGCCTGTAAAATTAAAATATATTCTTGCATATTTTGCTGACTAAATCCACAGATTTAACTGTAGTGAAGGTTTCATTGTACTTAAAGACTTTTAAATACAGTTATGGACATAAAGCTTTCTGAACTATGAACATCTAGTATATGTCATAATATAAACATATTGAACAGATATTTGCAAATCTGCTCTCAAGCACTAAGGAGACATTTCCCCACTTAAGTATTGCTCTGATTCAAATTGAAGGTTGGATTAACATTTCAAAACATAAGAAATGTATTAACACAATTATTAAACCACTGATAAGGAGGTGTCCTTAGCTCCTTAAGCATCCTATTCATACGCCCTCACAATTTATCAGATTGTATTTTGCGTTATCACATACAAACTTGAGCTTCTAGAGTCAGAGTCCACCATCCCCATGCTGATAATACAAAGCAACAGTTTTTAAACTAGGAGATTATAAAATACAGAGTGCCAGGGCTTCATCCAATAGTCAAGAATACAGGATGCTTTCATCTTCCACCATACACTCATTAAAATAAGTTTTTAATCACACAATATAAATAAACAAATTCAAATTTTTAAAAAATTCTTGTTTACTCCCAAGTGTTACTAGTAAAAATGCCTGGTTTCATCCTTATAAAAACACTACATAAAATTGTCTTTATTTCAAGTTTTGTTTGAATGTTTACTTTGCAATAACCCATCTATACGCATGTCGCCCATGTGCATAATGAATATATCAACATCATTAAGATCTTTAATTAGCAAGACTAATTTTCTTATTACCAGAAAATAAGAAAGCTCCTACTTCCAAGTCTCTCCAAGCAGCATGAATATCATATAGAAAGAAACCTGGAGCTTTTAACAAAATGAGTAAGGGAAGGTCTAACTTGGCAAAGGTACCAACTGTTCAGACTGCCAAAATGAAGCGGAAAAGCCTATTCTAACCTTCATATTTCTTCAGACTTCAGTATTACTTAAGTATCACTGAAGGCACCTGCCAAGCTGGTGGGACTCCAGTTTCAGTTCCTCTTCTCCAGAAGCCTGAATTGCTATACTTCCAGCATAATTAATGCATTCCAATTAAAAAAAAAAAAAAAAAATGCTTTTCAGCATCAGAATTATTTAAAACCTAATAAACTTGCTCTGTACAGTCTTGAAAGAAAATACAGAATTCCAAAATTAGTCTCTGTAAAGAGGCATGGATACTGGTTTAAGATTACCTCCCACTAACAGAGAGAGCTCTGTCATAATGGCTGTAATGATTCCTTACTCAAGGAGTAGTAATTTCATAGGCATTTTCTATAAAGTAAATGAAATTTGAACACCAGTTTCATAACAACTGATATCTGGTGCAAACTGCATCCATCAGCACCCATTAAGCTCTCTTTGGCCTTGCAGTTCTTGCTCCCTGAAGTATCAGATGACCATCCAAGCCAAGTTTGAGAAAGCAGCCAAAAAAAACGTACTGCTCGTTTCTGTATGCTCCTAAATTGCCAAAAAATCATTTGCACAGTATTTTCAGGCAAACAGGTTTATTTACTGAAAACACTACAGGCGGAAGATTCCCCTTTTAAAGGGTATCTTAATAGGTATCCGTACCTTAGAAGCACCTTTGAGTGAGCTTGGCAGGTAAATGTTTGCAGTGGTTAAACCAGCAGCCACCTCCAGTTCAGAACACTAATGTGCATCTGCTCTTCTTAAGCAGCTTAATACTCTCATATACAATATTTGCAGTGCCCACTCAATTTGACCCATACGTCCTGAAAATAATCTTCACCAAACTGTCAAAACTTGAGAAAATCCTTTCTATTGTTTTGACACCAACAACAGGAAAGTACTTCCTGGGACAATTAGCATACTCTAAATACAGCTGTGTGTGCCTTAAGCTTCAAGAAGAACACCACAGCCTCATTAACTTCAGAAGGAAGGCAAAATGCTACTTTGGAAAGAGGAACTTTATTAATAGTTGCATTTTTTAAAACTTGCCCCACCATGGTATTTAAACCCAGAACAGGTCCTATGAATAGAAACTTTTCAGTGGGTGTTTGTGATTTTTCTCCCAGTTTATTCCAAGTCTTCAATTGTTAAGTCTGAGACAGATCTGGGACATGACACCAATTACGTCCTTCATAAGCCTTGATAAGTCAAGCCAAAAACCAAACAAGAATACATTCTTTCCCAATTGCATGACCACATTATGGGATTTTTATAAACTTGCTTTTGGAGATCTCTTTAGACCAAAACAGAGAATGAAAATGTAATGCTGCATTAGAGAAATGTTAAGAAATGAAATGTAGTGTTGTTTTTGCATTCTAGTTTTAGAAACATAGTGTCAGGTTTGGTTTATATCTTAATGTTAGAAATATATAGTTTGTTTGAGATAAGTGAGATATCTGTATATTCTAAGGACACCAGGAGTGGTTTATGGCCCAAGAAACTGAGGGAGTGAATTGGGTTCCACCTGGGGATCTAAACAGGGAGCAGGATTTATGGCCCAAGATAAGACTGAACAAAGCCACTTCTATCTTGCTCTCAGGGCAGGATGACACCAGTAGATTTGTTAACTGGGAAGACAGCCCAGGGGGCAAGAACGGTCAAATTTTTACCTTAAAAGGTAAAAAGTAAACTGCTAGAATGGAATGTGTAAACAGGGGTGGGAAACTTATAGGATAATTTGAAGCGTCGGATAGGCTGTGAACCCTGGAGTGTCCAGCCAGTGGGGAAACGGGAGAGAAATTTGCATCGGGAATAGGGAATATAAACCATTATTCACCTTTCTATGGGTGTGCCTACTTGTTTAGGTCACCCGTTCTTGCAAGAACGTAAATAAACTGTGCTTTGTTGAAGGATCTGTGCGGCCTGTTAATTGGCATGACAAATGTTTCTCACAGAAAGAACCCAGAGATGTCTGTGTTGTGGTATTCTCTATATGCAAAAAATAACAAGGCTTCAAAAAATCAGTAATCAATCAAAATGATGACAGACTGAAGAGCGTTCAGAAGCGAAACTTGACAAAAACAGACCTTCCTGACAATTGCACTGGATAGAGGTGCTATGTATTCCAAGTGTTATTTAATCATCTGTCAGCCTCAGCCTCTTGGTAATTCTCATGTTGTAGGTTACTTTCAGCAAACTGACTGGAGGGGTAGACGCCTCTGAGGACATCAATCATTTGCCAGCTTCTCAGAAGTGGGTACCAGGCAAGGGAACAAATATCAAAAAAACCCCACCAAAGGGAGAAGGAAGCCAGAGTATAATCTTTCCAACTTATTTTTTAAAGTCTTTTAGCATTACTGGAACATGCCTTACATCTTGAGTTTCCACAATAGAAATTCACGAGAATTAGAGAAATTACAGAATTAGCTAGTATGACTACTATGAAATTCAAAACCCAAGTGTTACTTTTTCCCAGCTGGAAACCACCAAAGTCAAGAAAACATCTTCAGAACAAAAAAGGACTAAAAATAAATGGTTCCTTTTGCAAGACTTAAGTTTGACCCAATAAAGAGGATGTAAATGCAGCAGATAGACTGAAGCCCAACCTGACCTCCTCTCTTTAATTCACTGCAGAAAATTCATTTCACTATTTGGTAGCATCAATGTGAGGGGGGAAAAAAGAAGAGGACAACTATTCTGAATAGACAGTACTGCGATTCAAATACAACTTAAATAGGAACTGCCTAAAACCCAACCCATTCTATGATATCTGTGGTAGGCTGACCTTGGATGGCAGGGAAGAACCCACCCAGTCCCTCACTCACTTCTCCCCGAAAGGATGAGAAATAATCAGAAAAACAAAACTGAGGGGAGAAATCTCGTACGTTGAGATAAGGGAAAAAAACAACTAAACATACAAGCAATGCAAGCCAATTCACTAACCACCGACTGATGGCCAACCGAAGCAACAGCTACTTCGGAAATATTTCCCTCCAGTTTTGTTTTGGAGCATGATGTCAAAAAATATGGAGTATCTTCAGTCAGACTGCGTCAGACGTTCTATCTGTGTCCCCTCACAACCTCTTGCCCATGCTCAGCATACTTGCTATGGCAGTAGAGTGAGAAACAGAGAAGGCCTTGACACTGTAAGCACTATTCAGCAATAGCTGAAACACTGGTGCTAATCAACAGTTTGTCACAATCCAGAACACAGCACCATATGGGCTGCTGTGAAGAAAATTAACTCCAACACAGCCAAACCCAGTGCCAGTCTGACCTGAAAAGTCCTTTAAAATTAAGAACCAGGAGACTTTTGCATTCAAAAACATACTGCTGAAATCACTCTTAGAATCAAAATGTCATTATTCTAAAGTTGCCTGTGATGGATTTCTCCCATCTGTCCACAGAGAAGGAAAAAAAAAAAAAAAAAAGCCCTAGATAGTTCAATCCAACCCTCAAAAAGATTTCTAGTGAATAACAGATACTAAAACCCAAAGACAGAACAAACAAACTATAAAATTGCAATATGTAACAGACCTTCTTGAAGACCCAAAGGCTTTACACCCTTGTCTCATCCCTTCCCCACACCCTCAAGAAAGCTTCCACCCAGGTTGCATTTGAAGTGGACAGAATCTAGAATCAAGTGATAAATATTATTAGCCAAGCATGGTTATACTTTCAAGCCTACACTCAGTGGGAGATGGAAGGGAGATTGAATCCAGTAGGGTGTGATTAGCTGGGACTGCTCTCTCCAGTGTAAAGACCAGGCTGGAGCAAGGATCTAATTTACCAATCTGGACTGTTTCCTGTGGGACCCATGCCGAGTTCCATATCCATGGTGAGCCGGGAAAGAACATGACACACCAATATGATGCAGGTTGAGTCCAAGTTTATTTAGCTGCGTGCAGATTATATAGTCTCAGGACAGCATGCACGCTGTCCACGCCGTAAAACAAAGTTCTTAATTGGTTAATATACATTGTTCACGCGTCCCCATTCCCCTTTTGATTGGTCCCTACTTTAAGCTCTTTATCTGACTCCCCGTCTTGTTTACCTTACTACCCGATTGCTACACATACCGGAGCCTCACTAGTTCCCACAGGAACGACCCTCACTGTTCCTCCAGCTGCCTGAAGTTTCTGCCTAAAGTTTCTCATAATCATTCAGCACAGCCAGGGCCCCAACAGACTCAGGCTGATTAGGCTAAGTATATCCTCCAAAATGTAATTTTACTTGAGCATCTACTGAGCTAAGACAGAAGGCTAGTTTGATTCAGATTGTCATGCAGGAACTATGGGGGGGGGGGAGGGGGTGAGGATAATGGGAGGAAAGAGACAATCTTTTGAGTTTTATTCCAGAATGGATAACTTATGAAGATCCTTCAGCTTTTGAAAGATTGCTCAGAGTCTGAGTAAAACCATCCTATTTTTTTGAAATAGCTTCTTTTGGAGGAGCCATTTTCAGTAGTGGAATACCTTTTAATTGGCCCACAAATTGTAGCCATAAAAAGTAGCTCTGCTGCTGAGTAATTCAAACTTCTGTGCCTCCACTGGAAAAATAAGGGCACATTGGTAAAAAAAACAAGTAAAAATGAGAGAGAGAAGGCCTTTTATCTAGTGAAGCCTCAAACTACTCCAGATTCCTTTCAATAGCTATTCATGCTTCCTTAACACAAAAATCAGAAGACTGTAATTTGACATGTTTCTGCTCTACTGGTTTGATGTAGCACCAACAGAGTAGATACTAAGAGCCTCTCACAGCCATTGGAGATGAAGGGATTGCACAATACTAATAACTGTTTCTTTTTTGTTCACTGCAGTCAGTGAGAATGTTGTTCCCAGAGACAAACACAAATCAGTTCCACAGTCCTGTTTCTTTAAAAAAAAGAGGGAAAACAGCTCACATATCAATTATAAAATAGCTTACTGAGAGTACAAGAGAATCTAGGCAGCAATATCATTCTGTAAATGCTCAAGTATCTGCTGAGCATTTCTGAGTATACAGAGAACAGTTGCTAGGTTGTACAAGAAACAACTGTTTTCAAAATGACTTTTTCATATAACAACTGGTGGGTACAATGCTTGAAGGGAAATCCCCATGGTATACTCTTCTCACATTCTAATAGATCTGAACATTTCAAAACCAGACCTGACTCCTTCCTCTAAAAGTGAAAAGATCCATAGATATACTATTTTACTCCAAGGGATAGAAGAATTTGCTACCCTACAGTTTCAATTCATTCCAACTCCATCATTTTCTCTATCTTAAAATGTAAATCCTCGTGCAGGAAAGGAGTAATATTGCCATCTCAGTCCAGATGGTGAAGATCACTGGTGATTTACACAGATAAAGACTACTGTGATTGTGTACAGGCTGCTCACCTTCCTGCCATTTCCTGGGAAACTTAAAGGTAAAGGGGAAAGTTGCAAGAAGGCACAGCAAAAGACCGACAGAGATCGAGGCTTTGAAAGGCTTCTTTCTGACAGAGCCTCTTGATGCTTTCTCATCTAGAAATTCAGAAATTGCAGGCAGAACAGACTGTTACATGGATAGAAAATATGCTGGGACCACCAGGCTCAAAATGTGAGAGCATCACACCCAGCTAGCAGCTGTAAGAAGCCAAGCACCCCAAGGACAGACATTGGGTCCTACATTGCTCAACATTTTCACTATTTGCTGGCATGACAACAAACAGCACGGCCCAAGCAAACCCACCGGTGACACTCTGCTAGTTCAAGTGGCTAATACAAGAAATTGCAGGACCTTAACACAAACCTCTATGACCTGGAGGATTCTGTGCAAAGGCAGTTCACGAAGCTCAAGAAGGAAATGTGTCGAGTTCTGCAGCAAGGATAGAACAAACTCATGCACCAGTACTGGGAATAACAACATACTGAGAAGCATCTAATAGTTACCAGGGACAGCAGTCTGAGCAAGAGACAGTGCAAGCTATAAGAAGTTCAGGGTAGAGCCAATACTGCTAAAAAGTTAGTAGCAATTTTCTTCAGTTTTTTAAAAGTACTTTTCCCAAGTATTTATCTTACTTATTTATAGTATTCAAATTATTATTTATATTAGCAGATTCTCTTATGAGTCCTCATTAACATGGTAGCCAGTGCAGTAACACTCCCAGAGCCTACACAGGAGAAAGTAACTCAACACTTGAAAGAGTTGGGGGGTGGGAGTGGTGTTCTGCCTGTTAAAAACTGAAAATGCAAGTTACAACTTCAGCACAATGACAGAACAGCTTAAGTAAGAAAGTGTGGGGACTTACTTCAGCTGAACTTTAGCTCCATAAAGGAATCTCTAATTACATTTTCTAACAGCAGGCTAAAGTATCTTAATGCTAGCTAACACAAATTAACACACTTTCACAGTAAAAATCACTGACAAGTTAAATCCAAACTTTGCCAAGAATTCAAACAATTATGCCTTACCTACTTATAGAGCCTGTGCATATTAAAACATTTTTCTAAATCACAGAACTTCAGCAGAACACACACCTGTCCTTAAGAAACACCAGCAGCTGTTGGCAAACTAATTGCACAACTCTACACAACCAAGTATTCCTTCTTGGTATGTTTCAGCAACATCCAATACATTGTAACTGAAAACAGTGCCCTACTTCAGCTTTTAAATTACTCCAGAGTTAGGACCCAAATACCTGAGTGAATGTGACAGGATGTTATAGAAAATGTAGGTCATTCTCTCCTTCCCTCTCTCTTTTGTTGCCTTTGCAACACCTAGAGAATAGAACCTTAACTAAAAAGATAGAGTTTTTAAACCACCAAGTGGAGGAAATCTATTAGCTCAGAAGAACAGAGTTTCAAAAAAGTAACTTGGAGAAAACCAGAAAGTATTACTTCTCTATAAAATTTTGAGGTATTCACAAATCTTGTCTATTGAAAAGATTTCTGATCATCTCATCTGAGAAAAGTGGCAAAAGTACAGAGAACAACAGCAAGGATATAGATACTTGGTGGATTCTATTTGAGAATATGAAACTGACAAATCTCTTCACCTTGTTTTAAATCAAACAGCTAAGAAAGGGAACAGAATATGAAATTGTTTAAAAACATGAATAGCATAGAAAAGGCATAGAAAAAGAAATACTATTTAATACAACACCAGTATTAGACAAACTATGCAGTAGAAGTTTTAAAGCAAAAAAACAGTACTGTAGAATTTCATTGTCAAGGATATCCAATGTCCAAAAAGGAACTACAAAAATCAAACACAGACCACAGTCTAATAAAAATGTACAAGAGTAATCACTGTCTCAGAAAATCTTTAAGATGCCGCCTGCTGGAGTAGCACAGCAACTGAAGTGGACATTTGTCTTTTTCTTACAATGTTTTTCTTCAAATGAATCACCACTTACACTCAAACACAGTTTGAGGCCACATGAAGTTTTTGGTTGCATCCTGTGTATGTTTTTCCATTTAATACCCTCTGTTCGGTTTCTGTGAGCCAACTGTTTAGACGACACTTGTGTTACTCTTATTCTGTCAGAATTCCCTTCGAGAAAGTAACCAGAGCTTGCATATACTGGAAGGAGACTTCAGGTAGTACAGAAGAACCGTGTCTCATACTTACCTAAGGTAGAAGGAATTTTTTTATAGGAGTATAGGCACTTCAAACTACTGAGGAAGCAGAAGAGCTCTTATCTTGCTCTCTCCCCACAGCCTCACTATCTGATCCATCAATAAAATAGTCAGATCACAACAAAGCAAACTTCAGTTCACAAACTTTCACTTGCGTTCCTACATAATTTCACCATTGAAAATAGGCTGTGTGAGGCAATTAAGGAATTCAAATAGAGTACCCTTATTTCAGGTGAGAGGGTTGTTTGGGTTTGTTTTATTAAAAAAAAAGAATTCCAACAGTAGCTTTGCACTTCTAAAGTTCATGTCCAGTAGAGTCCTAAAATTTTCTTTTCAAGTTAGATTTCCAACTTTATTCAAAGTGGTCTTAAATTAAATTCTTGGCAAAAATTCTTGAGCAAAAGTACAAAAAACAATATCTAAGAATTACTTCTGCCAACAAAACCAATGCTAGTTCGTTTGAAGCATATTTTAAATATGCTGTTATGAAACCAGCCAAGACTTAATTTGTGAATATTTTGTTACACATTGTCTGAAACTAACATGAGGTACAGCTTCATGACCAGCAAACCAGCAACTTAATTCTAGCTCTGTAACCTGTAAGCTAATACTACAATTCGTGATTTCCTCTACCTTTCAGAAGGACCTTGTCACATATTTCAAACCTCGGAGGGCTGAAGAAGCTTTGCTGGACTCCCGAAGACCCCGATCCCCGCATTGACCTGCTTTTGTTAACCTGCAATAACAGCAGAGGGCGGCATTTCTCCACTGCCACTCGAAAGCGCTTTTCTTCTTGCCAACAGCAGCATTTAAAGATAAGGATGCAAAACACAAGAATCTATACTATATTATAATCTTTTTCCCAAAGTCTTGATTTGATAGAAATACACCTCATAGCCTATAAGACAAACAAAACAAAAAAAATTCCACTATGATACCCAAGCATCAGAACTGAAGCAAACACAAAGAAAATACACGTGGATTCTGCCAGAAAGTTTTTTATTTCCTTCATCATAGTCACAATTTGCTACCACAGCTGTTCCAACGTGCTGTTTATAAACTGTGGTGGGCTGGTAGACAGATGCAGAAAGCTGATTTTGATTTTTCCCTCAGAATGAATACATGAAGAAACACTTCAATTAATGGGAGAAAAAGTGAAGGTTTTTACATTCTCAGCAAGTACTTAGGAAGTTGAAACAATCATATTTTGAAATTAACTTTGCTGTTTAACATTGAAATATGCACTTGAACACTTATGTACAGGAGAGTTACATGAGAATAAGCTACAAATAGTGTAGCTTACCTGATTTTAGATGACCAATGATTCTTAGTTCTGGATCCAACCCAATCTCATGCTTTTGTTTGAAAATTATGAGACAGATTTTTCTCTCAAATAACCTATACCCTTAATAAACAACCTAATATGTTGGCTTTTTTAAAATTGTCCAGCTACATCATAACGAGTTCATGCTATCTACATTACTGTTACAAAAGGCTTTTACTGAACCAAATGCTTTAGCAGCAAGGAAATTTTGATTTCCAGCTTTCACTTATTTTGGCTTAACTCCAATTGTTCCCATTTCAACATCTCACTTGACAAGTCCCTGTCATCTTTTGATTTTGGAAATGTATTACCTACCTCATTAAGTCAAGCTCTTCCACCTTTCTTCTTTCTCTCCTCCCCAGCAGCACTTCCCCCACTGCTCTAACAGTACTTCCAACTGTGTCTGTACAGTTTGGAGTAGCACATCCATAACATTGTATAAAACAGTGTTAACATTGACACTATCAATCAAAATAAGATCAGGAATGGAGTTATAAAGACCATGCTGCTTCTAGCCAAACATCAAACTTCTCTCCAGTCACCTGAATTCTAGTTACTTGCATAAAACCAGCTATGTACATCCAATCCTGTTAACAATCTACTATGAAGTGAGGAAATTGAAAAACTGAAGCATTTCTCGCCATGTCAGAAATAATGCTTATTTCCAGGAATTTTTCTACAAACAGCTTTTAAGATGCACTTATTAATAATCGGTCACTAAGTTAACCACTCCTTATCTTAACTGGAATTTTTATAGCACATAGACTCAAACTTAAATAAGAGTGGCTAGCTAAAGTATTCCCTATACATATTCCTATACTAGAGGTTAAGATGAAAGCAGCAGGTAGAAAAGTTTCATGTAATAAAATACTCCTACTTTTGCATTCTTGAGTTATTATGAAACTTAATTACAAACAGCAGCAGAAAGATGGTTTGGTTTTGTAAGGTTTGTTTCTGAGTTTTTTTAATAAGCTGCAACAAGCTTATCACTCTACACTGCAGAATTATAACAGACATTTCTTTCTGTTGCCTTTTTTTGAGGAAAACCGTACCCAACTTAACTACTACTGCACTTTTCTAAACTAAAACTGAAGTAATCAGTGTATTTTCACACTCAGTCATGTAATAAATAATGGCATTTTATAACCTGCAAATGGACTTTTTTTCCAAATTAAGGTCAAGAATAAGAAAGAACTCTCCTTCCAGGTAAAACATTTACCAAGAGATCCAGGAAAATACTATGGGTCAAACATGAGCAATTTTGAATTAATATGCACTTTTAAAGAAGTAATGAGTGTACAGAAGTGAAATGCCATATTTTTATTTTAGAAGAAAAATGGACCAAGTTCACAGTTATATCATTCCAAGGCCTTCAACAGAGTTATTGCAAAGACAAGAAAACACAAAGTGCAAGAACGCAAGAACCATGACTGATGCACTGCTACTGCATTTGGCCAGACCAGCACTCCAGCTGTTGTGAAGGCCCAAGTCAGAAGAGCCTCCAGTCTGCTCTGGAGCTTGAGCTACAACACTTGCACATCTTCTATCATATACACAACATGCAAACAAACATGGCTCAGTGGTGGGCTCTTCACTAGGTATGCCCCAAATGTGGGCAACTAAATGCAGCTATGACACTGACCATTTTTCCAATAGGAAAGAAAGGATAAGTCATAGAGGAGTGAAAATTCACTGCAATGGAGTGTTCCATCTCAACAGTACATTTGAGAGAAACCTGAATGGAAGCTTCATGCCTCACCAAGATAAAGATCAAAAATGTCCTCAACACCTATTATATGTGGGCATAAGTAAACCCACAGAGTACACACAAAGACTCAAAGAAGGAAGTAGTTTCTGTTCTCATGTTTTCATACAATAGAGGGGAGGGAATATTCTTTCAATCAACATGTTTGTCACTAAAACACCCTAGAACTGTTCATTCCCCGTTGGGTATTTAGATGAGCTCAGAAAATGCTAATGATTCCTGCCCACACTGACCTTTAAGACAGCAGCCCTCAGTTACACTTCTAGTATGTATTAGAATTTCATCAAAATGTGTCCTTCCCTCTTCCAATCACAAAATATGGCAGCATGTGGTCTTCAAAGATTTGAAACATCTCTTAAAAAAAAAAAAGAAAAAAAAAAAGGCCCTAAAAACCCCACCAACAAAACCTAACAAGATTGATTACCACTTAAACAGCTATAGTCTTCACCTGAAGATGTCTTCAGTGTTTTACCTTTTTTGGTCTTTTAAATACCAGTACTAGGAATAAGATTCAAGTAATGTTATTATCATGTATCAAAGTATGAGTAATACCCACTGACAAAAAAAAACACCAAAACTACAAGCTATGATTAAGCCTCAAATAAAGTGTAAAAGCACACCTGACATTAACAAAGTCTTGGTGAATTTAACTGCATTCATAAAAGAGAAGTGATCAAAGAGGATGCCAGCTAATAAAATGAACTGACTAGTGGCAAACCAGATCATCAGTCAGTGAGCTCAGCCATTCTAACATCTCACTTCAAGTAAGAGAGAAAGCCTTTTGGTTTTCTGCCATCAAGAAATCTAAACACCTCTGCCTACTGAAGGAATCGTGTTGGAGACCGTATGTTCAACTATGAACAATCCTACATGTCTTCACCCACTGTTTTCTCCCACTGTTTTCATTACAGCAGGAAATTATGCCAAACCTGTTCACTCTGACAGTCCAGTTTCATGAGCAGCAGCCAATGAGACCAAACATTTTGATACTGCTGAAAGGAAAAATCACTGGTCTCCTCCTTCCTAAAGTGTTGTTAAGTCTTGTCATTTTACCTGCCTTTTCAAAGGTAGCTGAGTCAATTTAACTGCTCAGTACTCTTCAATTCTTCATCTCAGCAGCTGCATTTTAATTGCACAAGTGCTCATTAGACTTCCATGAGCTGCATTCACTCACCAGCCAGCAGAAGGGCCAGTCAGTTTCTACTAAGTCCCTGGTAGAGGGGCAGTGAAAAGAAGGACCTAGAGGCATTCTCAATAGTAGCAACTTCACAGATGAGTTTAGTCTCACTCAAAACGCCACAGATTGATGACTTCTCTCAGAATAAACAAAAAGAGCAAAGCAAAACTGATCAGCAATGAGCACATCACTGCTCTGCTCCCATCAATCCTACCTGGAAAATTAGTCAGGTTATGATCATTAGCCCCTCTGAAACAAACCCACACAGTTCCTCGCAGGAATATGACGTAGTGAAAATGCTTTGAAGGGTTTTATTTGTAGGACTGATTTCAGAGTGTTATTCTCCTTTTTTACTGCTGTTTTCAGCATCTCCAGCTTAAATACAATCCACACCATATTCTCAGAGTCAGGTGACAAGTTATTACTTCAACTGCTGGAAACATTGGTATTTTGCAGGAATTTGTTTTACCTGCATTTCAATCAATTCCTAACCAAACACACCTAGGACTAGATCAATAGCCACACAACTCATTTGTCATGTATTTGTAGTATTAATTAGCAGCTTTTACTTTGAAAATAGGAGGGAAAATAAGTACAAACATGAACTAAAAGACCTAAGAGCTTCATTCATCAGCCCTATATAAGCACTTAATGTATGTGGTATCCAGTTCCTTCAAGCACAAACTTGAACAAACTTCACTTACTTTTCTGCCTGAAAAAACTACACATTTCCAGTAACTTTTGGTTCATCAGTTAAATGACACTGCATATTTGCAGCCATTTAGAAAGAGCAAGCAAACAGATACGTAAACAAGTATCTCTGGAGATGCCCTGTATATGAAGCACATGCCGCAGATTCTTTCTTTTTTATTTTATGTGCCTTCTGGTGAGACTAGACAAAGCACGTAAGAGAGCCAAAGATTGCTGCAGAACAGCACTTAAAAGAGAAGTTAGAAGCAAAAAGCTTATTATATCCTTGTAATAGGTACACTGTAACAATGTAAACTTTTACTGGTGACTTCTCTTAGTCTATTTCTCGTGCTTTCTTGGTACAATTTTTCAGATTTTGCATATCAGGTTCCATTATCACTTCCATCACTGGCACTCTCTACCACCTTCAACTTTGTCATCCTTGCTGTCTTCACTCATCATCTTCAAATTTATTCATCTTCAAAACTCAGACAAGCTACCTTTACTTCAGTCCAGGGAATCCAAAACACTGTATTTCTTAAATTCTTGAGCTACAGCTCCTGGATTTAACCCATCTCATACTATTGTGTGTTGCACTGGGTTTTTTTAATTCCTGCCTAGGGGTTAGAAGCATGATGTCCTGTAGAAGTCCACTCTGAGACATAAAACTTCAAACTTCTTAAAGGCTTGCTGATGACCACAAAAACACATGCAGTTGGGGTATCATTTCTCTTGGCACGACCACAAGATCAGTATTCTCTGCTTTATTCCTCATTGCTTTTGTTTAATACCCTTTAATCCCACCCATGACACATTACTCCACAATTGGTCTCCTATTACAAAGGGAAGTTATCCTTTAGTCTGCAACCTTCCTCAGTTTTGACACTTACTATCCTAGGAGGCAACTGTTTCTTTGGCCTTATACTTCAAGAGTACACGCAAGAGCAATTTCATACTGACACTGCCAACAGTAGCAATGCACAAGTTTATTTTCACTTCCCAAAGTTTTTTTTTTAATATGACTGATTCTGCACAAATTTTTCCACACTAGAACCACATGGAGTACCAGCTCCAAGTGAAGTAATTAATAGCAATACACAATTGGCTCACCAGGTAACTATGATTTATATGCAATCCAATCAAATACATTTGGAAAGCAGTTTGTTTTTTAACAATGACATGAGATGTTGGCAAAATGGAGTTCCTTGCCAAAACCCGTCATGACACATAATTCACATGTGCCAACTTGGAAGGGTTTTTGTGGTCTATTTAGCACTCATGGTATTTCTTAAGCTTTTAGTATAATTATTTCCCATATAACTGAGTTTCCATGTCTTCTACAATTCTAACTTCACAAATTTCTCTATTTCATTCCTCCACTTTAAGAAAACATCCTCTCTTGGGCACATCAAGTAATTTCTCAATCAAGTTTATAACTAAAAGTTTAGATTTTAACCATTTCTATTTTCACCCGATTACCTTTATCACATTTTATTTCTTGCCAACATAGGAGGATTTAGGTTTGGGTTTGTTGGTTTGGTTTTTTTTACACACACAGTAGCTCCAGAAGGTTGAAACTTGCATTGTAATGTCTCCTTATGCTTTCTCAAACACTTGCTAGATTATAAGTGAAATATAGGAACACAAGTAGAGTGGAGAGCCACCAAGACGGTCGAAGTAGCTGAAGCAAAATGAAGCCAGGTTAAGGGAACTGGGCTTGTTCAAATGGATAATATTAACAATGGGATTCTCTGAACTGCAGGACACTACACAACCAAGTGAAGAAATCTGCAAAAAAAAAAATGACACAAACTCCGCATCATCTTTCCAACTTTAGCCATGCTGGATTTACCTGTGCTCCAGGGGTTCAGGCACCATGCAGCCTCCCACCTGGCAAAGCCACATCACTGTGCTCACCCAGAACAGAGGTGACCTAGAATTTGCAAGGGGTCATGACTTTTAATTTAAACAACTTGGAAAAAAAACCTTTATCTTTCTCTCTCGGTAACAGGCTGATGCATCATACATGCTTCCCCACTTCCAAGCCTGGGTTTTGGCTACTGTCAAAAACAAGGTTCCAGACCAGACTGATACTGCTCTGGTATAGTCCAAGCAGCATGCTAAAAGATGGTACAAACTAATTCTTTTGCACTAGTCTTACTAAAAATATAATTTGAAGAAATTTTACATCACTTTAATCTGTTTTACTAAAAGTAAACTGAACAATCTAAGGATGTCTGCTCAAAAACTACTTTTCTGGAAAATTTATTTTTAATATTCTGTATTTTTAAGTGCCATGAACTCATTTAAAGCTGTTACTTAAATAAAAATCATTACTGTAAGCTCAGCCCACGTGCCTGCTCTTAATAGTATCCATGGTTGCAGTGATGCAAATTTGCCTACCTACAAAGCAAATGTGCCCACATAAGGAGAAAAAATATATTGTATTAATCAGTATATTTGCACTAGATTAGGGCAAAGTAAACCAGTTAGACCATAAGAGACAGGACAGAAACCATCCGTTTGCCCACCATTACTATATCTTAATTCTGAATTAAAAGAGATTTATCAATGATCAAATTATGAAAAATCTGAGAGTCATTAGCAAATCAATCTCATGTACCAGTCCTCCCTCTTCCCTGTTCAGAAATAAAAAGTAACAATTAATTGTTTTAAATACTCCTCCACTCAAGGTGGAGAAAGGGGAAGCATTTAACAGTATTACTAATCCTATCACACATTTCTTTAATGCTGATTTCACAACAGTGTTACTTACAGGCATTAATTTTCCTTTATGTTTGAGAATTACACTTATGCACAACACTAAGCAATGTAATTTTCATTAGACTACAGCTTTCAAGTCATCAGGTGCACACATTTTCACAGGGAAGGAAACAGTCCTTTCATAAGCCCCACTTTAAATAAACAGCTTCAGCTGAAGCTCCAAGGTACTATAGCAGCATTTACTTAAATGAGGCCAAAACCTCACATGAAACAGGTAGGACGGATTAAGTGCTGATAACTCCAGGTGTAAATATGTGATCAATCCAAACCCATTTAAGACTGTGCTGTGCAGAGAGGATGATCTCTTCCCCTCACATCCAGCATTTCTGTGAGCACACTTACTTGCTTAGCACTCAGAGCTAGGCTAATCATACCAAGAAACAAAACTTCTTTTCCCCAGGATATATTTTCTGTTGGCTTTAACATTCCATATAAATTATCTTTCTGCTCTCAGACAAAGAGATAGGAGAAGGTAAACAAATGCACCAAATAAAACCCAAGTTTAGTATCTCAGTTATAAAAATTATAGCAGTGCCTCTCTATTTTTCAAAATTAGTACAATAAAATTAAGGTACATATCTATACAACCAAAGTCAAGGAATTAATATCCAATCCTAATTTCACAGGACAAAACAATATTTTAAAAGAAATAAAACAGAAATATCACCAATTAATCAAATGTTTTAAAAAGGTATGTCACCCTTCAAAAAAAAAAACCCAGCAGCTGACACCAGAAAGATTCTTTTTCTGTTAAGAGACAAGGTAACTTCACCCATTCCAATCAGCCTATATTTCTTCATGTCAAAGAGATCGATAAGCATTTTGATCTTTCTTCTATAAAAGCTCTCACTAAAGCCACATAATTTTTCCAAAGAAGTTCAGTTTTATTTTACTTATTGAGAAGGACATTTGCATGAAGTTTTACGGTTTCAAGTTATCCAGAAAAATGCCAGAAGTCAAAGTACTTTGTTACAAAAACTAAACCTGCAACTGTTTGAACATGCAGGAAAAAGGGAGAAAAACAGAACAACAGTTTTTCACTGACAGGAAAATAAAAAGACTTCCAAAAAAACCCAGATTCACCATGTCAGTATCTCACAAGCACACACTAATACATTCTATTAATACATCAGATTTTATCTTTAACCCTTACAAGAGGCCTGTATTAAAAACAATCATACATAAAACTTCATCCCAACACAGAAATAATGACACTAAGATATCTGGCTGTATTCACCTCAAAGCAGAAGATGTCAAAATTACAAAGCATCTTGAAATATATCCATCCCTAACAGGACTTCACAGAATCAAGGACAAGGTAATTAATATTTTAAATATGTCCTGATAAAGGTTATGTAAAAACAATTTGGAATTCCTCATTCTGGAATAAAAGGCAAACTACTACTTTAGCACACTTAAGGAGAGTAATTTTTTTCACAGCAAAGAGCCTTACTGTAGAACTAAAAAATTTCATCATTCTACTACATTTGTGTCTTCCAGTATGTGCATAATTAGCTCTTAGAAGAATTAAGATCTATGATTGTTCTTAGCAACAACTACAGAATTTATTTTGGTAGTCTGTGCTGTTAAAGTTTTTAAAAAATCAACACTAGAAGACCGTCACGACATTTTCATTACAGGTAGACAAAAGCTGGAAAAAAGATTCAACAAGAACTTCCAAGATGGGAGGCATTAATCAAAAGCTTTATCATCTTACCTTTGTTGTTACAATGCATAAGCAATCCATCGTTACAGCATAGCAGATATCTTTCCAAACATTTAAAAGGTTTACTTTCAACTGTTAAACACCATCTCAACAGAATGAGAAAGAGCACGTTTATTTAATAGTCAAAACAGAAGAATGTGTGCCAGGTTTCCCTGTGGATTCATTCAGAGGCAGAAACACCGCAGAAGATTAAAAAAAAAAAAAATCAGCAGGCTAAAAGACAAATACTTTAAGTTTCATGAAAGATTCTTAACATATTTTGATTATCTACATCTGAAAAAATTAAATTTATCCTTGAAAATAACCTACAAAAGGTGCCAAATCTTATTCCATACCAGTTAAGTACCTCCTCGTATTCTATTTCATATACTCTTCTTTCAGGATTACCTAACATATAAGCATCATAGGGAATCATTTGATGAAATGCAATACAAAATTATTTTACAGCAAAAAATCTCAATTCAGCTTTTCTTAGCTGGTTACACTTCCTAAAATGAAGTGTTTGTTCAAAAATAGTTTTGGTTGCAAGCAAGTACTTCTCCTTTAACGTCATTTCAGCATTTGCAGACTGCAAAACAACTGATATCTTAGGCAGTAATGAATGGAATATTCCATGTAGAACAGGGAGAGAAGAAAGTGGCAAGGAAAGAGTAATGCATATTGCAAGAGAATCGCTATTTTGAGCCTTGAATTAACCTAGAACTTAATTTCCTTTTGTAAGGCTGTAATGCAGTGACAAGTTCGTATGCTCAGTCATTGTCTTCTCAGTCTAATTAGCTCAGCTGCAAAAAGTCAAACACTTGGCACAAAAAAAAAAACACAACAACAAACACCCTTCTATGACAGTTTCTTACATTGGTAAGAACCTTATTACAATAATTTCCTGTAAGTGCAATTGAAAGCAACTAGTTTCCTCAGTTTCCACTATCTTGTCCTATTAGGTCTCCCACTAACAAGTTCATTACAAACACAATGATGTATATGTAAAAAAAATACAAGATATAATTTCAAACTATTGCCTCTCATCCTCATTTTGCTTTTAGCCCAGGATGTACCACTAGCCAAACTGACTACAATTTTGCATCAGCAAACTCCTCTAGAACATACTAAGAACGTACACAGACCATTCTCACTATTCCCTTTAAGTTTTCTGCAACTTTACTTCACTTGATTCCCAGGCTCTGCCACACACACAGTAGAGAAGGGGGCGAGTTGGAAGCCAAAAACCAAGAAGTTAAGTAGGAAACTGCCTTTCCTAAAATTACACATTTTGTGGGCAGGTGGTACCTTTACCATCAAAGAGGAAAAGGAGGACATCAGAAAATCCTTCTCCAATTAAAAAAAAAAATATATATATATATATATAAAAAAAATTAACCACACACCAAAAAAGCCAAAAACATTAAATAGACATGCAGTCAGTCCTCAGGTATGTTTCTTGCACAAACTTCACTGCCAACAGCACACACAAGCTCTGCCTGTCCCTCACACTCTGTATATCAAGGGCAAAGACCAATGATACTTTCTCATCACTCAAATTTCTCCCAGCCACCTTAGTTTCAAGATTACTCTTCCTCAGACTAATCCTGGCTACAACTGGCTTATATAGAGTCATTCACTTTCTTCTCTTCCCTTATTTTTTATTTCCTTGCCTTCTTTGGAACTTTCAGAATTCAGGATCACCATCACACCATTCTTCCCCCCTCTCACTCACTAGCATCCTTTTAACAAGACCTCAGACCCATTACTCTTGCCATAGAAAGCACACACCTTTCAGGCTGCCCATACGAGATGTGGAAAGAGACCAATCCAGAGAGGTGGGGAAAGGCATTTCTTATTTGAAGATTTGTGGGTAAGACTGCTCATCATGAGCAGACACACTAAACACTTCAAAGCTGAGGGCAGAGAAAGTCTGATAATAAGCATGCTTGAAAGTAAGCACCAACGGTAACAGCACGCACAACCAAGTGACATTAGAGCCCTTTACCAATCACTACACCATGGCGATTAATTAACACCTTTCTAGTAACTGTCTGCACATCTTCAGCTAAGCACAAACAGAATGTATAAAAACACACAAAAAAAGACACCAATCACACATGCCATACAGGTAGAGAAAAAACTTTTATAGCAAACACCAATACATATTTCCATATAGTATACAGTTGGATAAGCACTCAAAGAAGAGAGCACTGCACATAAATAAGTATTTCCTAGTCCAAAAGCAGTTTCTGCACACTCTTAATGGGAAATACTGCACATAGAAGACAGATTCCATAAAGATTGACAAGGACATGAGGTTTAGCATTGACATAAGAAACAATAATACAGATTATTGAAGACCAATTTTAGAACTCTTTTAATGAACCTGTGTTAAATTTTGAAACTCAGAATAAAGTCTTTTCAAAATGAGAATTACCTAACGAAAACAGAACTGAAACTACTGCAATTAAATAGTTTAATAAAGTAACTTAGAATCACACAGAATCTTAGGGGTTGGAAGGGACCTCGAAAGATCACGACCCTGCCAGAGCAGGATCACCTAGACCACATCACAGAGGAACATGTCCAGGAGTGTTTTCAATGTGTCCAGAGAAGGAGACTTCACAACCTCTCTGGGCAGCCTGTTCCAGTGCTCTGTCACTCTCATAATAAAGACTTTTTTTGGATATTCACGTGGAACCTCCTATGTTCCAGTTTGCTCCCATTGCCCCTTGTCCTATCACTAGACACCACTGAAAAAAAGCCTGGCTTTGTCCTCCTAACACTTGCCCTTAATGTATTTGTAAACATTGATGAGGTCACCCCTCAGTCTCCTCCAAGCTGAAGACACCCAGCTCCCTCAGCCTTTCCTCATAAGGGATATGCTCCACTCCATCATTTTTGTGGCTCTGCACTGGACTCTTTCAAGCAGTTTCCTCTCCTTCTTGAACTGAGGGGCCCAGAACTGGACCCAATATTCCAGATGTGTCCTCACCAAGGCAGAATAGAGGGGGAGGAGAACCTCCCTTGACCTCCTAACCACACCCTTTCTAATGCACCTCAGGATGCCATTGGCCTTCTTAGCCACAAGGGCACATTGCTGGCTCATGGTCATCCTCCTGTCCACCAGGACCCCGAGGTCCCTTTCTCCTACACTGCTCTCCAGCAGGTCAGCCCTCAACCTGTACTGGTACATGTGGTGGTTCTTCCCCCAGATGCAAGACTCTACACTTGCCCTTGTTGAATTTCATCAAGTTTCTCCATGCCCAACTCTCCAACCTGTCCAGGTCTCACTGAATGGCAGCACAACCTTCTGGTGTGTCAGCCACTCCCCCCAGTTTAGTGTCATCAGCAAACTTGCTGAGGGCACACTCTGTTCCCTCATCCAAGTCATTGAAGAAAATATTGACTAGTACCAGTCCCAGTACCAACCCCTGAGGGACTCCACTAGTCACAGACCTTCAACTCAATTCAGTCCCACTGACCACAACTCTGACTTCTTCCTTTCAACCCGTTCATGATCCACCTGAGCACCTGATCATCAAGACCACACTTCCTCAGTTTATCTACAAGGATGCTGTGGGAGACAGTGTCAAATGCTTTACTTTTAGAACTTCCTTTCCTTTAAATTGCACTGTGAGAAGCAACAGAAAGATACTAAGGGACACACCAAAACTTGAGTCACAATCACAAAAAGCACGAGCAACATTGCTATGCGCTGAAGTGCAAAACATTTCCACATAACGCTGTTAGCCATTAACACCATTATTATTCTACTTTATTTGTGACAAGCGTTGCAATCTGCTTGTGACATTCATATTTTTTTCTCATTAAGCATGAATTTGTCCTGTCAGTTCCAAGTGATCTCAGTAACAACCAATAAATATTCTATACAGTTTGACCAGAAAGAAAAAGTACCCTTCCCTATGCCACTATGTTGAAAAACAAAGGAAGATTCTCCTGTGAGAAACAAAGAAAGGACATGATATTTCCTGGCCTTAAGTTATCTACCAGTTCTTTCAGAATGTTTGACAGTCACTTTTTGTGCTTTCATGGACTTATTCTATCTGCAAAGTTACCAAAGAACTAAGTAAAGGAAAATTCCTGCACAAATAAACCATACATAGAAATAAATCATGCAAATGAAAACAATGCTTTGGAAAACACTGATTTTGCAGATAAGTAATTTCTTCATCTATCCACAAATTTAGAAGTGCATATGGTTATTTAAATGCTAACTTCCTTTCAGACTCTACAAGCAAACCTGCCTAACACACAGCTGTCACAAGTGTAACCAGAGGAGCAGGCTCAGCTCAGCTTTGCAAGGGTATGTCAATTGCCCAACCTCAGAATATTTGAGAAGACATTTCAAAGACTCAGTAAAGATCAAGTACTATCATCACTGCAAGCATTTTCTCAGCTACCTTACTAAAGTAAGTATTAAAATTGTAAGATGGCATAACCTAATTTATCTAGCTACCTTTGGAGCTGACTGCAAGGTGTAATTATTACAAGTTAAAAACATCATAATTAAATACTAAATTCACTTTATTTTTTTTTAATTTTTTTTTTTTTTAAGTTCTCTCTCTATTTCTGAATTGAGAAAGGTTAAGTTTTAGAAAAAGCAGACGCTTTAATGCTTGTGTAAGCATCCCGAACTGAGCATGGGGATTTTGTTTGTTTGCTTTTGCTTTCAGTTTGACCAGAAGCCTGCTGCTAGAAGACTTTTTTAGCTTTGGTTCAAGACACACATTCTTTTAATTGTACAAACTGCCTGGATTTCAGTAATTGAAGGCAAAGTACTTCTCAAGCCAAATTCATTTCCCCACTGTAGTTCACATAGAGAATACAATGAGGCTTCTGACTGACCCTAGACTATACACTGTTTCTGCAAAAAAGGAGCTGATACAAATAATGGGCAATATATACCTACAGATACAAGGAAGGAACAATATGGTAACAGTGGGGACTGCAACAATCAGACACAGCATATAATTAAGCTAGCCAGTACTCAATCTTTATAAAGAATAAGGCAAAACTTTAAATCAAGGTATTTGAAGACAGTGCAATAGGTCTGGAATTCTCCCAGGAACAGCTTGTTATTATGACAGGTACAACTTACTGCACTGGTAAAGACCAGGTGAGGATATTGCAGTAAAAAAAAATAAATCAGCAAAAACAGAACTGGTATATCCTGCCACTTTAATAATGCACTCCACACATGCAGGAATTTGAGATTTCCCCTAGAATCCCAATTAAGTGCTTGATGCACCATTCCATTTTCAATACACACTGCTGCTGATTAAAACAGATTTTTTCTATACAATTTAAAATCATACATACAAAGTTCTTTCCTCTACACTACGTCAGCTCACCCTTAGTAAGAAGTTACAGAAAACTATCAAAACCTTAAAAAGGTCAAAAAGACTTGCTTTGCAAACAAAACCAATTTCCATACTGCAGGTGAAAATTAGGTTAGCTTCTCAAATATTCACATTGACTATTATTGGTTTGCTCAATACCTTACAGTATGGCTTCATAGCAAAGGAGGCTAACAGGAGCTGAATTAGGAGAAACAGTAGTACCAACCAAAACTATTATTCCTCTTAGCTTGGCACTTCCAATAAGGCACCTGGAATACCACACTCAGTTTTGGGCCCCCCAGTAAAACAAGATTGTTGATAGTCTGGAACCAGATTCTGTAGAAAGCCATCAATATTGTGAGAGGGCTGGAAGATTTGCCTCTTAAAGAGCACGTAAGAGCATAAGGCTTATTTTAGCTCCGAGAAAAAAGTTCAGTGGATCCTATAAGTATCCTTCCAGTACCTACAATGAGGTTACCCAGAAGACAGAGCCAAGTGCATGTTGCACAATGGAAAGACATATGAAAGTGCCAATAAATTGAGACAGATTTCAATCAGAAATAAGGAAAAGCATTTTCACCATGAGGATAGTTAAGCATTGCAACAGGTCAAAAAGGTTTTACTCTTCCCATTCTTGGAGGTTTTCAAGGCTCAGCAGGTTGAAGCCCTTTGGAATCTGATTGACTTCACCGGTAAGCCTGAATTATATTATGATTCCAAGATGTTTAGAAAGCTTCATTATCACCCTGCTTTGGCAATAAATTTAGCTGACATTTAAAATCTCAGCTATTTTCCTTACTTCCTCTTTTGCTTTCATTTATTAAAAGAAATTGGCAAAAAGCCTTAGAAGGCAGCAAGCCAGACATTCTCTCTACGTGCCAGACAATAAACACATGGGCATGTGCAGATAAATGGGGAAACCACAGATCAACCCAAGTACTTCAGCCACCATGATGCACTAAATACAGAGATCTGTTATATCAACTGTAAGACACTCCAGATCAAGTTCCACCTCCTAAGACAAAACATTTTCTTTCAGACAGTGTTCTGCAGTTTTTTTCAACATCTGAAATGAAATTATTGTGCCTACTTTTAAATATGACAAGTTCAAAATTGTTTGCTGTTTAGCTTGAATTAAAACAATCACAATATCAAAACATACCATACCGCTTAAAAAAGATAGAAAAGAATGTCACAAGACTATTTCCTTAGCAATACCTACTCCATTAGGTCAAAGCAGATCTCTACCAGCGATTCAAGTTTCACCACGTATTTCTCAAACACAAATTGTCCCACCTACAGATGGCACTACAGATCACAGCAAACACCTTAAAGATTGCTCCCTCTTGTACAAACATCTTTCACTCAATTATCAGCAGTAGGAGATCTTGCTTTAGACTTGTTAGCTGCTTTGCCAATGCACACCTACAACTCAGTATTTAATGCACAGAAGAAAAAGGTCTGCACCTTTCATCCTTTTCAAATTGAATCTATTTTTTATGCTACTCCCTAATACTGAAAGGATTAACATTCCTTTCCTTCTTATCACTGTCCTGAATGTCTTTGTTTGTCTTTTCATCTTTTCTACTGGAGAGTAAAACAAATAAAACTGTCAAATAAGGTTCCAGGAACTATAAAGCTTGGGAAAGAAAACAGACTGCTGTGAACAGGAAAACTGAAATCTGTAACTTTCTCTGATTCAATACCTATGGGAATTACAAACTCCAGGATTTTGATCCAGATGCAGGAATGAAAAAGCTGAACTAGGCTGTGTCCCATTAAAAGTCCTCAGGCAACCTAAGCTTGTATACCACTATTCTATGTATATACACAAGCACACATTGCTAAAAAGTCATTTCCAAAGTCAGCCACGTAGAAAGTAACACAATCCTTAAACATTTTAGGGGAGCATTATATTCCCATTCTCAAGCAACTCTCAAATACACCATCCAAGTGTCAGCTGGAAGAATACTCATTTGATCCTGAGTAACTACAGCAAAAATACATAATTATGGTAAAACAAACAGGGTTTAAAGGTGTTACTACCAAGGCTAACAATTTGCAAGAAAGACAAAACTGTCCCATCTGTATTACCTACAGTCGTAGAAGCCTGGCAAGCAATAGAATTAAGCTAAAATAACATCCAAATGGATCTGGTATGCTGATCTGGTTATACCTGGTTAATGAACGAACCTTGAATTGGGCAGCAACTTTGCAAGTCTAAAAACTGACCACTTCTGTTAAAAAAAAAAAAAGCCGGCTACAAACAAAAACAGGTACACTAAACTCAGGTCCCCTCCAATTTCTGGTAAATTTCAGCAAGCTAAAGATATCATTAGATTAAGCACATGCTGTACTGTATCAGAATTGTTATGCCCTTGGGTTGATTTAAACTATATTAAAAACAGTACATAAGAATATTACTAAAGCCAAAATACATTACGTTCTACAGGATACACACATTTTCATGTAATACACATAGCAAGTATGGAGAAGACAAACTTTCAATATATAAAAATTTCTCCTCATTTCTTTAAATTTCAAAAAGGGAAAAGTGTTGCCTATGAAGAAAAGTGTCACTGAAGAAGAAAGAATTAAGGCCAGTGATATGCACAGGATGACATGTTTACTGTAACAACTTTTATATACATTTGAAAACTGAATTAAGGTATTCAGATATACCTGGAAAAGCAAATGAAACCAACACCAAACTACCCCCCTTCAAAAACTGCCCACCTTTACAACTATGACATGGAAGCAAGATTATGACTAATAACATACAGGTAACTTTTCCTGTAGGTGATGGAGACTGAGAGAAGTTTGGTTTCAGTTTCACAACAACCAGCATCAACACCAATATACATAACTATGCTTTTAAATACTGACAGGAAATGTAAAATCTGACCTTCACACACTGAAGGTCAGACAATGTCTGAGTTTCACTTGATACTCAAGGAAAAAACAATCTAAAGGAAGACACGTGACTTTATCTTAAGTATTCTAATCTGGACAACATAGAAAACAAAGTAATCCACACTATTCTGGTAGGTAACACTACATATACCACAACCAACAGACTGTACTGCAGAACCAGTTGCATTATCTAGCAAACACTTCAGCTGAGAACATACACTTATGTCTATGGTGAGACTTCCCAAATTAGGACATTATTCCTTTAATCATGTTAGTGATCTAGCCACAATAATGAGCCTGTTGTCATGGACAAGTCCTTGCACTACTGGCAGTCTATGTGCACACGAGAAAAAAACCTAAAGTTGCAGCTTTGTAATTAAATTATACCTTCACCTGCATCCTTATGTAAAATTTAGAAAGATACAGTGAGAGCACTACCCATTAGCTAGCCTTTCTTATGATGGACTTCTGATAGCAAAACAAGCCAACTTCTACAGGATAAGCTTTCCAGTTTCTAGAGGGGGCTGGAAGGAGAATAGTAACAAAGCCTGGATTTAGCATTATGCACTATCCTGCACTTCAGATTTCAGCAGGTTTTCCTGACAATAGAATTCATGTAGTTTTCAAAAAACGTCCTTTCAAAACACAGTTGAATAAGTAGCAGAGAATTTCTTATAAACAGAATGAAAAGTTTACTATGAGAAAGATATAGCTTCAGATTTCTCAAACTATTAATAAATAATGACTGAAGAGTCATCATGATGGATGAATATGAGCATACTTAGTCTGTCAGCAAGGTTCCAAATCCAGAACATAAATCCAATTTAGTGGTCACTTAACAGTACATTTGACAAACAAGTTTATAAATTTTTGACTAAGCAAAATGCACACGTGCTAGTAAACATTTCAATAATTAAATCCCCTATGACTATTGATCTTAATAACTTAAGTTTTTTATGGAAATAAATATTTTATAAAATTAAGGAAATGTAGAGAAAAATTTTGAGCTCAGAGTCTCAACAAGAAAAATAAAACAGAAATTTCTAGATCATACCTCTACACTTGGGCTAAGGCTGCTTGGCAATGTTTCTGATGTCACTGTTGTGCTTGGAAGGCTGGAAAAGTCCCAGGTATTCACAGGCTGTATTGGTTCAGATGGCTGAGCACGATCAATACATTTTGGATTGTCCAATAAGGTCACTTCATAAAATTCTTGAATATCTAAAGATGCAAAAAAATTAGCAGTTAAGCTTTATATTCTGATTTAGCAACATCTTTCTCCTGCAAAATAAATTAGACACCTACTACTTTATCTACCTATCACAGATGAAGCTGTATCACCAAGATCATAAGAACCTCCCCACAGGATATATAACTGGCTCTCTATGCCCCATGTCTGAGCCCATGTGTCCCCACTCACTTTGGGCTTCTGTCACTGGCCCCAGTGGCATGATCTGCAGCAAGAACAGCAGAAGCATACAGACTAACCGCAGTGGAACAGTGAAAGTGATGGGTGCCTATGCTTCAAGTTGTGGTATACATAATTTCAGCTAATGTAGCCTTTGGCTATCTGAAATCTACTGTTCAAGGGCAACAATAGGTCTTTTTGTGATGTACATTTTAATTAAATGACTGCAGAAACAGAAGTATACCAATTATATCAGCAAGGGAGAAGCTGCAACAATTTAAGAAAAAGGAGATTGATCAGGATGGATCACCATCTGCTTTTTCAGTCTAAGTAACAGAAATAGCATGGAACTTTAGCAGTATTTATTAAAAGTCATATTTATGAACTAATGTAAAGCTTTTTCTATAAGCCTGAAAACTTCCAAGGAATAAGAACCTGGCTGCAGTAGGGTTTTTTTCTTGACATCCTATCCATTACGTGAAGGACCAATAAAAACAACTTAAAGCAGCAAAGGTTGTGAAAGTATAATATGAAACCTGATACCACGACTGTAATCACATCTGTAAACACTCACATTGAAAAAAAAAAATCTGAAGAGGTACAGGCTGAGGGAAGGGCAGCAAAATGAACCAGCTGTCTTGTAAAGCTTTTAGTCTCTTCTTTGAAGTAAAAAACTCCTAAAAAGGAGTTGTAAACTCACATTTTTAATTACACCAACTTCACAGAAGACAAACATACAGACACAGCCCAAGTAGTAAACAGTACCCAGACAAGAATAAGGAGAACTATAATCTACAGAAACTTGTAGCTTTTCAGCAGCTGCCCAGTCAGTAACAGAGGTACAATAACTGATTCCTTTATAAAGACAGACCACAAAAGGAAGACCGCACAGATAAGTTTTTCTGTTGCTGGTGTTGCAGTCTTAGACTTTTATATATATATATATATTGCAACTCATGCTCTGAGTTCAGAAAACTGCAGTTCTCAGATTCCATCTGTATTTTTTTCTCTGAGCAAGAGTCAAATTCCTATCAACTGCTAACATTAATTTTTAAAGTTATACTTGCTCTTTGCACTGCTGATTGGAAGAAATAGCAGGGAGGGTTGCAGAAGATGTTAGGTGACCTACATAGATATACAGGAGCAAGGCAGTCTAAGAGATACAAATTGCCTTTAAATCTATCTTTCACATTAGATCCCCTCAGTTGCAAATTTGTCTCGTTGCTGTATTAACATTAATACATCAGTCAAGCCCACCAAGATATTTTTTTCCTCCCAATAGAGAATACTTGCTATATTAAAATAGGCAGTGGTTTAAGTTGATTCTATAGCTGCAACACACAGCAACCAAGCCAGGAAGATTACTACATTATTTATGGGAAGGGGTTATTTGTGCAACTGTTTTGGAAGAGGAATCTAGGGCACCGATTCTCAATTCTGCTGCTATTCTTTTACGTCCCTGCCAGCGGAGGTAGCCATTTATTCATGCTGCAGAATGACTTGTTTCAAAAAGCACATTATTTCCCATACATCTTCTCCACTTCTTTATGAAGGACATCACTTAATATTGGGATAAGTTTCTGCTTATCCTGAACTTGCTCCAAATCTGCAGAAAAAGTTTCTAGGAACTTGGTGTCTATATGATAGTATCTACCATTTTCTTTAGCATTTATTTAAATTTTTACTATTCAAAACGCAAACATTAAGTACGTACAAGTACAGGCAAGCAGTCTGTGCACCCTGAATGCATTAGGTCCACAAGGCATGAGTTTGAAATTTGCATATTTTTAAGCCAAAAACTCAGGCCATACTAAATTCAACCTAAAAAAAAATTATTCTGGTCTACTGCTATTTATCAACTCACAAAAAAAAAAAAACATTCCATTGCATGTACACACCTAGATATCTACTGAAATCATATTAATCTGTGGATGCATCATTAGCATATGAAAAATTCTAATATCTTCCTAATTCTTACGAGAAGCAAGTAGTAAAATACTGATTTTTTTGGTTACATTTATGGTTATATTCCCTCTTCAAGTTAGATGTGCTTTTTTCATATCTCAGCCCCTTCCTCCCATGTTAAGTCCAAGCCAGGTAGTATCTCAAACTAAGTTAAAGAAAACTAAGTTACAGACAAATCATTTGAACCAGGCATCACACTGCCAGTACAAGAAAACACAGATGGGAAACATTTCTAACTAGAGCAGGAACATTAAGAGAACAGCTGACTAACAATTAAAGAATAGGAGCATAAAGTTTCAGGAAAGCCAAAGTGATCAGAAGCAATGACTGGTAGGCAACACAGAAAAATCATCCTGGAATTATGTCAACTTATAAGTAAAACCACAACAAGTAGCCAAATCAGAAATATGTTTGATGGTAACATGAATAACATTCTACACAAAGCAAGTGACAGAACACCAGCTCTGTAAAGAAGGATTCCTAAGACATGAAAAAGAAGTTAATTTTCTTAGCTTATTACAAATGTAAAAAACTAAGTGGTGACAAAATATTTTTGCAGTAGAAGTTGACCCACTACACGCAGTTTACTGGTCCACTACCCTTTTCCCCCTCCTCCTATTGACCACTCATCTTAGTTTTGTTCTTTGAACAGGCTCATTCAACAGTAATGTGATCCACTAGAAGCTAAAACTGCTCACTCTTAAAGCAAACAAGGAAGTTATCTACAGAATATAAATTGAAACCAAAATTGACTTCACAAGGGAATTTCAGGTTCACCGAAAACCACAACACAGTAATTAAAAGAACAGAAGAACAGAAAAAGCAAATGAATTCTTATAACATCTCTTAAATTAAGTACAGTTGATGGTACTTCAAGCGTCTACATCAAATCTGTTCAAAGGATCTGCCTCCAAGGACAAGGATTCCAACCAGCAACATGACACCATTCCCTCAGATACTTTTCTTCCCTGCTCCTTAGAAATCAGACATAAGGCCTCTGCTTGGCATTTCTACTGGTATGTGGAGTGTCTGATACTTTTTGCTATATATTCAACAGAGAGCACACTTGTAATCAGTGTTACTTAAGGTCAGTATATGTTCTAAAAACCTCATTGTCAAGACAAGCTCCCCACATAAACCTTTTCTGCAAAATGGAACATTTCATGTTAATATAATCCACTAGTAAAAAAAAAAACTGAGCAGAATTATTCTCAGCATACACTTATGCATTAAGCCTTTGATAACTAACTTTGCAAGTCAAAGACAGGATTCCTATAACTGCATTCTCCCAAGAGAACAGTGTAACCCCATAAACAAGATGTTGACGTTGTTTGTGACAGGCCACAGGCCTCATGTTAAGCTAATGACCAGGCCTCTGCACTTGTCCTGGCCTGCCTGGAGCTTTTGTTTTAGCTTGCCTAACTCTAACAGCAATTATCTAAAGGCAGGTAAATTTGTATAGTTTTTACTTTGATTCAGACAATTGTGTGATGTAAGACCTTGTCCTGGTTTGAGCCAGGATGAAGCCTATTTTCTTTTTACTGATTTTTTTTTTTTCCTTCAGTAAGCTTTCTTGTAACTAGCAACTGTGTGTTCTGCTAGGTTGATAAGACACTGGAATGTTTTTCTAACTACTGAGGCTTCAAGGTCACACCTTCACTCTGCCGGCTCAGACACTATGGGGAGATCTGTGACCCCCCCGTAGGAGGCTGAGTTAGACAGCAAAATTGGCCAGAGATATTCCATTCCATATATCTACATAAGCTCAGAGGAAGGTCAAAGATCACTGAGGACAACTTCCTTCCTTCTTCTTCTTCTTCCCTTCTCTTCCGTCCATGGCCGGCATCCGGGGAGGACTCTGTTCATCCATCACCGTCGATCCTCAGGCTTGATCTCTCATGACCCCCATAACTCTCTGCTTTCTCCAGCAGCAGCTCCGGGATTCCTCGGGACATCTTCCCAGCTCAGGGGAGTGCTGTGGGAGTTGCTGGGGGTGGGGGGAGGCAAGAGGCTTTTGCCCGTATTTGAACATGTTTGTATATAATTGTATATATTTTATTTTATCATTCATTAGTGTTTAATTAAAGCTGTGTAGTTTAGTTTTCAATCCAGCCAAGTCTCTCTCTTTTTCTCTCTCCTTCCCTACCTGGGTGGGAGGGGGAGCGGATCGAGAGCATTGCTGTCAGACCCGAGTCAAACGGTGACAGACCTATTTTTATAAATATTTACATAAAATACACACAGCTGATACCTAAATAATATGTAAACATATGCTTTCCATATGAACACTACACATATTCTATATATTAAAAGTATTTGTAAAACCCATGTGTTACATCACACAGTTATCTGAAGCTAAGTAAAACCTATACATAACTACATGCACACACAGATTGTACATACAAGTAAGAGTGAGCATATTTCTGTGACTAATAGGAATCAATAACAAGTAGTTATTCTATAGGGAATAAATTCCCTGAGTCCAGAATAAAAAGCAGCATAGAGAAGCACAAACACAAAATGAGAGCAGATGCCTTGAAAATCAAGACACGGGATTACATCAGAGGCCCCAAAGCTATGAACCACTCAACAACTGCTAATTACTGGTCAAAAGAAATTAACCTAGAAAACTAGGCTAAGTTTGGGGGATAACAGAACAAAGAACAACCATCCAGCATATGTAACACACATCACATACACAATAACTTCTCCAGCTTTCCTGTAGTGCCTTCAGGTACTGGAAGGCCATTATAAGGTCTCCCCAGAGCCTTCTCTTCTCCAGGTTGAACAGCCCCAGCTCTCTCATCCTGTCTAAACCATCAACACCATAGATCTCCATGGGAAGGATTCCCTGTACCTCTCAGTCTCTCATTCCCCATTCTTCCCAGCCCATATCCGAATATGGTTTGGCTTTCTAACAAGTTTTGAGACACTTACTCAAATTGTTTATATTATGTTATGCCTTGTTTTCTGATATTGGACCTTTAATGTTACAGCTTAGAGGAAATGACAGAAAATTTATGGGCATTTACTATTGAAAGTATTTTTTTTAATTAAAAGCAGTCCTTTGATTATCATAGAAACCTTCTATTTTTAGGCTATGCATTTACACTTTAAGCATCTTGACCATTTGTGCGTTATAGGTGGCTTTTCTTAAATAAAAGCCAGGAAATTCCTCACAAGCTTAACATTTCATGGACTAAAACACTGACACATTTACTACAACAGACTGCACCAGACACTGTGAATGTAAAAGAACTGTTCCCCATACACTACACAAAGCTGTAAACTGCTACCACAAGATACAAGAAGTTAACAACCACATTTGTATATGCTGTATTAATTGTATTCTCATTTGAAGATTTTTAGTTGCAATGTATTTAACAGCTTTGTGCAGGAGCAAGTGTCAACTTAGAAAGTTTGGTTTCTGTTTATTTCTTACAAATTCTAAGTTCACATTTTGCATTCTAAAATGCAATGGGGAAGCATCACCTCCTTCAACCTGCTGGCAATACTTTGTCTAACGCAGCCCAGGATACTATTTGCTGCCTTTGCTGCAAGGGCACACTGCTTGCTCATGTTCAACTTGGTGACCAACTGGATCCCCAGGTCCTTTTCTGCAAAGCTGCCTTCCAGCTGGGAAGCACACAGCATATATTGGTACATGGGATTGTTCCACCCCAGGCACCAGATTCTGCTGTTCTGCTTCTTGAACCATGAGGTTCCTGTCAGCCCATTTCTCCAGCCTGTTGAGGCCCCGCTTGCACAGCAGCATGACCATGATTTATGTGTGCCAGCTATACAGTTAATCATCCACAGACATCCATGACATATTCTTTTCTGATAGATGTTCACTTATTTCAGTTTAGAATTTCACTTGAAGATCTATCCATGCAAGCAATTTCTTTTATCATCTCTCATTGGTGTGCTTCTTCTCAGACATTCAATCATCCAAATACAGCACATGCAAATGCCTGTTGTTGTTTATTTTTCAAATATAAACTTAATAAACAAATAGGTCTGTTAAGAATTTTACAACCTGTACATTGTCCAGGAAGAGGCGTACCATTACAAATTAAGTACTTCTCTAAGGTGGAAGTGGGGGGGCGGACAGGGAGTTGGAGAGGGTGGGAAAGACATCTGTCTTTCTTAGGGCTTCTTGCCAGATGACCTGAAGCACTAAAAACTTAAGTCTTAAAACTACTAGAAAGGAAAACAAAAGTCAACATGTTATTTTAGTTCAGGGCAACCTGAGATGTATGGCATCTGCCAAATTCTAAGCAGCCCTACATGTGCATGTATAGACAAAATATAAGTAATCATCACTGTCACAACAGGCAAAGGAACCTGCCAATGCTACAGCCTTTCATTTTTCAGTTGTAAAGCAATTCCTGCTAATTCTAAGTCTCAATCCTGCATGCTTGTTTCACCTGCTTTATCAATATCCCTTTAGCACAAGCAAAGAGGACTTGAAAAGTATACGATTAGCAATCAACAAGAAAATACAAAGAAACACTTCATATTCATTTACAAATCAAATGACCAGAGTCAGCTAAGTATTCTCTTTGTGTATTCTTTGGTTGTGTTGTGTCTGCTCACATGTTGTGTTCGGCATGTGTGTCTGGTCACACAAAAAAAATACGTTTGCATTCATACTATGAAAAGTGAAAACCAGCCCCATTATAACACATGCGAAGCTCCTTCCAGAGTTGCTTGTTTTGGGCTTCTTTTCTCCTTTAAAAACCAAAACAACCACTGCTGTGCACAATCAAGGCTTCTTAAAAACAAAAGTTGTAAGCTGCATTGTAACTTCCTTGCCACATGATCTATTCTACAAGATCCTTTGCTAGAAGCTGCAGCATCCAACTACTCACCCTCACCCTTTCCACTCATTTCAATAACTCGGTCCTACCCTTTAAAATTCCCTTCTGCAAAGATTCCTTTGCTTAACTCAAATTCCATGAGGTGCTATTTTCCACTTCTAACACAAATGCTCCTTAATCTGTGCTTAACTGAAACTACCCTCATCTAACCTCAGATCTAGTTGTTTGCTTTTATCCCTCTAGCTGCTTTTCACAGTCAGACACATTGAACTCCTTGCCAGCCCATCCATTTATGCTTTCCAAACTGTTCATTCAAGTTTTCCTCCTTGCTTAATCACTCATTCACAACATCTTCACTTTGTATATTTCCTGCGGCCAACTTATAACACAAGTTTCTAAAAACAGGACTTATACCTGCAATGCTTTTAAAATTTGTCCACAAGTTTTCCTTACTGCACCTCTGTTTTAGGCTGACCTTTTTATTTCAAGCTTAAATAACTTCACTTTTTCAATAACATGGATGGGAAGATACTCACACATGACAAGACTCCTACAAAACCTTTACCAAAGAGCTCTACAGCCTTCCCTAATTTGGAGAAGGAACACGAAGCTAAGGAGGTTATTCTAGTGTCAGCCCTACACAATCTGTGGTCTCTTTAACATTCATGCAAATTTGGCCTAGCCTTGTAATTCTGGAAACTGTCTGTGCAAGAAGACTACTAGTTGGCTGCTAAAGTCTAGTTTATTTGAAGATTCATTCTACCTGCACCAATAAAAGCACCATCCCTCAAAATGCAAGCCACCAGATACACAGGATGCATTCCAGCTGCAGAGCTGAACTCAACATCCCAGGATCACCATGATTAAGACTAAATATCCTCTCTCCCTTGTGCTTTCCCCCTTCCTCCTGCACCCAAGGCCTGAAGCAAATGTTGCTGGAGATTAAGAGCAAAGCCAGGTACACACACAACAGCACGGGAGGAGATAAGCTAAGAACCAGGTAATACAGGTGAAGCAACACAGGAAAGAAAGCAAAGCAAGAACAGGACAGAAGAGAACACTTCCCAGAACTTGGAAACTATTCCAGTTATTCCCAGCTGCAACTTTCTTTTAAGCTCCTGAACAAACAGCAGATTTATTGACAGTTTTCTTGTCAACAGCCCCTTCTAATGGTAACCTTGTGAAGAGAGTAATGAAGAGAGTAATACTGCAATTGATAAATTTACAGTGCAGCTACTCAATGCTCTACACACAGTGTAATAACCACAAGAGTATTTTGCCACAATACTACTTCTCTGCATACCAGTAGCTACTCAACTTACATTAGTCTTACTTGCTATTTTAGGCTACTAAAAGCAGCACCTAATCCCAAAAATTCAATACATTACACTGTCACATGCATACATGTATGCAGCATGGAAAACTCTAAAAAGCAAGCACACAACAACCCCCAAAACTTTCCACACTATCAAACTGCATTACATACATACAAAAAAGTAAGCAGTTGTGCAAAACAAAGGAGATTGTTTCATCATTACAAGGATCCTTGAAGAGGAAGATTTGAAGTTCTTCAAAAAAACAGGACATTCTGCTGAAGTAACAACAACCTACATGGTAGAAGCACACTAACAGTGACTCAGTGAACACTCCAGCTGTCTGGGCACCAACTAAAATGTTTCGTCCTCCCTCTATAAAAGAAAATACATTGAAATAATCACGTACTTAACTACCTCTGAAGACACAACCCTAGGTGAAATCTTTCTGAACCTGAACAACTTTTGGGTAAATTTGGGAAAGAAACCATTGTAAGCATAACCATAGTATCCTTAGGTAGCTTATCCTAAAAGCAGAAAAACACAAAAGTTGCAAGAACTATATCCATGGATGTTTCCGCCTCAACTATCAGTAAAGGTGTTACATTACAGAAGTTGCAATTTGGGGAAAAAGTCACAAAAATGCAGCAAGAGGAAGATTTCAATGTGAAAATACACTATTTAGCACTGATAATCTCAGTAATCTCCAATCTAACAAAAGATCCAATTCTCTCTGAACTGTCTTCCAATAAAACACAAAACCAAAACAATACTCCCTGGCTATTTAACCAGATTCTCAACTTACTGTCAAGAATTTCTGGATTCTTAACATAAATATTATTCAACAGAGTCCAAAAGAACTTGTAACATTTAGAAACAGTACAGTAACATTAAAAAAATGGGCAGCAGTTCATAAAGTCAACTTCCTCAAGTTAACTGAAGAGCAGTCTTATGTAATGACACAGAGCCACAATAAAAATTCCCTTCAAGGCCTGAGCTGATTTGCAAAGGTAACTGTGTCATCATACCCCAAGCTCTATTAAGAAACTGCATCACTAAAAATAAAACTGATATAGATGTTTCTTCAGGAGCAAGTACTTTTGGTTTCAGTTGCAAAGGAGAGCTTCTGCATTAACTAGCAAGTACAGAAAGTAGTTCCAGGCTGGATAATTAAGAGGGAGCTAAAAGAGGAAGAATGCCTGCAGAGATGCCACACACAGCCCAGAGAACTGGAGCTGCAGGCCATGTAGCTGGAATGTGGTCACTCCACTCCAAAAGGTACTAACTTTGAAGTAGACTGGATTGGGTCTGCACTGCTCAGTCTAAAAACTAACATTGTTCCCCTAATTCAGTTCACAAAGCCAGTGTGGACAGAGTTGAGAAAGATGCAGAGGATGTTTTATATTCCTAGAAGTTCCAGGCCTAGTCAAACTGCTTATCAATGTCAACAAAGAATTTACCTTCACGCAAACATCAATTTTTAAAAAAATTCAGAGAGAAAGGAATTCTCTCTCTGGCATGTGAAAACATACTAGCAGGGTTTTTAATATATTCTGTCGAATTCATAAAGCTCATGAATCCGAACTATGGTGATAAAACCTTAATGATTACCAGGGGGTAGATGTTCTTCAGTCCAGTAAGGATTACAGAAACCATGACATTTTTTTTCTTCAAAATTTCCCACAGTGGATCTTTAGTGTTAGGAATAGCCAGCACATAAGCATCATTCCGGAGGCTGATGTTCCTGTCAGTGGGACTCCAAGTGAAATAAATTAGACTGCTTACACATATGAAGCTCAATACATTCAACCTCCTCTAGTCAAATTTGCCATTTTCTCCAAAAAAAGTCTTTATATGTGTAGCTATAAGACATAAAACAAAAAAATACTTAAGATGGACAAGGCAAAAAAGAAGTAAGGAAGGCAGCACAGCCAACCCCATTGCCTGGCTATGAAGAGACTCTTAGAATTCCCTTTTTCTGACACATGTGCAAATGGAGTTAAATACTGCCAGAAGAAGGAGTACTTTAAAAGTAGTAAACAACTTCATGTTTCTAGCTATAACTAGGAATATTTTTAATTTTAGAAAACTATTTTACTAAGCTTGACTGCAGCACACAACTCATTAAAAAGATACTTTAATTACACAAACAGATTCTGTGTATATAACGTCTATTTTTTGCTTGAAAGAACAGGACTTGATTGCCAAGCTAAAAATTATACTAAAAAAGATACATGAAGTTGACAGCAGATCCTAACTGCAGCCTTCACATACATTCTCACCTACCGTGGACAGGCAGGTCTTGGCTTTAGTGCAGTAACTTGGCAGAAAATGTAGAAAATAAATGGATGAAGATTTTTTTTATTATTTACTATGATTTTAAAAATCCCAGAAACTAAACGTAGCATGCTTTCGGGAAGATCTAGATGAGAAGTGTCTTGGTAGGTGAGCTTGAAGCTTTCTGTCAGAACAGCACCAGCTACTTCAGTTGGGGACATATCATAACTCCTCAAAAAGGCACACTTGATAATCTGCTATGAAGTAATGTGAACCTGTTGCACAACTGAATGCTACATCCAGCCTGCTCCCAAATCTTCACTGAAAGAGGACAGGCAGAAGCAGGCTCAAGGTCTTCCCAGGAAATGCAGCTATCCTCCAGATCTCATATTTTCTGGGAAGTTTTCCCACTCTTTACCTCCTTCTTATAGTAGCCACACCACAAAAATGTGTTTCCAAGAAAACAATAGCCAGGAGCAGCCTGTCAAAAACAAGAACTCCCTCAATGTATTTCCATGGAAAGGAGCATGTTAAAGAGGAAAGACTCAAGTTGACAGCATGAATTGCTTGGAAAGCACTGTGTTAACACTTTTCAGACCAACAGCCAGGGAACCTACGCGTACACTCTGTAATAAACAATCACACAGTGAATCAGTAAATATAATGCTAACGCAACACACTCAAGCAGCATGACACCAATTGTGAAGGGACAAATTAACTGTACTCAACAAAAACTAGGGTCATCGGGTTGCATGGTACAGCTTCTTGCAAGGCCAGAAAACAGGCCATGTAGCCCACACAGGCAACAACACGTTCCTGTTTTCTGTTCTTGCAGAATGAAATCAGCAGACATGAGGTTACATGCTATTTCAAGGTTACTACTACTAGGTGCAGAGTTATTAAAACAATGAAGATCCATACATGGATGTGAGAAGAAACTGTATCTTGCAGGTTAGAATATCAAATGTTTATAAACTATCTTATTCAATGAAAGGGAAAAACAGTGCTGTGTGGACCTTCAAGACAGTTTAAAAAAACTTAGCACACACTCAGAACAAGAAAAATAGTCAATACTAAAATTTGCTGGGTGAAAATGAAGAGGACAGCTGCAGCACATTAAGCTTCCAATACAAGACTTCAATATTCTCATCCACCAATGGATGAATCCTGTTGATACATGTCCCACAAAGATTATGCCCAGCTTTTCATCATGGAGTTCATTAGCACAAACTGACTATTGAAGAGAAATGCAGAGCTCCTGTAACTAACAGATCTCTGTAACTGACCTATTTTCACTACCTTCCATGAACTTACATGATTTTTAAAAGGCAAACACAGCAAGATTACTATCTTCTGAAAACCTACATAAGATGAAATACATGCTCCAAAAGAAAACATCCCACATGCAGCAATGCATGTTTATGTTTTGCCTGTCCCTGTGTTTCCACAACATACACTCAAAGAAGCTGTGTTGCTATGAAGCAACATGCACACCTGCAATGACACTGACCACACAGTAAGGCAAGTAACAAATTTAGCTAATGTTTGTGTATTACTACAATTCAGGAGGTTACTTTGTTAAAAGACAAGGACGCCATCCTTTACAAATTTTGCTGCTAAACTAACAAGACCCTTTCATTCATCAGCTCTCATAAAGATAGTGTCAGTCAACCAAAGAGAAACCACATCTTGCTGCTTCTTGCTGCAGAAGTTTCCAAATAACCTCAAGATTCTGCAAGTTATACTTATGCCTAATTTTTTTTTTCCAAACAGACATGCATGAAACTCAAAATTACACGCAAGTAGTTCAACAAGACCTACGGGAACATCTTAAGTGAAGTGCTACAAATACTCTAGACTAAGCAGTGTTTTCACCACAGTTCAACACGCAACAAAAAAGGAGAAAAGATTGCTGTAATATTCCCTGAAGCATTACAGATTTCCTCTCATTTACTTTAAATTAACTTTGCATTTCACACGTAAACTTCGTAAGTGTTTTTAGAGATTCTTCAGGAGGAACATTTGGCTGAATCCTACCTTAGAGTAAAACCATTCCAACTCATTCATTAGCATGTTAGATATGGACCAAAAAGAAAAAAGAAAAAAAAAAAAAAAAACCCAGCCCTCCTTCCAGATCGTTCAAGTGAATAAAGATATGTGGAAAAACAATTTACAGTAACAGCAGAAAGCTGCAGCACGATTTTGAGCAGTTTGGGCCACTCAAAAGTCCCAAATAAAGTAAGACCATGAAACAAGAACTGTTGATCTACAACTGCACCGATGTTGCTACGCAAAACAAAAACACGACGACGAAAAGCACATGGCTTGCAATGTAAGGGGAAACCCCCCTTTCTCCTTCACACTGCAAGAGACAGCACAAGCTGAAGGCAAACTGCGAGAAGTCATCCTTTACCTATCAAAGCCTGGAACAGGTTGCTCTGGAAGATGCTGATGACGCGCTCGATGGAGTTCCGCAGCTGCCGGTCCTCCGCCTGGCTCAGCTTGGAGCGGTATTCCTCCAGGAGGCGCAGGGCTCGCTGGGTATCTGCAAGCGGAGACCAGACACGGCTGACCCGGCGCCCAGGGAGCAGGACCGGGATGCAAACACCGGGACAGAACGAGCCTCCCCGCGCGGGACCAGCCCGGCCCGGCCCGGCAGCTTCTTTGTTCGCAGCCGGGAGGGAGCGGGGCGGACTGTGCCCCTGGGCGGGCTGGCAGCGCTGGCAGCCC
>NW_009953935.1:749306-757252 GCF_000747805.2 Chaetura pelagica
GGGGGAGCTGCGGGGCAGACATCGGTTAAACAGCTGAGTTGGCACCGGGACTGCAAGAGTCCCAGGCACGGACCCGCTCCTGCGCTGCCAACAGTGAGGACACAGCTGGAGATGCTCCGAGTGCCGGCAGCCCGGTGACACGGCAGGGGAGCCCGGTCCGGGCGGGTCGTTTTCCCTTCAGCCTTCCTGGCCATAAACGGCGCGAGCAGCAGAGGAAGGGCTTGTGTGAAGGAGGATAAAGAAACAGCTGTGCTGTGGTTATCAAAGGACGTAAGGTTAGCAGCAGGACATATCAGGACACAGCATGGAAAGCCTCGCTTGTTTGGAAGTTCAATAAATGGTTTGTGTAGGCTGATCACGGACTGATCAGAATCATGGAAGCTCCTTTCACAAACCTGGCATGGAAATGGTAAAGAGGTGCCTTCAAAGGCTGCACACACAGCTCACTTTTTTGCATGGTAGCAAAGAGGAGACAGAGCACAGAAATAATTGACTTGGACAGGAACATGTGCAAGGTGAATGACCTTTGCAGCACAGTCTAGATGCCCATTAAAGAGCAAACGTATTAAAACTGGTGAATTTAGGGGTAACTCAAATGCTTGTACTCAGGGGGAATGTTTCTTATTCCTCAATTAGATGGACAGTCAACCAGGACGTCAGATCTGAAACACTTCAAACCTTGTATGTATGTGCAAATGAGAGGCAGAGAGGGAGACTTGAAAGTTCAAAGCAAATCCTGCAGATGTGATTTATTTGATCCAAGTTTGCATCTCCATTTACACTTTTTTGATTTAGATACAACTGAAAATGTACAAGAGCTTATCCCAGGTACCTAAAAAGAATCTCCTGGGAAACTCTTGCAAATTTGATGTCTAAAAATCAGGACTAGATTTGGCTGTGACAAAGTTCTAATCTTAAAGAAAACTTATACTGCAACAAATCTAACCCAGACCTAGAAAAGGCCTCTCTTGTTTCTCTTTCTTCCCCCTCCCCCCAGAACTCCCCTGTTTTGTGCTTAGATTTGCACCAGGAGTTTCTCCTCCTCCCACAGCTATGTACTGCAAAATTGTTCACATACCTCATTGAGTAAAACAGAATATGCATTTAGTGCTGACACACATTTCCCATTTTCTCCTTTCCAGTTGTATTTTAATACTTTCAGACTTTTGGCATTAAATGGTACCAGTTCACGTGTTTTGAAATGAAAGCACACTAAGAAGGGACATTGGCAAAAGTCTCCATCATCCGGCCTCATCAGTTTTCACTGTTTACAACAGCAATAAATGGACTCTAAAAGGGCCATAGTCCTCTTGATGTCAGAGGAATATATATACAGAAGGAGAGGACAAACAGCCTAAATTTAGCTAGCAGAAAGGATACATCTGCATCATTTAGGTTCATTTTGCTGACAAAAAAAAAGGTATTATTACAAAGCAAAAATTAAAGGAACCACCATGAAGAAACTACTTTTTCATAAACAGGATTTGATGTTTCCAAGGCTTTTTTATTTTAAATAAGAGATAATCCCATTACATGCCTTCATTGTGCTGGGGATAGAGAAATAGCCCCATATACAACACCCTGAGACAGCATTTCTCACTTGTTACTAATGGTCCAGGAAAACAAAAAAACCAAAAAAACAAAAACAAAGAAAAAACATCAAAGAGGGGGTCAGGATGAGGGATCAGCAAGCCAGGAAGCAATTAGGTGAGCCTTATTGTACCTCAGAGAGCAGTCCTGGTTCCTGGCACTTCTGTTTCAGTTCTAGGAGTATCTTTGTTGACTGAAAGTGGTTGAACCAGAAAGCACAGTATTCAACTTCTCTGTAGAAAGTAATTTTGAAATTCCGGCATATATAGAAAATATCCCATGAATGAAAAATGGCATTTTTACTAGCACACTGCACTAAGAGTCAATGTTGCAAAACTGTCATGTTTTACACGCTGTGGTTTTAGGACTCCAGTTTTCAGGAAATTCTGTAGTTCCATTGGAAGGGGGAAACTGGGTATGAACTAGAGGCTCATTTATGCCATGGCTTAAGCAGTATCATTGAAATCAAACCATTACAGGCAGCATACAGAAAGGCTTGTGCTTAAATTGTGAGTGGTGTGATCAGCATACAAGTCAGCATTATGCTGTGCTTGACATGTCCTGGCTGAGCTCCAGAATGACCCTCAGCACAGGAACTCCAGAAGAGATACCAAGCAGCAGCCTGTCACTGTTGTAGCCTTCTTAGCCCCAGAAGTAGCTGGGGATCTGACTGACAGCCCCCTCTCCCTGCCTCCCACCTCACCATTAAAATCTCTTCTTTTGTAACAGCTGCCAGCAGCCTGTGTGGGACCTTCAGCCTCGGATGGTACCTCGGGCAGGGTTAGGCAGCTTGCTACAGCCCCAGTATTGCTCTGCCTGTTGAAGGACACCGTGCTTAGGAGGCATGTGAGAAATGGGAGCAGGCAGCTGTTGACAGCAAGGAAGCCAGCACAGTGCAAGCACGTTGCCCAGATGTGGAAAAACTTCTTTAACAGCCACCTGATCCTAGCAAGACTCATGCTAGAGGCTAATACACCCAGCTTACTAACCAATAATCAAATAGAGACAATGCTTTCCCATTTTGAGAAACTACATCAAGGCTTGTTGGCAGCTGCCTTCTCTGAAAATGATCACAGTAGTGATTCCCACCAGGGAATTGTACCTGATTGTACACCAGCTCCCACCTCCTCAGCCAGGCCAGATGCCACTTTGAAAACAGCTCTTTATGCTCTAGAAACATCACCTGTACAGCTGGTACCCCACCACAGGGAACAGGAACACTGTCAGGTCATGTGTGTCTTGCAGCAATCACCCTTTGGCCACAGGCAGAGAAACAAGACATGCAGGGGTCTAGCCCCATGCCAACTACCTGTTGGACCCCTTGAGACCCTCTAGAACAAGTTGACAAGCACATGGACTTCTCCAAATAGCAGATGTGCTGTGGCTGGCACCCCACACAGTAACTGCAGAGGTATGATGAACTTGGGCATCAAGAAACATTCACTAGATCCACACATAACACACCAGTCAACGCAGCAACAACCATTTGAAAACCAAGACAAAAAGGACAGCAGACATCATCACATTGCAAGAGTTTACAGTCATCAGCATGGCCAAGAAAAGACAATAGTTAATGAGCTCAGACAAACTCCATTACAGCAGAGGTGGGGTAGAATAACTCCATAAATACTGGTACATGTATTCATATTCATTTCAAGTTGGACACTGGTTATAAGGTGGCATTTTGCTAAAATGAATAATGTTAACTTTAAGAAAAAAATTGCTGCCTGTTTAAGAGTAATGACTGAAACTCAAAAGTTTTTTTTATATTGGGCTTACTAATAGAACAAAACACAAGAACAAGGTAATTGATCCTTTCCATCTTATGTTTGTCATCTGTTTAATGCCCAAAGTCACCACATAGTATAGCAGTCATCATACAGTATACAGAGCAGATTATTTTCTTTTTTCATAAAACCTGGGAATTGTTACTCATAAAAGGATCCCCGACAGCTGCAGGAAAGCTCTCACTTCCCCTGCAAACTCAGTGCAATGTTTCACAGCTAACTGGGGAAGCAATGAAACTCATGAAGCCTAATTTCCCTTTACTAATAATGACTGAAGCCTGAGTGAGGTTAGGTTATCACTATGTCTCTACTCTGCATCCTCTGATATTTGATAAGATTAGATCACATGCCACAACCTTTACTTTCTAGGAGCTGTCCTTTCAGGAGTGCCTTTCCTTATCATCTGTAATTCTGCGGGTTGTAAGAGATGCAGACAATTTCTTACAGGAGTGCTGTGCTTGAATGCAAGCATGGCATCATATGTCTTTTTTTTTCTGCAAAAACTATGTTTAGCTAATTTTCATGAGACTGCTAATATTAAAGCTACACTTTTCATTACATTGTGCAGTTACAGTGTCACATAACCCAGTGAGTTGTGTGCCAGTCGTATGCACTGTTATCATCTTTGTTCTTGTGGGTAAAATAAGTTGCTGCCTATCACACACAGAAGGACCTGATCTTATTCCACTGTCAAAATCAAAGTTTTATTTTAAAAAAAAAATTAAAAAATCACAGTTTAGCTTATTTAATTAAGCCTACTCAATAGAATTCTTATGGGATCATCTTACACGTCTCTGATCGCTTGATTTTCATCTTTCTTACACAGAGAAGACCGTTCCCCTGGTAATACAAGCTTCATGTTTTTAATTTGTGAACTCTATATCCAGTTTTTGTTCTCATAACTGAAACTTGTCTTAGGTTAATTTGATGTGGATCAGAACACAAGGCTGCCTTTATTCTTAGGGTTAGAGAGTCCAGCTGAGTAGTAGAACATCGTGTTCCTGTTTTACAGGGAGAGTAAGAGAGAACTTATCCTTTTTTTTTTTTGTCTAAAAAAAAATTAAATCTTTTTTCCCCCACCATTGTGCAATTTGTATGCTCTGAAGTTGAGTTCTTGTTCAATTAGGGATTGCATGCCATATGTATGAAGTCATCTCATCTCTCTTTTGCTGTTGTGATAAGGTACATCTATTCAGTTTGGGACCATTTACTTAAATATATTTACCTAATGTATAGAACAGTGTAACTGGAATGTCTATAAACAATTAAAGTTCAGTGCCTCACTGCTAATGTTCCAATGCCTTCTGGAAGGCTGCAAAACATCAGAAACAAAAGCATATGAAACAATAGTAATTATAACAGTTAACAGCCAATATGAGATGCACCAACCCAGCTCATCTTACTCCACACTTTCTATAATCCAGGCTGTGTTATATAATATCAGCTTAACAGCTTCTTAGTTGACTTCCTGATGTAAAGATAAACATCATTATGTAACCTGCCTATTTTAACTTTCTCAGTCAAATTAAGCTGAGAGGTCGGTGTATGGTACAGAATAAGTTTGTCTGTGGGAAAACCCAACCCAATAAATGAACCTTTAAAGACCAGGTTAGATGCTCTTCAGCAGAGTTCTCCCCTGAGGAAAACAGCAGTTGCTCTGGGTTTTGTCTGATCAAATGCTGACAGTTAAAATATATTGAAAATAAATATAATTCTTCACATCATAGGAACCTGTAATATATCCCCCCAAAATAGCAAGGTTATCTAGTTCATACAAAACACAAGAAAGTGCTGTTAAAGCTCACTGTGGAACATAAACACAGGAGATGCAAAGCACCAACTTCTCCCAGGAAATGCAGAAGCCAGTTCTATTCTACTGTTTTTTCCTTACTTCTGTGGCACAGCCCATAGCACACCTTAGGTGGGGCTGCTAGCCGTGGCTCTGTTACATCTGTGCTGATTTTCGGGCAGCTGCTCTCTTGAGGAGCTACCTTGCCCTGTCCTAGTGTCAGCTCAGGCAGCTGTATAAGCCTAAATCACCCCAGGAGAGCAGAGCGTGGTGTGCCTGAGCCACACGATCCAGTAGCACACAGCAAAATGACATCACAGCATATCACATCAAGATACCTTTGTTTTCCCAACCCAAACAATGTAGTATTTGTAGCAGAGAGCATGGGATTGTGCCCAGCCTTATGCCTCTTATACAAGGGAGAAGTCCACATACATCTGCTGCCACCGCGTCGTCCATCACATGTACCTGAAAAATAAATATTCATTGTGTTTTGGGATGATAGACACACAGCGTTGGGTTTTTTTAATTTATTTTTTACAGCAATCAAAATCATACTTGTCAGAAAGTACCTTCTTTTAATAGCTAAGAATCACTCTCCAAATAACATTCTTGTTCATGCCAAACACTGAATATTTCCAAACACTGGAGGAACACTGAGCTCTTACAGTAACCCCTCAATCTCCTGGACTGACAGGTCGTTTAAAATTCTCTCTTCCTATGCCAACAGCTACCGTTTGAGCCCACCAACTAGTTGGAGAAATCCATAGTTGTGAGCTGTTAGCAAGAGCACAGTCAGCAGACTGCTAGTTTGCCCTTAACAAATGATAGCTCCTTCTGTTGCATTCAGCCTGCTACAGGCTATGCCACAGGTATCCAAACCATAACCTTCCCCTCCCCTGCCCCTCCTCACACCCTGCTGCTCAAGCATGTAGTTTTCTGCAAAGAGATCAGTTGAGAGTTACTGGAGCCAGCACACTCTGCTGGCCCTCAGGGCTACTGGTGGTGGTGAGCAGGTAATTGAATTATCAGGCACACCTTCCTTTTAATGGGTTTTCTTCCTCCTTGTTTGTGTAGAAGCTTTGAGAGGATAAAGGTGAGTATGTTCCACAGCTACGTGAAGGAGAAGTGCAGTGCTGAAAAGGAATGCAGCTAGAGAATTCAAGAAAAGTTTTGTGTTGTTAGGAATCTTCTGAATAATTTACATTGCAGGAGGGAGAGGCTGCCAGGGACTGAAGCTGAGGGGTGAGATGTCCAGAGTCCCAATGAACAACTGCAGAGCTGGAACAACCCTCGATGAGCTGTGAACAAAGCTGGAAACTGTGTCCAGCTATGCAGAGATCTACTGATGAAGAGGACCTAGAGGCTACAGAAGTTGTCCACAGTTAATGCATCCCGCTCTTCACTCCAGGTGAAGTGAGCATTCAGCAGTGCTGAGCTTCCATGAACAGTGAACATCCTGCAGAGCCCACACAGCTTTTCACTTAAATTTTCGTATGTTTATGCATAGATAGTCCTTGTAAATATGCTGTTTCCAAGAAAGTACTTTGCAGAGAGCCCTCATGTGGGTTTTGTAAAAATCACCCTTTAAATCTTAGTAGTATTGTGTCTACTGTTACTTAATATAAAAAATATTGTTTGTCAGAGTCCAAAGGAACATCTTACTGATTCACATGCATATTTCAGTTTGGCTTTTCAGTAAATTCTCTATGATAGAAAGCTCATTTAAGCTTTGTAGCTTGCATATCACTTACCTTGCCCAAATTCCCTGATCAAATACTATTGCAAGTTGAGGTAAATGGAAATTTTAACAGTTTCTGATAGTAGATTCCCAAGAAACTGACATTGTACTCTCAGAATCTGAACTACTTCTGAACACACTGACCTAGACATTTTGCTGCTGTTGGCAATGGCTTGTATGGACATCTAACTTCTCCAGCTGGGTCCAAAGACCTAGCCATATGCTCCAAGAAGCTACAGGGAAGCTGGCTGTAACATGCATGAACACTCAGAGACAACAAGTACTGTAAGGCTATTTATTATTGGAATTCCACTGCTTCCATGTGCTTTTTGTCCTCAAAATACAGCATTTTCTGAATGATATAACAATCTTTCTTATTTTCAGGCTTTCATTACAGGAAAAAAGTCTTCTACTAACTACAAGTGTGGTTTTAGCAAGGTAAAAAGTGGTATCACCAGAGGCCAAACCACATTCTTTCCCAGATCTACACTATTGCAACAGCAGAGCACATTGAGTAACTAGTTTGTCAGATACCAATACTGACTCTTACGGACAAGAAAAGCTGGAAGACAGGTGTATGCTTGCAGTTCTTGTCCCATTTCCTTCATAATTTAAAATGTGGTAGAAGAAAATATTAACCTAGTGATGTGCAGGCCTCTCTTCTGGAATGGTTTATATTTATGTATTTGCTTAATGCAGAAAGCAGCAAAGTTGTTTGGTTTTTTTTGTTTGTTTGTTTTTACTTACAGAGATCATATGGAAATAGGGCCTAAAGGTAGAATACTTTTCCTTTTCTTTCATCAGTAGATATTTTACACTCTGAGGAGATAGACTTACAGAAGAAGCATGGGGTGATGTGAAAAGCTATAGCGAAAGAAATGCTGTGAAGTTGAACAGTGCAGAGATCAAAGCCATACCAGGCAGGAGGGAGAGGCAAGAACTGCAGGTATTCAACACAGGGTGACTGTAAGCTCTTACTAATCTGTGACCATGAAAGGGGAAGATGATTGATGCAGGTGTCAGGAGTGAGATTTTCAGC
>NW_009953935.1:757386-791213 GCF_000747805.2 Chaetura pelagica
CAGCAGGAGAGGTTATCCTGGTAGCCCTGTACAACACGCTAATGAGACCTCACCTAGAGTGATATATAACCATGGCCATTTCTGTTCAATGAAGGTCAATTTGTGCTAGAAGAAGGCAGAGGAGGGCTTCTGGGATGATAACCAGAGTGGAGAACCTCAGAGAATACTCTCAGGTCAGCAGGGCTATTGAGGAAAAAGAACAAGGCTCTTCCAGAAAGCAGGAGGCTTCAGGGAACAAGAACAATGAGATTTGGAGCTGCTTCCTAACTACAAGTGTGCAGACAAGTCATGGAGCTGGTTTTATGGGACATGAAGCCACGCATCATGCTAGACTGAACACAGAAAAACGTTGCTAAGTTCACACAGCATCCTTGCAATTTCATGTCCTAGAGTGCCTTGCACCTTGGATACTCAAACTGCATCATGTATCTAAATAGAAAGTAAATTTCACAGCCAGATTTGGGCTGCGTCTGTGTTGAAATGGTTCTGTACTGTGGGGAAACAGAGTACAAACACATACATTTTGGTTTTGTTTTATTCCAGTAAATTCTGTCTCACACATACAGTTTCTCTTGAGCCTTCATTCTTGACATTCCTGGGGCTCTCTGGCAGGTGGTGTGGACAGTGTTGTAAGCTACAGCAGCTTCAAGGTAACAACCTGCTGAAAGCCAGAAGCCCTAAAGACTATACTGATAGCTGAGAACACCTCTAGCATAGTAAAACACTAGATATGCTTCTCTACTGTAAGGTGACCAGGAGGGGAGACAGACTTAAAACCTGTGCTAGTTTTGAGTTTGGTTTTTTTGTGGTTTTTGTTTGGTTTTTTTAGTGCTTTATATTTAATCATATCAAGGAAGGGACAAAAAAAATCACCTGGTGAGGAACAGTGGTGCTCTTGTCATCAGAGCTGCACTAAACTTACATTTCCACTCTAGGATTGCTATGAATTTCCAGACCTGTGCACTAAAGGTAGACTCAAGAACAGAACTCAGTCCATCATCCTTGGTCTGGATTCAAGGACTCCTACTTACTTTCCTAATCAGAAACAGCTCAGTATTCTCACAGATCTCCTGGCATCATGCAGATGCAGGGCATGCCTCACATTTCAGAAACTCACTAAGGATTTACTCAGTTATTAAAATCTCACTTGATTATGATATCACATGTTGGAGGAAGTATCCAGTTTCATTGTGAACAGTTAATTTAGACTCTCTGAAGAGGTTCTGTAATTTAAAACAAAACCAACAGTCCAAAGAAAGAAAACTTTATCATTATTTATGGTATTACATTACAATTCAGATAGGATTAACTAACTGTTTCTAATCTTTTTAACAATATAGTATAATGAAACATGCCAGCTGTGCTAATTATTGTTTGTTAAGGCTATTAATGCTGAGTACCTCTTTGGTGTAGTTGCAGTGAATTTCTGATGCATATTTGCCTCTGCAGATTTCATTTTTCTCTGCTTTGGCTCAATGTAACTAAAAATGATAATTTTGTGGGTAGTCCCTGCACAGTGAGCCACATGCTCATATTTATATCAGAAACAGCTCATAGTTTCAAGGAATTAGCAACTGAAGTGTGCTAATTTCCATCTGTGCCTGGAATTAGCTTCTAGATACCCATTGTGTCTGTTTTCATACAGGCCTGCAAACATCAAAGGGATGTTGCATGATAACAAAGCAGACCCCCGACGTGTCACTTGCTTGATTCCTTACATGAACTTCATTTGAGTTTCTGCAGTTAGTCTGGAAGCCTTGGTTTCTGTTGCTGCTCTATGCCCAGCATACTTGGCCCTGTGCTCTCTGTGCCAGCCCATGGCACCCTGCTTGCCACAGTCTTACCAGCCAGGGGACCAAAGGAGACTCCGCTGGTTTTCAGCCCTTATGCTTCAAAAATTGCACTACCCATGCAGCAGGTTTTAAGTAAATAAACTGCGTGGTCTAGCGCCAATAAGTTAAATTAACATTTTCACACAATACAAACACTTAGTGCTTTTTATATTTTTGCAGCAAGTTATTTCTGTAAACTCTCTGGATGGACAATGCTTTTGAAAATGTAGAAAACATACAAGACTCCAAATACCCCACAGATTTTAACAGCCCACACATAGACTAACTTCATTTCATTGCTGGTGCCCACAATGGAAAGCAGACTACTGGCCCAGGCAGCCAGAGTCCACTCCCTCACAACAGCATCACTGTTAAAGCCAGGAAAATCACCCCACAATCACCACAGCCAGAATTAAATAATCAGCCTTGTAGCACAACAGTTTCAACAATAATATGTATTGAAAGCAGAACACAGGTTTTCATTTTACAGACCCTTGAAAGCTTTTCAATGTCCATGCAGACCTGGGGAGTCACTTCTAGACTCATTAACCAATAAGCTTAATGTCTTGGTTCACTTTTACAATGTTCTTAAAAGCAGCCCACTCTGTTGAGATCCACAGACCATTTCAGGAACACCACTCAGCTAGAAGGAAAGACGAGGTGGTGTGTGGGAAGTGCAAAATCAAGTCCCTGCTAGTTGGTGTTGATGGAGCAGCAGAAGCTAGAATGGATCTGGGGTGCTCAGCTTGATCACACGTGCACCAGGCTTGTACTCCTGGTGGCCTCTTCATGCTGGAAAGCTGCATGAGGAACATCACCTTTCCTTAGGAGTTATTGGGAGGCTCAGCTGGGAACTAAGTTCCCATGACCAGCTGAGATCACTTAAGCTTTCTCAACTTGAACCAGAGACCACTTCAGAAATGTCTCTTGGGGACAGGAACAGCCCCAGTGCTGGGGAGAGGGCTGCCCCCTAAGTGTGATGCACTTTCTTATAGAGAGCTGTCCCAGGCCTGACAGGGCAGCAAGGCCCTTTGGCAGCTGCTTGAAGGCTTCCTAGGACACAGGAATTCCACCATAGCTTTTATTTTGCTGTAAGTGGTTATTGGCTGTCAGAAACAAACCTGTGACCTTCATCTTAATAAAGAGCTACGTTATGAGGACTCAGATCTGTTACACTGATCCCTCCAGTAGCCCTGGTGGAATGACCCTCCCTGAAAGCACTCAGCTAATTCCTGATGCTCATGCAGAAGCATACATTCAGATAGGGTATTTCATCTCTACACACATTTAAACTTCTTATTCCTTTTCTTATCAGCTAGCATTTGATTGCCAGTATTTCAAGAAGCCCTGCATTCAGTGGTGCTGTACCATCTGTAGGCAGAAGGGTTCCCCCAGCACTGCTGCATCAGGGGTTCAGCTCACCAGCACCCTCTGCATCAAAGCAGCTTTCAATGAAGCTTTCCTGTCATTTCACGCACCCATCATCCTTTAACTCCACTCTCTACTCTATTTGCATGTTGTATACATTGCAGCTCACTGAAATAATATAAAGCCCATTTTTTAATACAGTAAAAACTCCGTTAATTTTTTTGAAGGGCTCTGTGTTGCCATTTCTGAGCTCAGGAATCTCCCAGGACAGATGCTGTGCAGGCAGCCAAAGGAAAACTTCTTAAAGCTCTCTTACAAAGCACCCAAACACTGCCATGGAAGGATGCAAACATTTCCTCTACGGTGTCTCAGATAAGACTGCAGATAAGAAGTACCAAAACTGCCTACCCTCATTACGCCCGCCCCCTGGGAAATGGGCTGGAACATACTCCAGAGCAACCATCAGACAAACTCCTTTCAGTCACTACCAGTTATCAGTACTGTTTGATTAAATACTATATAGCAAGTTATCCAGGTTTACTAGCACACTCTTAAGATATCTGTGGGTTTGTTTGGTTTTTAATTCCACAGAGTTAATTTTTTGAAACAGTACCAATTTGAGTGGAGGGTGGGATGGGGTCTAAACGAGCAATGTTTCTGTTTGCCCTTTTGCAGCTTTCCAGCTCAGGAACACTTCACAACAGTACAGTAACACTAGAAAAGTCCCTGTTGCCACTGAGCAACATTTTTCGGCAGATGAGTAAAGGAACATTCTCTCACCATGGGGAAGCCAGTTAAATTGTTTGCCCTAATTAATTTTTTTATATTTTTTTTTCAATTTTACTATGCCAAATTATAGCAAGAAGTTCTCTACAATCTCATGTTGCTTCTTGCAGCTATACAAAATGCTCACATGTGGCCTCTGGTACTTTTTCTGGGTCTATACAGCCACAGAATTATTATTAGGTTGAAGAAGACTTTTGAGGGGACACAGAAGTTTTTAATGTAAAGAGCCAGCTCACATGCTCTGCAGCAGAGCAGTATATCTACATGTTCCTTTCCCTTAGATTGGTTGTGAGATGCTACTGCTTAACACCTAATGGTGGTAGCATTTGGGGTACAGCTGCAAAAATAGCTCCTTTTCTGGAGGCTTGTTTCATCATTCATAGCTTCTGCAACAAACCTCGGGGCTGCTGTTCTTAATTTGGGTTAGAATGCATCTTCAGTGCTGGTCCTTTGTAGAAGATGGAAGAGCTCTTTTCTCTACTTTCATCAGCAAAAAGCAGCAGGCAAAGTTTACATGTTGCCTTCACTCCACTGAGAAGTTAAGTTACCATGTAGAAGCTGATAAAGGGCAGACAGACCTGTCAGGCTGGAGTCCATGCAGCTGGGGGGCTGATGACATGTAGACACGTGCCCCTCTGCCCTGAGCCCTGCTGGCCTGGATCAATCCCCAGGATGTGCTGGAGGAATCCAAGTGTGCTCCATCCATGCAAGGCCTTGGTGCAGTGAAGAAGCACCAAAGGCTCCAAGGTACCCACAACCCACTGAAGGCAGCACAGCAGCTGCCTTGGGGCACAGAAAACCAGCGAGTAAGTGGTCATGGCAGAGCAGAGAGAAAGGGCTAAAGCAACTGGCCCCATTAATGTTGTTTTTGTGTTGGACTTTGTGCTTCTAAAGCTATCCCTACTTTCAAAAGGCTCTTTACTAGTTTGGTCACAAAGCCCAAGACATCTGCAGATAGTGCTCTTTAACCCTCTAGATCCTACTTTCTTCCAAATAAGAAGTGCCATTGCATTTCCACCTTGGAAAATAAGAACAGAAGGGAAAAAAACATGCATATGCAAATGGTTATGCTTAAGTGTCCAAAGTTCTTCAGAGATTGCATGGAAAATAGACATGGAAATGTCACAGATTTTCAGCATGACTCAGGGGGCATCCAAACAGTAAGTGTGACTCACGGACTGCGTAGGCATGCACAGGTATGTGGGAAGGCTTCTGCAAACCATATGGTTTCCTGCAGGAGCTGAATTTCAGCACAAGCGGTGGTGGGGAGAAGAAATGTGATTTTTTTTCTCATAACAAGCTACTTAAGCACTGCCTGTCCAAGAACTGCTAATGGAGCAGGCTTCCATCAGCACTGTAGAATAACACACTCATCTGAAAAAATGGGATCTATTTACAGGAAACTCTTTGGAGCACAATGAAATTCAAGGGGGTGAGAGGCAATTATATTCCAAAATAATCTGGTTTTGTTGAAAACTGGTCTTTGAAGAGCTCTCTATAGGAGGCCACAGTCTGGCAGAAAAGGGACATCATATGGGACCCTGGCTATATTTGGACTTTGTGAAAGCAGCTGGAAGCAATTTCATCCAAACTCCAATAATGTTTAAAAATGAGCAGACAAGCTTGGATCCAGAGCAAGACCAAACAAAGCCAAAGGAGTTGTACCTGCTTAGCCCCACTTAAACATGCTATGAAATACTGTAATTAAGTATTCAGGTGAACTTCTCCAGTCAAAGAACTGGCAAGCTGCAGTTGACAGCTCCTGGCACTGCTCAGTGCACAGACCCACCATCCACCGAGGACAAGAGAAGTCTGAAAAGCTGTTATGCCACCAGGGAATTCCATACCTCACTCTCCCACTAGAGCCACAACAATTTACAAGGTTGTTTTCCTTCCAGGGGAAGAAACAAGGAGGTAAAACCAAGACATGAATTATGTGACTTTACATGAGTAGCATGACCCAGGGCAGACACTTACCAATCAATAGGGAACTACACACAAGAAACCTACATTGTCCCCTCTTATTTGAGAGCTTCAGCCTGTCATTTCTTTCCTGCAAGACAAAAGTAAATGAAAGGAAAAGAGTCAGTGTTCTTTCTCCATTATTTTTCCACAGCAAGTCCTTCCCCCACTGCAAAGTCCATAAGGAAATGGAAAAGGAGGGGGCAAGTAGCAGCTACAGGGCTCAAATTGAGGTGTTTCTGTTTTTATTAGTTAAAAGTCAGTATCAATGCAACATAGCATCTGACAGATGGAGTACTCCTGCAGCTCCAGTCTCACTTCTGACACAAGCAGAAGACAGGTGAAGAGATCAGAATGGATTTGTGTTACTTTTGTCAGTCAAGGGTACTAAAGACAGGAGGCTTGCATCCCTCTTTGGGTTTGGATCTCATGGGTGCCAGATGTCTGGAGACAGGGAGGAGCTGGTATTACCCCTGCTCTCAGCAAACCTGATCTGCTGCAGAGTTGGGGTAAAGGTTCCTCTGCAGGTATTACTTGGAATCCTCTCCAAAGAAAATTGCCACCAAAAATGGGGAATCCCTTGCCTGAAAGCATCAAAATCCTGGAGGAAGCCTGTGCAGTGAGATGCAAATTTCCTTTTGAGATCTGTACTTAAAGGGAGAATTACCCTGGGCCATTGGATCTAGGCTATGTCCTAAGGTCTGTGGCTTTCACAGTGATGGAAAACCCTATTCTTACCACAGCAGAGGCATCCACAGACTTACTCTGCTTTTGGGGTGAGAATTTTGCTGGTAAATACCTGTAGGTGAGATAATACCCTTCTGTCAGTGCTGCTTTTACATTATAGTCAATTCAATGAAGGAAAACAGAGAGACAACCATCTTAATCTAACAATACATGAGAAAAACTGGAATGACAGAAATAAATCACTAGTCTGAGCTGTCAGAACATCTATGCTGATATGGGAACAGGCAGAAAGACAGCAAAGGAAAAGCAGGTTACAAAACCAGTGATCAACCATGAAAGTTGGGCTTGATACCCAGCAGGCAATTACCAGCAGTGTGTGAAGTGAGTACAAACTCCTCTCTGGTCCCACTCCCAGTTCACTTCTGGTTGATGCACATCATGTTTCATTCTTGATGTAGCAAAATCAAGCCTTTCTAATTAAGTCAAGTACTACTAAATAGACAAGCCCTGTATATCTTTCACAGCTTTTAGATGTTAATCTTCCCCTAGAATCATTGCTTTAATTAATTAATTTTAATCTAACTTAATAATGATGTCCCTGTAAGAGCCTGAACACAACTGATCATGAAATAAACATAAGTTAATTATATCTCACTGATACTGCAATTATCTGCACAAGCAGCAGTCTGGTCAGCTGGGCCTCTGCCTTCCAAAGGAACAAGCCCACCAGCTCCTTCACCCAGGGGCTAGAGACATCCTTGATCCAATGTGGAGCTAAGGAAGGGGTTTCACTGCAGCAACACACCCAGGAAGGGCAGAAGGGATGCCAAGCCTTTTTAAAAGGAAACTGAAGGCGAGTTTAGTAGATCCCTGGATGGAGGCTCATGTCCAGGACACATATCTAGGCCATCCATCATAAGAAAGTAAGAGAAGTGCCAGGTTAGGGCAGGAAGGCACTGGGCATACTGGAATCCTCCCTGCAGGATCTGTGGGCAGTTCAGGCTTGCCTGAACCTCGCTGCTACTGGGAGCAGCCCCAGTAACCACTGGTCCTCTGGCCAGGGCAGGGAGGTCAGCCTGGCATAGGGCAGCAGGAGCCAAGTCTGCACATGAAGGTAGTAGGGGCAGAGGGGGCTTCAGCAGGACTTAACTCTAGGCTGTTCCCTTCTCCATTCCCAAGCATTGATTTTGGCTCAGAGGGGAGATCCCAGCAGGCACCTCAGGCAACTGTTCTGTATATATAAAAAAAAGCTGTGTGTGCCTGTGCAAGGCACTGGCAGCTATGGCTTTCTGCTTGTGGGGAGGATCAGGAGACTATGATGTGGGCTGAAGATTTCTCTTGCAGCCTCTGTGGCAAGTTAATTGTTGTTGATTACAAACCCAGTGTGATCTTGTTAATTAGCAACACAGAACAACAACAGCCATTTAAGAAAGCAGCCCCACATCCAGCTCCTCAAGCACAAAATTCTCACCTGATTTAACAGGACAGTAGAAGGCTGTTTAGGAAACAAATAGCATGTAGATCTGGAAAGGGCCAAAAGGGATTGAGAAGCACATAATAGTTGCCTGATTAACAACATGAGGTGTTGCACCCCATTACCTCCTTTTTGGTGTCAGCCTGATCTTGTGCAGGTCAAGTCTCTTGCACTAGGCAATGCAGGCAGAAGAGTCACTGTTCAACTCCCTGGTCTTGTCTGCTCTTTCTGCCCTTGTTGGCACCTGCCAAAAAGCCCACAGACCCAGCTGAACCTCTGGGCTGTCTCACTGCAGGAGCAGTCCTGTCCCTGTATGCTGGAGCAGGAGAGACGTGACTTGAGAGGCAAAGTGGCTTGACCAAGGTCACCCAGCAGATGAGCACAAAAAGCTCCATTGAACTGAGTGATCATGGACTGGACATGATGCCCCAAGCCATGGGGCAGGGACAGCCCATTTGTAGCTGGACACAGAAGTTTCTAGCCTTTCTGTACAAACAGCCCTGCAGGTGACATCCTTAGAAATACTGCCAGAACAAGAGGAAGAGATGCAGTTCCTTGCTTAGAGCTTCTGTCAGCCCTACCAGAAAGGGACAAAGGGAACAGGAAGAGGCCAAGATCCACGAAAGTAGGATGCAGGAGACATATGTTGTCTTTGTCTGGCACCCTGGACATATGCCATGGCAAGCTCTATGGGACACTCACATCATCTCATGAATTAAGTAATTTCCTATTGCTAAAAGAAGAGTCACCACATCTGTACATGATGCTTGACTTATTTCTTTATTCAAATACAGCAGCAAATAATTGCTTTATAGGACACATACTCAAATGTAAGGCTTGAAACAAATCTGTCTTTTACATTCTTTTCTTCAAATGTCACAATGTTGCATACACAGTTCTGCAGTGTTCCTGCCTCCTCACTCAGCTTCTATCACCCCTTCCCAGAGGAATGGGAGCACGAGCAGCTCTACTGAGCTGCAGATTTCTTTGTGGCTGTCCCCGATGGATGATGGTGACATAAGCTGGCTGTCTTGGGGATTTCATGTAAGCTGAAGCTTGGAAGGCTGAGCTACACAGAAGCGTCAAAGCACACTCAGGAGCCCAAAATAGGAAGGAGAAGGAGGTGCGTGGACTGAAGTGGCTCAGAAGCACTAGATCTGGACAGCAGATTAAATATAAATTGATGTGAATGTGGGGTTGGTCTAAACCAGCTCCAGCAAGACAGAGGTGAGATGTCCTGGGGTATACAGCAGACACTGAGAGCAGAGTGCTCATAAGTAAAAATAAGGCCTGTGAATACCTCCTTGCTTCTCCTTGCAAACAAAGCAAAAAAACCCACTTCAGTTTAAAGCTATCAGTACCCAAAATATTTTGGGGCAAGGGGAAAAGGTAAGTTTTGAAGCAGCAGGTGACAGTGATCAGAAAGGAAAGAAGGCAAGTGAGTACAGAGAGTCCTGGTGCAATCTGAAAGCACTGTTTGTTACCACCAAAGGGATCTAGAGTGACATCCAGATCCAAACAAGGCTTGCACATACTATTTGGGAATTAAAAGACAGTTTAACCCAGTCATATAAACATTACTGCAACGGGGAGTGAAGATGTGCAGCTGCAGAGTCTCCACTAGGGATGGATGGCCAGCCTGTTTAGGGAGAGACAGAAAATTTGCAAGCTTTCTTTTCTTATACAAGGCCTCAACACACCTTTGGCCAGTTCCTCCTTTCATGTGGCCAGGTAACAACACAAACCACCAACCTACTGATTGCATCTTCAGTGGCATTTAAAAAAAAAAATTAGAAAAATAATATCCAAGCTTTGACTTGCTAATAAATCCTCACATAAGGTGAAGCCAGGGCAGCAGCAGCACACAGGTGTGTTTTATGGATGTATGTGAAAAGGGTAGGGATGTAATCACTGAAAGGCTGTTGCTACGTTCAGAGATAACTGGCAGGTTTCAGGAAGAGGAAGTGCTCATTTTCATACACATGAGTTATATGGCAACAGTGATGAGAAATGCTGTCACTTCATTGCTAAATCCAAAACAAGACATTCACCTTTAATCTACTGCATTTAAAAAAGCATTAGTCAGACCAGGCACATGACGCTGGTTACCCCAGAAGGAACTGTAAGTAAAGCTTAGAGTCTCCTAAGCAGTTTATAGGCTGTATGTCATGCTCCAGTGTCTCCTCTAAGTAAAAACCTGCAAAATCCTTCATCTCCAACAACTTCAGGAGCAGTAGAACTGACCACCAGTCGGATAAGAAGCTGATACAAGTCACAAGGTCAGCACCCAGCACGGAGGTACCTCTGTGTCCTCACAGCAAAGGTCCCTGCAAGATCATCCCACCACCAGCACAAGCACTTTAACATCTTCCTCACTGCCTCTGTTTCTACATCAGCATGGGACACCTCCCAGATGTCCAGAACTATGTATCTGCTCCTATTGTATGTATGACAGTCATGCTGGAATCTGTGGTCCAATGTCCCTCAGATCAGGGGAATTTATATATGGATGAGACCCTATACAACTAGGCAGAAAGACACGTCCATGAAAGCACAGTAGAGAAAATAATCCTAATAGGAACTGGGGGAGCACTCCCAGCAAGGAACCAGTTCCTGCCTGGTGTCTTTGTTGAGGATGGCTGGACACAATTCCCTTTGCAGATCAACGTTATTCATATGTAAATCACAAGCTGGTTCAAAGGCTTCTGTTGAATTCCTGATTCCCCCTGACTCCGGCTTTCAGTTTCCCCCCTTAATGCCAACAGCTCAGTCAGAAGTCTTTTAAATCACTGGAAACATCTCAATTATGTCATTAACCAGAATGTTAATATCTGCAAACTGCAACAACGAAAGGCTTTGGGTGCCCAAGTTTGAGGGTATGGAGGAGGGTTGTATGGTACCAATTTTTAGCTAAAGCAGGTAGAGGGGAAGCAAACACCAGCTGTGACCCTCCCTGCAGCCCCTCCAAGGGCACAGCAGCCACCGTGCCTACAGAATCACGTGCACCCCACGGCTGTGTGGGGAGGTGTGAGCCCCTTCTGTTACGGGAAGGAATTGCACAGGACATGTTTTTGAATCCTTAGAGGCAACTTGGCAAGCCCGAGAAACACTTTGTTCCCCAGGCCAGGCTTTGCAGGAGTGCCCCATCACCTGATCCGCGTGAATAAGCCTTTTCCTATTTAAGCTTCACTCTCAGCTGATGGACCATGAACTGCTGAGCCCTAAATGAAAGGGCAGGGCTGATGGAGGCAGGAAAGTGAAGGAGTTAAGCAGTTACAAGCCAAGGGCAGTGAACAGGAGAGCAATGTTTTATCTGTCTGTGAAACAAAGATGAGGACAGTTATGAAAGCAGCATGAGGGGAATGCAAAGAAGTGCAGAGACAGGAGACTGCAGTCCCACAGGATACACACAACCCTTAAGAGGGACATGTGGTGATGGTTGCTTCAGCAGATAGTGCCATTGACAGAGCTTGTGAAAAGGGAATGGATAAAAAAAAATATCAATTGGACACATACTAATTTAGACCAAATCTCTAAGAAACATAGATCCAATTCCAAATTCCCTGTTCTGAAAGGCAAATTGATCAGCTCCAGGAAATGAGACATCAGCTAGGTTGAAGAATTCAAGAACCAAAAGTGGAATAAAAACTCTTCAGCTGCTCTGGGACTTGAATCTCACGTGAAAGGGGTAAGGTCTGGAGCAGCAGCATAAGCCCAAGTCCCTGCTTCACCTCCTTAGAAGAGCAAGTGGAATGGGATAAGGAATAAAAGCAAAGGTACCAATACATGACAAGTCAAAAACATTTGGTTATTGCCTCTGGCAATCCTCAGACCAAATTACACCCCTCAGTAGGTATTTAAGAAACAGAAATTTTAGTCAGCTATATGAGAAAAAGATCAAAGAAAGGAAAAGGGAGAATCTTCCTATAGAGAAAATGGGATAAATGCTAATGTCAAGGTGGCCCCAGGCTAGGTTAACTCTTTGCCTTACTTTTCAATGGGAAAATAATAATGTCTGGTATGAGGTAAAAGGCAAAATGAGTAACATGATAAATATGATAAATACTGTAACTGGCCATTTTTTAAGCTCAGAGATGGGTGAAAAAAAAGCAGTTTTCCACACTCAATTGGAGTGGACTGACACATGAAGCTGCAGAAACAGCAGTACTTGAGCACATCAGGGACATTACCATATGAATAGGGAAATGCAAAACAATATCTACACCTAAGAAGGAAGAAGTGATGAGGAAAAGTCAAGGCCCAGTAGTCTAGAAAGCTAGGTCTTGAAATAAATTTTGGAATAGTACAAGATAATTAAAAATTTAATAAAATTAAATGTGGACTTCGCAAAGATACGTTTTGTCAGACTGTTCTTTCTCCCTTTGAAAGCCAAAGGAAATCCCTAAGAGCTCATCCCTTTGGACTTCAGAGAAGCAGCCGATGTGGCAACAAAGAGATTGCAAACTGGAGATGTTCCTGCTAAAAGACAAAGTATGAAGGAACTGGCTACAAAGGAAGCAATTGAAAACGGCATTGACAGAGGCAGGATGAGCCTGAAGAGAAATTACACTACTGCAGATCCTTAAGTTTGGTATTTTTGTGTGTGTCTGGGTACAAGAGGTGAAGTTTGCTCTTGCCACCTACAATCAAGCAAGCTGGATTAATTTCAACAGACACAAAAGAAGATACCACCATGAAACCAGTCTGCATCAGCAAGGACCACGTATCTGGGTAGTTCAGACTGCAAAAGAAAAACAGATGAGATCTCATTCCTCTCTAAAACAGACCAAAAAATCAGGCACAAGAGAAGGAACAGTTACTTGCACCAGCAGCCCTCTCACCGCCAGGGCAGTAGGGGCAAGAAGCCAAACTGTTTGCCAGATCTAAAAGGATTAATTTCTGAGGAGCAGCAGCCAGGGCAGGGTAGTGGGTGCAGTTACACAGAGCCTCCCACATCAGCAAAGTCATCCCATTCCCTAGAAACATGCTCCTCCTTTCTCTTGCTGCCTGCTTTCCCCCCACATTTGGGCAGGGTTTCACTTCCAACTGTGCCAAAGCGCTTTCATGACCACAGTACCTGCAGCACTGCCAGGGAGAGGCTGGGAGCCAACAGAGGTGCTGCTGGGACAGACCCCTTAGTGACAGGGGGTGCCCCAGAAGCAGCTCCTCCAAATTAATTTGGGAGCATTTCTACATTAGTCACTGCCCTTATCCTGACACATTCTGGGCCATCTAGCCAAGTCAGTGACACAGACATTGCTTCACGGTGGTCAAATCTCTTGGCTCATAAAACAGTAGCTTGAGTTTCCTGCCTTTCATAAAAGTCAGGAGCCCTTCAGTATCCAGCTCATTCATGGAAGATAAAAATCTCTTGGCAGAGGCTCTTTCCTCACTTGTAGGTTAATTTCATTGTTCAAGCACTGCAAAGTACTTAATACATCCCTCCCCTGTTAATTTTCAAAGTTTTTGACTGATATGACTGGGTATCAGCCAGGCAGTGCCAGTTAAGGTGCAACAGGGGTTCTTTACCCATATATGATCTTCTCTCCCCTCTCCCTGACCAGGAATACACTGTGGGTTTAAAAAACCCATTCCCATAGCATGCTGCCCCTTGCACCTTTAGTCTGCCTCATCCACCACTGAAGACACATCCAAGGAAGTTAACAATTGTTCTCTGGGGTGGGAAGAAGCAAAAAGACCCAAAAGAGTCATGGCAGAGTGCAGGAGATGGCAACAGCCATGGATCAGGGGAATGCTCCCAGAAACAAGTGCCTGGAAGCACTTCAAGTGCCTGGGCCTTCTGGTTTTCCTTAGGGACTAGGTACAGCCCTGGTCCAAGCAAGCTAGCATCAGGTGTGTCCTTTGGTTCTGTGAGATAATGGTACCACTCCTGTAAAGTTAGTACAGTTCAAAGAAATTAAACGGCAACATTTTAATTAAAATTGTAAACTAATGAGCCAGGTTCCCAAGGGACATGGTAAAATATCCATTGCTGAGATTTCATAGTAAGGCTAATTGCATAGCCAGAAAATTAACAATCCTTGGTCTGGAACAAGCGTGGGAAGAGAGCAGAGATCTCTGCATCTCCTTAAGAGACAGAACTTCCCAACACCTTTGCCCACCTAGTCCTTCCCTCATGGCTTGCTCTGGATATTTACCAGTTGCTTCCCATCACTACTTAACTAACATGGTCATACAGACTGTCCAGTCCTCATCCTAAAGCTGTATCCCCTTTCCAGCCACCTTTTTGTCTCTGCAAGCCTGCAGAGCTCATTTAACCTTCTGCTGCCTGCTAGTGATGTAGTTTTTGTCAGCCTGACAAACTGAAAAGCCTTTTACTATGATAATTCAGCCTTACATGGAAGTGCAGTAAATGATGGGTGTTCTTTGGCAATTAAGAATTACAGAAGTGAGCCTAAAAGGCAGAGTCCTACAAAGGACATTAATATGCAGAAAGGGGGTTGATCTAAATGGGGCTATTTTGCATGCCCCATGGTCCTGCATCTGTCCTTGCAGTGAAGTGGCAATGGTCAGAGCAGGAGCATTCCCTTTGGTTTTCCACTAGTACTTTTAGAGGCCAAACATTATATTACAGTGCTAAATAATAACAATAATTGAAAATTCAGCACCTCTGCTCTATTAGGCAGCTGCAAGGACACCTAGCACTGCTCAACCAGTTTGTTTTTTTCAAGACAGCCCAGGGCTCTTGCATAGCTCCCACAGCTATGGGCTGGCAGTGTCTAAAACTCCACAGCCTCCCTAATAACCCTGCCACCACTGCCATGTTCAGGAAGAAGACCCAAGCTCTCCTCAGTTTTCTCTGGTTTTGCCCAGGTCTCTGTTGCACAGGGCAGAAGAGGAGAGGCTGCCCTGGTTTATGGAGCTGATGAGGGATGATCTGCAGGGTCTGAGCCACAGGTCATTTTGCTGTTGCAGGGGGATAGCTCACCCAGGGCAGGTTGGGTCTGTTTCTAGAGCAGTGACAGTTTTCTTTCACTTAGAGCAACGGTTACATAAACACTTACTGGAAGAGAAAGGTTTGTTTCTTTTCAGGAGCTTGTATGCAGATGCACATACAGGATTTGGGGCAGAGCAAGGGATTGTCCAGGGTAATTCCTTGCGTCCCTTGTCTCACTCTGCAGAGATGACCTGAAGCAGAGATCCCTGGAAACATCTGGGTAACAAGCTGATGCATGTTTGTCCTTTTTAGTAAAATAAAAATCTTCCAAAATAGTAAAACCCCACTTTATAGAGAAGGTTACTTTTATATTTGTCTCCCCTAGTAATTGTGTAATTGTATTCACAAAATTGCATATTTTGCCAAAGCATCTTTGTTCTTTCTCTTCTTGTGCACTCACTCCAACAATGGTTCCAGTTCACTGCAGTGCCAGCTGAATTAATATCAAAATATTTGTACAATGTCAGAAGACTGAGTCTCCTGGAGAGCCAGAAAAAATATTCAAATAGATGATTTCATCAAGTGGCCTATTTCTCTAGCCAGACGTTTTTGTGATGTGGAAAGTTATTGAAAACAAGTTTTCATATGTAAATTGACACTAATAACTTCAAGTCCTAGACCAAATTTTCATTTTTATTTTTGTGTGAAGAAGCAATTCCTTCTCAAAATCAGTGCCAACTTGAATCTGGTCTGTAATAAGTAAGAGGTAGACGAACAGCTTTGATTTGAATCTCCAAAAGCTTCCTGATTTACTTCCTACTAGAAACATAAACAAAAAATGAGGGCCTCATGAATGCATTTAATAGCTTTTCTATCCATTGACATAAAAAAAAAAAAAAAAAAAAAAAAAAAAAAAAAAAAAAAAAAAAAAAAAAAAAAGAATCACTGGTTCACAGTGGAATAAATGTTAAAAGTAGCATCTTGAAAGTCTGCTTCCTTAAGTACATGGTACTAATACTTGAAGCATGAGGGCCAGTGTCCCAGCCATAAAAAAACAAGCCCCATACAACTGCATAAAGCTGAGAGAGGCTGAGGGGTTCAGATTTTTCAAAGACCAGCAAGTAGGTGAGGAAAGCCAGCTTGGAACCCATGTCAGCAGACTGTGCAATTGGCACAGTCTCCAAACAGCCAAATTTGAGTCAAGACCTGGCTTCTCTCCATAGTCCATGCTAATCAAGTCTTTTTCACACCAAAACATCATCCCCACATGCCAATACAGCTCTTGGGGCCAACAGCAGCAGTACAGACCCTACACCTGGATTCCTACAACAACATTATTCCCACCTCAGTCCCCTTTCCATCCAATTCTCTTAGGTTAGAAGAGTTGCTTCTAAAGTTAGACTGTTTGAGAACAAGGGCATCTTTTAGTATAAACCCAGAAACATCAGACCTCTTTTCTGGAAGCAGAGAGGTAGACACAGCTGTTTCAACAAAGTGCCCTGGTACAGGACCATCAGCATCTTGCATTTGGAATTTGGTCTGACTACCCTGTATATTAAGATTATTTTGTAGGTGACATGTATTTTCTCAATTCCTGTAGGCAGCAGAACATGCTGACTTAGCTGTTCCAAATGTAGAAGTATCTGTCATTAAATATGTTCTTGTCTGACATAGCTTTTTCATGGAAAAAGTCTTTATGTACTCCATAGTAAGGGCTTTTTTTTTTATACATCTGGTTTGCCCAAGCCATGGCCTATAGCATAGCCCTCTGACAGAAAAATAAGGTCAGCAGAAATTCACATATAAAAAAGTATATTAATTTTATTAATATCAAAATTTGCTTGCCTCTGTACCTGTGCATATTTGTGCAGAGATACCAACACACACCTCCAGGCAATGATGCACAGAGGAGAAATGCACTGGGGTGTTGTAGGGAAGTCTCAGTACAGACTTATTTTTGTTGAAGTCAGGAGGGTTCTCCAGGTTTAGATTTCAACAGAATCCACAAAATAAGTCTGTCTCTTCAGTCCATTAACTATATATATTTTTTTTTTTTTTTTTTTTGCAAGTCTTTTTCTAAGGCAACACCTGCCTTAGGTGTTGCCATGCTACCTGCAGAACACCCAGTGTCCTGGGCACAGCAGCAATTGCTGTGCTAATGGATGGACAGATCTTACAGGTTGGGGATGACTGTGGTGGTGCAGCAGGTCAGGACCACCTCTGGGTCATAGGCTGCTCTCCCCAGGTGCCCAGCAGGGCTGCTTCCAGTGGCTGTGGCAGGAGACTGATGCCAGAGACTATTTTGAGCCTAGCACCAGGAATGGAGGTAATAACAAGTATTGCCAAGCAGGAGCTAGAAGTAGGTAGAGAGAGAAGCTTTGTGTGGGTGGTGAGAGAAAAAAAAGGCAGATTAAGGAGACAAGGATCAGAATCTACAAATCACGCAAAACCAGTTCTGTGTCAGGCAGGGAATAATTAACTTGCTCTTTTTTTCTAAACAAGCAACACTGGTGTTGATTTAGAAACTCCCTTTCTGACTCCAGGTGAAACTGGACACCCTTGAGGATGTTTTGCTCTGGCTTTTCAGTGCATTTAGCTCATTGTTTTGCCTTTCACTGCATATTAATATGGCACTACAGACAGGTGGTAGATGCTGCCCTCCATTGCAGATGCAAACCTGCTGGCAAAGACACACAGCCTTGGTGAGGATCAGTGCCTGGGGAAATGGTTCCAGACAGTTCTGGTGACAAACATCAGCCCCAAGGCCAGCCAGGGTTTTCTCCTCTGAGCTTAAACAACCAGGGGGAGTTACTCCTTAGAAGTTGTTTATGTCAAGATTTAGCAGAGTTCCTGTTACTTTATTAATTCCTTGGAGTTTTCTTCCACATAAAGCTTTTGCACTATTGCACCCATACAACTCTGTGGATGGGATCCAGAAACACAACAAGCTGGAGAGAGGATCAGGAGCAAGTAGCTGCCATAGCAAAGCACAAATAAAACCAGGCTGCTGGCAGATAAGCTTCCCTTTCCTGGATCAGTATTTCTGATTTTTCTGATATTTCTGCATTAGTGGCTAGGTTTTTTGCCTTGCTGGAATAAGACATTTTCTTGAAGATATAGATACATCCCACATACTAAGGAAACTGCTAGTGCAGGCTTAGTGTTACAAAAGCCATACCTGCTCTTGGCCATGATCAGGCTACATTCATCTACTGTCTTCTGGCTTCAGCACTGAGTGTGCGTAGTTCTGCTTATCAAGTTGTAAAATAAAAGCTCAGTATTAAAGACCAGCAGCCCCTGACTACACTTCCCAAGCACGTGCACATGGCCAGCCTCAAATCTGAGCCCACACCACTTTGCTGCTGCGCACAAACCCTTCCCAGGCCCTGCACCTCTTCCCAAACCAGCACAATGAGACAGCAGCCGTGTTTGCTCTTGATACCTTTGACACAAGAATCCAAATTTCTGCAGTGCTTAGTTACAGGACAGCAGGAAGTAGGTAAGATTCTCAGGAATAAACAGAGGTGCAAAAAAGGGTCAGAGAATTCATTACCTGATCTCTGCAGAAGTCAACTGGAAGCCAAGTACAGGAGCCTTTACATTTTGCCCTACGTGCTAAGAGCAAAGGTGAAAAGACCCTTTGCATGCTCGCACGCATCAGAGAGGACAGAATTATCCTGCATTTAGAAAACCCAGACATTCAAAGCCTGCTGTTTTGAGAGAGAAATTGTTCCAACTCAGAAAAAATAAAAATACACAGGCAGCTATTATGCTGTCTGTACAAAACTTATTAAATAACTTAGTGTCTGCAAACCATAACTTGAAAATTTTCCCTGTCATACAAGGTGCCAGACCACAGCTGCATAAAATAGAGAAAACCCATTATAAGTGACCAGAACCATTGGAAAACTGTGGAAATATTGCCTCAGGCTGCAAAGCCCTTTCCTGTGGAAAGAATATTTTGCAATTGTGTATTAATATTATTCCTTGCTGACAACTAGCACTCCTACATTCTAGGTTTCATCAAAAGCCTTACATATATGCTGTTTAAAACTCTGAATGTAAACAGAGCAAATTTTCTTTCTCATTATTCCAATGTATTCATTTTCCCCTCTTCTCTGCTACCTCACACAAACATTGAAGAGAAGGAGAACTCAAACAAATGGAAATAACAACTGTCTCACAACTGGACTAAGATATGCAGAAGTTTTGGGCATGACCAAAGAGAAGAGAATTACCAAAGGTTTAAAAGGGAAGTGTTATTTCTGGAGCATATTTTAGCCACCATTTCAAGGAACTTTGCTTGTCATCTCAGAGCAGGATTAATGCAGTAAAGTGGCAAAAAGCAGCAGGGGATGGGAGCTAATGAGAGTCTGATTCACTGAGCTGTGAGGTGATGGGCAACCTGGAAATAACAAGGCATTCTGAAGGGTGAGAGCTGTAGCAAAGCCTAGACAGTTTAAGGAAACACAGGGATCTCTCTTCTCCAGGGTAGCAGAAAGAGAAAAATCAGCAGTTGTGCAAAAGGCAACACCCTTACTGTCTCATGGTGGTTGCATAAGAAGCCACCTACTACAATATGCCCCCCAGAGAGTTGTTGTGCTGCCATCAGGGCCAGGTTCCTCTGCCTGCAGGAGAGCATCTACAGCAACGTAGGACTGCAGAGGCAATGACAAGAAGCCACTTGACAGCAACAGATGTAGCAAAACCTGGGTAAAATTTCTGGTTTTGCAAGTCTGTTGCAGAAAGCATAGATTTGCAGGTTTCTTCAATTTGTCATTATTTTGAGCCCCACTTCTGTCCTTCAGCATGCTTGCTGCAACCTAGTGTGCTCTACACCATCCCTTGTGAGCCAAAGTTCTGACAGACCTACCCACAGTGGAGGAGCAGACTTGGGTCAGTCCTTGCTGGTACAAAGCAATGCTTCACACCTGGGCAGCAGAAGCCTTTGCACCATCTCAAAGCTTTCAAACACTTCAGCAAAAAACAGCTTTATACCACTCCTCAGAAACTGAAGCACAAGTTCATATAGCACAGAGAAATCAAAGAGAAAACCTAGAAAACTTGATGAAGAGGGTTAAAAAAGGGAACACTAACTAGTGTGGGCTGCTACAGGGACCAACTCTTGCCCCAGTTCAGAAACTGCCAGGACCAGCCTGGCTGCTACTCAGCAACACACCATGTCACAGCCCAAGCCCCTTCCAACAGCTCCTCACCACTCTCCTATCAAACATCCACCCACAGACCTGCCTGTGCTCAGCTCGTTCACAGGTCACAGTCAACCCATGACCCAAGTCAGCTCCAGCACAGAGCAGGGTCACCAATGCCCAGTCATGCCCTACATCCTAAGACAAGTGGGGAACCTCTCCATTTCTGAGGCAAGGCAGGCTCTTGGCAAAGCAACAGGAGACAGGAAAAGTCAGCATAACACAGATGCAAGGAAACCTCTGACACAGCAGAACTGCAGGCAGCTCCAGACCACAGGGGCTGTTAGCAGCACCAACAGCAGCCAAGCAGCTCTGTGCTGCACAGCCCAGGGACAGCCAAACCCAAAATAAAGAGGAAAACAGACTGGCTGCTAGCACAAGCAAAATCCACAAGGCCACTTCCAGCTGGTGGGGGAGAGAGCCCTACAAAGCTGCCCAGCCCTGGGCCAGATGGAGAGGTGGAGAAAGGGGCTTGCAGAAAGAGCAAATATCACCAGGATCAGTAAATAACACAAGGGCAAGGAAATAAATGAGGCTGTGCCACACTGGGGCAGAACTAGAGGTTCTTCCAGGTCCACAAGGAGGAAGTAGCTTTTATTACTTTTCTCTGGCACAATGGTGGGTGTAGGAAAAGGCACAGGCCCCTACACAGAACAAACAGCTAAGCAAAGAAGTAACCACATTGGAGGCAAAAGGACAGCTCTGCAGTTCAGCATGCTAGACCAGGGGAGGCCAGACAACAGCCATCCTGGAGAGCCAAAAACCAGTGTACTGAATCACAAGTCTGACAGCAAGGATTTCCAACAGAGCCATGAACTCACATCACATTAGGTGGTCAGAGAACAACTTTCCAGGCTAAATGCAGGTAGATTCAGCTTGAAAGTCAGGGCTATGGTGGATGAGTAACTTCCAACAGAAGATTTGTGTTACACTGACATTTTCAAAACTCAGGACTATATGTCTGGGCATGATAATCCTGTTTGCTACCTCCATAACTCCTCTGCTCCCCAGCAGAGCAAAGATGTCACACAAGCAGCTCCCTGGAGGCCTCTCCCTTTCCTTTCCAAGGAGTTGAACTCACCAGACGCAGAAAGTTTTGGGGATGGAACATGGAGCAGGCACAGACTCAGAAACACACTGAGTATCTCCAGGCTTGTTGCACAGTTGGGAGACCCTGAGGAAGCAGGTAAAACCCACAGCACAAAACTGAGCCAAACCCTAGAGATGGACCAGGGGAGAGGCTTCCCAGAGAACCAGAGGGCTTGATTCAGAGCTTTTTGCAGTTTCTCAGGATATACTGAAATTAGCAGAAGTAAAAAGCAACACTGAAGTTAAGTACCAGCAAGAAAAGATAAATTAAATAACAAGGTCTAACAAAAATTAATTCACACAAAAGCATTGTATTTACACTGTTCAAAGGGCCACCTCTCCATTACACAAAGATGGGGCAGTTATACCTGCAGCTACTGCAGAGCCCTCTCTCCCACAATACTTACAGCAGGGCACCCAGACAACAGACTGGTGGTCTAGATAAGCTCCCACCAGCCTCACACCTTCCCTTGGAGAAATGACGTGGACAGCACAAGTGATTATATACTAAAGGGGTAACTGAGCAGCTGTGAGTGAGAGGACCTGTCTAGGCTGGTGTTATCCCAGGAATAAATTGGTATCAACTGGCCACAATTAAAATTCAAGCTGTGACTTTTTTTTTCTTTAAAACATGATTTCTAGCCATCGGGACTGTGGGCATCTGCAGCTGCTTCCATGTAGGAATAGCACAGGCCAAGCCCTGCTGTTTATGAAAGGTGTTGCCTCATCTGGTTGCTTGAGATAATAAGCTATCAGATTTGAGGATTCATGAATTTCCTCCTGACCTGTTTTCTGTGATCCAAGGATAGGGTGTTTTTGCCTTGCTATTCAGAGCTGGCTAATTTGGAGAACACCTGCAAAGCGACCAAAGCAAGACCAAGACTTGTGCAGCCTTCTACATCATAACAAGGGTGTTGTGCAAAAATGGTGCAGAAAGCCCTGAGCAGCACCAGGCAAGTGTCAGGTATATGGGCAAGCCAACAAAACATCTGCTTGTACCCATGCAGCATGTGAAAATGGGGCTGCCTTGTTCTGGCATCTTAACAGTATGAAAATAGAGCAAAACCACGTGGTCAACAGGTAAAAGGTGTTTTTATCTTATTGAGAAAGTAAAATGTATCTATGGGTCTTGTTGTGTACAGGAGAGATCTCTTTGTAAATCACTAGCAATTAAGGGAAACACACTTGAATTAAAAAGAGCCATGTTCATTTTAATTTTGAGAGGTTATTATTAGATTGCAGATTTAATTGAGAGGTAAGTGCTGGCCTTCTGTGCCCTCTCTATCTCACTGTGCCTGCTGGATCTGAGGATGAGCCTGATGTTTTATTTCACACTCACAGAAAGCCCCAGCCAAAGCAAACCCAGCTGGGACACTGGGGCACTGCTGTCACTGGGCCAAACTGGGCAGTTGGGAGGGGAGAGAGTTCCCTCGTGGGATCTTGGCACTGCCCAAACCAGCTCTTCTCTGCCCAGGCAGATCCAGGGACTGCTTTCCTCGTGGTTGTTTTCATATCATTAAGCAACAAGTGGGTTTTATTTTACCAAAATTAAGGCAGTTCCTTGAAGCTGTTACAAGTGTGGATCAAAGGCAACTGGGAATGCTGGAAACAGCCACCAGAGGTTTGGGTGACCCAGGAATGGTGTAGACTAGGGAGGAGATGAAGAAGGTCCCACAGCATCTCCTGTGGTCTATTGTTCAGGATTTCAAAGAGCCAAGGGATCTGTAGCCACTGCTAATAGCTGTTATCTTCTGGCAACAGTAATTGTGAACTGAAGGAGACTCAGAGACAGTGACTACAAAGGGCCAATAAAGCTACCACTCTTTTCTGCTTTATTTACTTGATTGCCCCCATTTTTATTAAATCTACCCCTCCAGGATGTGTCTTTTAATTCTCCAAGGTGATCTATCCCTATGAATATTCACTATTAATAATGCACTTACTGCTGCTGCCTGAATGTCCTGAAGCTGCTATCAATCATGTGTTAATCTTACACACAGCTCCTAGGACTTAATCCAAAATGTAAATTCAAAAAATGTAAAATGTAAAGAACCAGGAAAAGAAAGTGCTAACGTCAGGAAAAGCTAATTTACAGTTCCCAGTTCAGCTTCATATTAATTTTGCCATACTGGATTTGGAGCAGTAACTTGCCAGGCAACATTTGTTTAAAGTCCACATATTACTTATGCAGAAACATAAAAACTTCACACATATATTGAGCAAACGAATGTGGAAACAGTTGCAGTGAGTCAGACCAGTGGTGCACTTCCCAGTGCATGGCAAGGGAAGGGTAAGCACTCAGGTGAGCTTGCAAAGATGACTTCTGAATGTCTTTCCCACATTTGCTGACACTTGGTTCAAGCAATTCTTATTGCTGGGATTGTATATGAATTAGTGACCAGCAGGTATTTTCTTCCATGAATCCAATGAATCATTTTGTGAATCCTTGAAAATTTTAGTAGCCTTTATGCCACACAGCAAAGAATTTCAAGGCTTAGATACACACTCTGTAGGGGCCCTACAAGAAAACTGGGAAGGGACTTTCTACATGGGATAAATTGCTTGTAGCCATAGAACAAGGGCTAGTGGCTTTAAACTGGAAGAGGGGAGATTAAAATTAGACATTAGGAAGAAATTCTTCACTATGGGGGAGGTGAGACACTGGAACACGTTGCTCAGGAAGTTGTGGAAGCCCCATCTCTGGAAGTGTTCAAGGCCAGGTTGGATGGGGCCCTGAGCAACATAATCTAGTGGGAGGTGTCCCTGTCCATGCAGGGAGGGTGGAACTAGATGATCTTTAAGGTCCCTTCCAACCCAAACCACTCTATGATTCTATGATCTCCTCATTTATCGTAGTGAACAGGCTTCTGCTAGCTTCATCTGATGCCCCCAAAGCTCATATGAGAAGAGGCAGAGGATAGCCATTCCCTATTTGTCACAGCATGCAGGATTAGTAGACTTCATAATATTCTCCCTGGATCATTTATTTTTGCGTCTGTGGAACTGCCCATACCTACTGAACCATCCCTTGCAGGAAAGCTGTTCAAACCCCAAATCCCTTGCTCAGTGCCTGGCTGTGCCATGTCCCTAAGACACCACTTTGCTGAGGTGATGCTGGTACATGCCTTTAGAGTGGCTGAGTGACACACAGATGCAGGAATGTGCTGATGAGGTCTGCAGGAGCAGGTGGTGGGGCACTCCCAGGCTGCCACAGCAGAGTGCTTCTCTCTGCAGGCACTGATCTGGCTGCCATTCCTTCCATATGCTGGGCTGGCTCCATCCCTTGGGTGCACCGAGCTGCTCCTGAGACCGGCAGTGAAGCAGCAGCATTCCTGGGCAAGAGAGGGGCTGTTGGCACAGCAAACTGTCCTGAATTCAGGGTAGACTGAGAACCAAAGGGTGTTTCCTGAAGCAGGGACATCACTCATCACTATTTTACACCTCACTTTGTTCATATTTCTTCTTCTATAATGAAGTGTCATAAGAGGGGCAAGAATGCTTTTGTCATCAGCTGATGGGGAGAAACAATAGCTCTGCTTACTCTGTCACCACCCGCAGAGCTGAATCACCATCACAAGGCAAATTATCCTCTTGCCTGTTGCTCAGATCCTTCATCTCTGTGACTCATTCCGGAACAAGGACAAGGATTGAAAGGCAGATGTTACAACCTCCTCCCCCTATACCAGAACATGAACGAAATAGTAGTTTGTGCCTGGGATCATCTCAGATCAGGGGACAGTGACCAGAGCAGGCAGGAAAGGCTGGAAGGCAGTGGTGTGGCTCGGAGGCTAAGGACACAGCACAGCGTGGGCAGAGATGGCGCAGGGCATGAGGAGCCTGCAGTGGTTTTGCTGGTTCTGCAGCCTCTCTTGGAGGTTGGCCTTGTCCTTGGCTAACTCCACCAGCCTAGTACAACACATAAAAGTTTGTATTTCCTTGCCTAGCAAAGGTTCCCTATAAGCAATAATATTCCTTCTGCCTTTTCTTGGTGAAGAAATGAAGATTCTTTGGTCTTCTGTACACGGGACCAGCAGAGCACTGGCTGCTTTGCAAGTAACACAGAGAGATGCTCCTCTCTGCAGATTATTTAACATAAGCTTAAATGGGCTATAGGTGCCCTCAAGGAGAAATGAACACTATTCTAGATTAAGACAGCTCTTATAGTCCATTCTGGAGGGCAGAAATGCCAAAGAGTCTCTGACCCTGGGCTTAAGCTTTCCAGAGGGAGTACAAGCCCCTCGCATACCCTCAGGCTGGACCCCAAGCTCAGCTTCACACATCATCCCCAAGGCACATCCACCAGGCTCTAGAGCCAGAGGGGAGCATGACACCTGGCACGTGATGAGTTGTACAACACGTGCTGGTGATTTCAGGTTAAGGAAGCTCAAAACAGCCTTATGGGGGAAAATATATCTCCAGAAAAAGGGTACCAGATGTGCTGCCAAGCAGGGTTGCTGTGGCCACTGCAGCGAGGCTTCTCTCGCTACTCATTGGCAGTGAAACATGCTGTGAGGCTGGTGGCAAAGAGACACTGCCAAGATTAGACACAAAATGTATTTTACAGGAGAGCAAAAATGAGTCTGAGGGCAATGAATTTTAAGTCATGCTGCCTTTTGGAGCATGTTAGAGAACAATTCCTCCTTCCTGTGGTTTTGTTGTTACCAAGGGAGCCACAAAATCAAGTTGCTGTAGGAGCTGTGTAAGCACCCAGTCAGCCTGGGGCTTTGGGTGAGGAAGAGCATCTCTTGCAACAGAGCAAGGAGGGAGCACTCAAAGCCCTCAGCTGTCCTGTCTTGAGCAGCAGCACCCTTGCCCCAATGGCACTGCCATTGGGTATTTAGGGGGAAACCCTAAAAAAACAGCCAATGGGCACTTTTCAGCTCCATGGGCACATTTTTCTGGCAGAAGGATTTGTGCTGGCTTAACTCTTCATATTTACATCTCTCCTGTTTGCCTTTCTGGTCCTCACAGCCACTCCTCCCCCGGGTTTCCTCACCTCCAACACCACCTACACTGCAGCTCTGTTGCATGTGCTGTGCCTCGTGGAGGCTCACAGGAGTGTGGCCCAGGCAGCAAATGGCCTTTCCTGAGCACATGGAGCTGAGGGAGGAGGCAGCAGGTGACACAAGCTGCAAGGGGATAAATCAATTGTTGAGGCAAGAAGGCCAGTGCATTATCTCATTACTAACAGAAAAGTTCAGGTAATTAAGCTTTAAGACACAGTTGAGGTACTAGCAGTGATTACAATTGCCAAACAAATATTTTGTGGCAATAAATAACAAATTTGTGGCAGATTTTTATCAGGCTTTTTAAACTTGGGGGAAAAGAAAGTCTTCTATGCATTTTTTCTTAAAAACCGCTGTTCCACAAAGGCAGTCAATAAATCCAATGTACAAGCCTTTGCTGGGAAGGAGAATCTCTTCAGCTTGCAGCCCTGGTGTAAGCTCTTCTGTAGTATCATAATAACTTCAACTGAGCCCATTATGCTCAGAAATCACCTATGACTTCATACAAACCATATAATTTAAGGTACAAGAGTTTGGGAGTATGGTGAGGAGCAGAGGAAGCTCTGCAGGCAACATTTCCATTTCAAACTGACTATTCCACAGCCCATGCCAGCTTGTGTTGTGTGTGTTGGACCAGTTGGGCCAGAACGGCCCAGTGCAGGACCCAGCTGCCATAGCCAGAACTCCCCAGATCAGAGAGGACATCACCAACCAGCCCAGCTGTTATCCCAGAAGAGCCCAGCAGCCAGCATAGGAATGGCAACACAGCCGGGGCAGCACTAGTGGAGGGCTTGAGGTGCCTGATGAAGGTGCATGAAGGCTGGCTGTGAGCTCTCCTGTGGAGAACCATGGAGGGTCTAGGAGCTTCTTGCACACTGAGAAGGCAAGTGGATGTGCTGAGCTACTCACCTGACTATGCGGCACAGCTGCTGCTGCAGGGAAAAGCTCAGTGGCAAAGGCCCTGCCAGACAAGCAAGGATTCCCATCGCAGGGGGGCAGCTATCACTGGAAAAGCCCAAAGGGTGGTTCAGCGCTCCAGGAACTGCAGAGGAGCCTGCACCCTCTTAAGAGTATTTTCCGAGACATCCAGTGCAGGGAAGAACCTCTGCAGCATCACTGCAAGGCTCGAGTGGGAATAGCATGTTCATGAGGTCACCTGCGTCTGCTCCCTTGGGGATTAGCAGCACTCACATCTGCTGGTGAATCATTAAGCCCAGGAGAAATGATTCTCCCACAGTAATTGTCTTCCCATTGAGCAGTAAAGTCACCTCACAGTACTGACAGCCTTTGCCTTTGGGAGGCTTATAGTGCCAGAATTAGAAAGTGGGTATTCCTGCTCCCCCAAACCCTGTGCAGACTTCAGGCTCTCTGGATAGCCAGTTTTATCCCACAAAATATTGGGCTTGCTTAGAGATATTATAAACAGATTAATAAGTAAGCACAAATGACAGGGCTGCTATTACACCAGAGGGTTATGTTGACATTACAAACCAATGCTGAAGCTGGAGAAGTGGTGCTGGGGTCATTGGGCTCCCAGGCAGGACATCAGGGTGCCCATAGCAGAGGTTTACTCTGAGGCACTTCATATTGCTTCAGGATGTGTTTCCATAGCTATTTATTAACAGTATTTCCAAGCTATTTTTATTGCGAACAAAATAATACTGTTTTACACAAAAAACAGCTCCCACAGTTTACAACTGCTGCAAGGCTCTTTAAGCCTCTGAGTATTAAGGGGCATTAACAGCATTTTTGAGAGCTGGGAACAGTCTTGGAGGGTGCAGAAGCCTTGGTGAAGGTGGCAAGGCTTTGAGCAGGTCACTAAGGTGAGCCAGCTGAGCCCAAGACCTCCGGCCCTGCTAGGCTCTGGTACAGGAAGGAGGAGGCTTGCAGCAGGGTGATGGGCAGAGGAAAGACAAGGCAGGTTACAAAGCAGATAGTGAGGATGTCCTGCACAGTCACTGCCTGCTGCAGAGCTGGAAGATGCACACAGGGTGGGGCGCAGACACAAGGGTACCAGAGCAAACCACATGAGCACAGCTGGCCTATGGGGGCACCAGGATCCATCCCAGACCCGTGGGCACTCGGTGCTCACACACATGGCTGGCTGGACATTTGCTTTAGGAGAAGGGAGTGGAGGATGTCTGACAGCAGTGCCTGTGTGCCAGGGGACCAAACTGTGAGTCCCAGCCTGGGTGCAGCACTGTGCCCTCCCCAGATAAACACCAAAGAGAAGGCAGCAGCATGTATCACACAGATAAGACGTTTCCTCTCTGAAGTGCTTTATGACTGTACCCCAGCCAGGCTTCCCTCACCTCCCAGGTGTTACATGACCTCCAGGGCAACCCTCTGCATACCAGAACTGCCACTTCTGTCCCCAACAGAGCAGGACAGTGCTTGCAGGGAGAAATGAGGTCCTGGTCTGGGCCAACAGGAACAGAGAAGGGTTCACCTACCCAAGCTCTTGTCTGTCCCCCAGCTGTAACAGTCTGATTAACTAAAACTCCCACAAACCTGGCAGGGCAGGAACTGCTGCGAGTGCAGGGCAGTGGGTCTGGCAGGTCGCTGGGCTCCTTCAGAGAGGAGAGTGGCTCTGTCTGCCTTGGGGCTGGGAGTAGGAGCACAACAAGAACCAAGCCTGGGTCCCTGGGAGCCAATCCCCACATACCAGGGGTCCCCGCAGGTAGCCCAGCCTGCCCACCACCCATCTCACAGGTCTCTTTTCCCCCAAAAGCAGAAAGGTCTACAAAATAATATATGGTACTCTTACTTGCTCCCCCTGAGCCTGCTCAGGACACATCCAAACTTCTCTCCATGAATGCAAGGGCTGCAGATCTACTTCCTCAGGCAAGGAGGCTGATACTGCCAGCTACTCAATTAAGCCCCAGAGCCTGGAGCTGCTAGGAGAAAAAAGCCACCAAACCTTCTGTGACTCACACCGAAACCATGAGTTGTCTACATTTCCAGCCAGGCCTGTAATCAGGCTGGAAAATGGCTGATCCTGAAAGGGTGGGAGGGTGACAAGGATTCAGCTGTCAGAGGGGTCACAGTCTGAGTTAGGGGACCAAAAGCTTGTCCCCAAGGGCACAGACCCCTAAGCCTTGGAGATCTCCAAGCAGCCATGCCTGCATTCCCCCAGGCTGCTGCTACAGAAGCTTCAGCAGGTTTTGCCACTGACAGCACTCATACCACTCCCCAAAATAGGTCTTTTAAGAAATGTGATATTTAAAAAATTCTGCTGTGGGGGTGCAATGCGCATGAATGCGGTTACAGCTTAAGACACACCCACCACCCGGTTACCAGCTGGCCAAAAATCTAGCCCTGCCCATTTTCTGCCTTTGCTTACAGAAATTGTCCAAATCAGTTGTGATTGCTTTGGGACGCTGTTATTAGCTAAAAAATCTCCTGTCTGCTCCCCAGTGCAGCTACAGGAGTTCCTGCGAGCTCTCCCACCACACTCGGGATCAAAGCCAGCAGCTCAGCTTGAAGCGCTGCTGAGAGTGGATCTTACAAAGCTAAAAAAGCTCATCTGCTTTCATCCTCTCTGCCATCTGACAGACATCTACAGGCCCCTGGGTAATTCCTTGCGGATTCCCCTTCTCTCTGCTGTATCAAATGGGATGAATCCTGTCAAAAAACACATTTCAAAGATCCCGGCGATGTCGCCAGTCCCATCTCCACTGGCTGGGAGGCAGCACCGGAGCAGCATTTTCTGGGAGCAGGAGCTCAGCCTGGCAATCATCCCCCAGAGATGCCTGAGTGCAAGGGCCGTGTTGTGTCTCCTGCTTCCTTGGAGACATGGCTATCAGCTGGGTTGGGAACCGGCATGCATTTTTTCCGTCTCTGGGATGGAGTTAGCATGCCTGGGTATTTTTTTTTCTAATGAATTACAGAAGGGAAACAGCAATCAGAAAAGACAGTCCTTCAGGGCACCAACGTTACCCTGAAACAGAACAGAAAAATGTGCAGCATTATTCTCAAATTCCAGGACACTGGCCCCACTTCTGCTTCCCTGGTGTAATCCCCTGCATGCACCAGGCATGCAACACCACTGAGCCCAGCCTAGGACCACACACAGCCCCTTTTCTCACACCTATCAGCATTAGCTGCAAATCCTCTATCCCATGGAAGAACAGAGCAGCAAAGCCCCAGTGCTGCTGGGCAGAGCTGTGTGCACCCAGGGCCAGGTTACTCCAGGACACAAACTTCAGGGCAACACAAGTGGCTCTGGCATGAGTCTTTGTTAGGGAATGGAGAAAGTCACCCTTTCTGCTGTGCAGGAAGTGTGACATTTGGATGGGATGCATGTCCTGGGAGAGCATCACACCCTGAAAACCATCACAGAAGGCCTTCTACTCAGCACAGCTTGAGAGGGGCCACAACTAGAGCACACACTCCCAGAAAAAACAAATTAAACCAAAAACCTAGCAAGCCCGGTGCTGCTACTGCTTCACTCTGGAGGATTTCTGTAGGGTTTTGGTTACAGGGCAAACCAGAGCACAGCTGCAGCGGGTCAGTCACAAAAGCACCCACGGACAGGAGCTGGTGTTTGGCCACAGCTGGTGGCACAGGGACCAGCCACAGCAGCCAGGGCCACAAAGAGCCTTTGAGGCCAGCGGGTACCAGCCCGTGCACGGCCGGCACGTCTGTGCTCTGTGACAGTGGCTGAATCGCCTCTGGTGGACGCGTCTCTGCCTGTTCTCCCTCTCCCAGAGCTGAAAGGGACCTTGTCCAGCCCTGGGGATGGCTGCTCACCTCTGTTCAGCACTTGGGGTACAGAGTGCTTCTGGCACCTGGCAGGGCCATAAAACCAAGATCTGTTGCATCTGTGGAGGGACTGCAAGGAACAGCACAGAGATATGGCACCAAGTCCTGGAGCTCCAGGTGGTGCCTGCGCTTGCAGACAAGCTAAAACAACCTTCAGAGAGAAGCAACAGTTTAATGCTTAGAGGCAAGGACCCCAGACCTCTGCCTATCTCATTCCTACAACCTCCTCCACATGGAAAGACCGAGCTGATCCGTAAGAGCGGCCAGGGGTGCCCTGCCAGTTCGTCTCCACATGTAGATGGGGTGGAGCTGGAAGGGGCCTGAGAGTTTCAATCCAGGGCCAGCACTCTGGAGACATCCTGTCCTTCCACCCACCACCCAACAGCCCTTTTATGGCAGCAGGGATAGGAGCTGGATGGAGGCACCACAGAAAATCTGCTCAGGTCACAGTGCTGTGTTATTTTCGTCAGCTGGTTAAGAGCTAAGTGACTTCTGGCAGTGCCAGAGTGAGAGACTCTGGAGGCCCCACAGCCTGTTCCCACAGCTTCCCAGGACTGCTCCAGCCAGGGGGCACCGCTCATTGGAAAGCTGTTCTCAGGATGAGCCTGCTCCCTGCCACCACTGGCAGGGCTGCTTCATATTGCCAGGCATTGAAGTGATTTTGAATGGCAAACTACAACTGAACTAAATCTTTCAAAAGAATTTGTGCACCTGCCTGTCTGTTTTGTCTTCTCTTCAGCAATGAAATGCAGACTGGGCACCTCCAGAGCCATGGGATGCTTCAAGACACAGGGCATCCCTATGCCTGCAGTCACCCACTGAGGCACCAAGTCTCCAGCCTTGAACATGTCACCCCACACAGAAGAGCTTGGCCTCTCCCCTGTACCTCCAGGGGTCCCCATACACCAGTGACCCCAGTGCTAGCAAGGCCCCTGACACAGAGGGACATCAGCCTGGCCCAGCATAAAGCCACACATGCTGTGACAAAAACACGGCCACTACCCAGAGGAGCCCAGGAGCCACTTGCTGCACCCCCAACATTGACTGCCTCCAAGCCCCTGATCTCTTAGTGCCAGAGCACAGCTGGAAGTATATTGATCCACCAAGCAATTAACTTCAGGGATCTCTGAGGAGCTAAGAAGCAAAGGAAGGATCAGAAAGAAGTGAGGGAGGATGAGGAAGGATTTGCATCCCTGAGGGATGATGCCCCGGCAGCAGCAGTACAATGAGAGTTGTATTGTGTCATGTGGGGGTTTGGTTTGGACCCCTCTCTCCCAGGCAGGGCTCTGCTTTCCAGGCATGGTGGTGTTGCTCCTAAGAAGCACTGCTCTGCCACAGGTGGGCTGGAAGAACAGCACTTTGCTCCTTGCTGGGGGATTCAGTGCTACTGGTCACGATATCCGAGGCAGGGCTGGCCCACAGCATCAGCAAAGGCAGCACAAGTCTGTGGGGTGAAGGGCAATTCCCTCCTCTGCGCAGGCCCCTGCCAAGCAAGGCTAATCCCCACGGAGCAGGCTCAGAGAGGTGCATCAGGAGCAGGATGGCATTCCAAGGAGCTTCAGAGAAAGCGCTGGCAAAGCAGAGGAAAGCAGCTCCCTCTGCTCCTGTGGATCCAGCACCCTCTGCTGAGTGCCAGCACCAAGCCAGAGACACAGCTACCGGCTGCTGGGGACAGCAGGGATTTCTCAGCACTGAAAAGCAGCAGCAGGGTAAAGAAGAAAAGGCAGGACAGGGGTGACCTCCTGGTTCCACCGGGGCCATTCTCAAGCACAGCAGGTTGAGCAAGGGCAGTGTCAGGGCTGCCAGGAGCATCCCCATCAGGGCAGATTCATTCCTCACCCCCAAGTGCTGTTTTTCCCCTGAAAAGGACCATGGACTCTCTGTATCAGAGAGAAAGATAGGCTGGTGTTGTAGGGGTCAATCCAGAGCCAGAGGCACTGCACTGATAATAACCCAAAACTTCTGTTGAACCAATCTGTAATTTTTCCTGGTCTTCCCTTCAGACCAGTTATACTTTCAGTCTCATGATGACAAATACCCCAGTTTCACCATGTTGTGGATTGGATCCTGGTAAGATTTCCTGCAAAGTCTCCAAGATCTCATGCTAGGGAGAAGCTCACCCCATGTTCATGGGTACAAGAGAAACCTGTTGCTTTCTGTGCTAGTGATGCCCAGACTTGGGTGGGCTGGTTCAGATGTGCCAGCAACATCCAGATTCCTAAGGCCTGAAAAACTGGCTGGAAGTCTCTGTGGTAACATGTTATCTTGCAAGATTTATGGTCCATACTGCTTCAGGCAAAGTCAGAAATACCACTGCAGTGACTGCTCTGGATATTACCACATTTTGCTGCTGCTGCTCTGACTTTCACAGCAGAGGGAAAAATGAGAACAGGAACATTTACACTTTCACCCCTACCTCTGGCAAGGAACTTACTGGGGGCTTGGTGTGCAGGTGTTTGGGGAGGAGAGAGAGCAGGCTCCTCTTGCCTCCCAACTTCCCTTGTTGATAGAAAACAAAGTAAGATTGTGGTCAGGGATGAATACCTGTGCAAGGCCAGGAAGGTGATTTTGGTCTTCTGTGTCCTTTTTTTCTCTCAAGAAAGATAGAATCATAGAATGGTTTGCACTGGAAAGGACCTTAAAGATCATCTAGTTCCAGCCTCCCTGCATGGGCAGGGACACCTCCCGCTAGACCATGTTGCTCAAAGCCCCATCCAACCTGGCCTTGAACACTTCCAGGGATGGGAACACTTC
>NW_009953935.1:791931-806714 GCF_000747805.2 Chaetura pelagica
AGGGAAAGACATGACCCCTTGTCAGTGCCCTGTACACTGATAGAGAGGTAAGCAGTGAGGGGAGCAAATACCTTGGGACCAGCATGTTGAAGCTTGTCAGAAATGCAAAGGGATGACGGGTCGAAGTCCCTGTCGAGGGCTGCACATGTCTGGGGTGGCTGCAGTGAGGCCATGGTTCCCAGGGCACAGCTCCTCAGCACATAGTCTGATCCCAACTAGTTTGTAGGTGGGACAACCCACTTGCAGCATGGCTGTGAAACCAGAGCACTCCCACCTCAGGAGAGCTCTGTTTCCCCAAGACTCATGTGGGGGATGAGGACTGGTCTCCCTGGCTTTTCTGCTAAAGCTACTTCACATCACACAAATAATTCCACAAGGTTGTGCCGGGGAAGGGAGAGGATGACTGGAGGAGCCTGCAGCCAGGCCCAGTCCCTCTTCCAGCTCATTATGGTGGTAGAGCCCCCAAAAGACAGAGAGGCTCATTTGTCATCAGAGACAGATGCTGACAAAAAGGTACTTTGAATAACCACACTCAGTAGCAAACAAAACACTGTGGTAGCAAAAATTATTTTAAGACAGCAAACTACATCTTAGCCAGCCTCCTCACCCCTACGCTTCCTGCAGCCTGCAGTGAGCTGCATTTTGGCTATGGGAGCAGCCTGATCTGTGATTTTTCAGGCAGCCTTCAAGTCCTGGGGCTCTTTGGAAGGTAGAAGGTGGTAGACAACTACCTCCCACATGTCCCTCACCAGTTGCAGAGGAATTGCAGAATAGATCTGTGCCACTGCATGTCCCTCTCTGCACGGTCATGGGTGGCAGTCCCCAGTAACACAGGCCATCCTGGGAACACCGTGTTTGCCACGGCCACCCTCCCTGCTCTGCTGGCAGTGGTGGTGAGTCTGCTCCAGGCAGTCACTTTGTCCAGCTAATGCAACGTGTGCTATCCCAGCCAGCTGCCAAAATTGGGGCACATTCACCACATCCCTTTCACTCACCACCTAGCAAGAGTTGTGATGCCCAGGTGACGGGTGCTGAAGAGAAGGGGGTGACACAGCCAGAGCTACCTGCCATCTGTATGACAGGTGCACAGGCTTCTGAGCTGCTGCCCTGCTCCTAGACTTTGCATCTCTTCCTTGCACTCATGCTCTATGAGGAAGACTTTGCTGCTTTGGAGGTACCAGGCTGGTGCTTCATCTCACATGGGGAAGCACCAGTTTAAGTGTGCAGCACCCCAAAGCTGCATGGCAAGCCCTACACCACTGTTGGGAAAGAGGGAAGAGAAACTGGCACTGTGTTCCTGAGCAGCATCTCCCTGGGGAGGTGTTGTCAGTGAGTTATGCATATGCTCCCCTGCTTGTTTGCTGAGAACATACTTTCTCTTTAAAGCCATAGGCTCCAAAGCACCAGCAGCTGCACATGCTTCAGAGCAAGGCCTCTTGGCTTCAATCCAGTCTCAGTACAGACAGGGATTTGGCTTTGTGGCTTAGCAATTGAGCCACTCGTATATTTAATTCAGTATCTATTTAATTGTTATATTTAATTCATTTGGGGTAGGCACCCTGCACTCAGCTATTTAACACTGCCTGCACAGGAGTGGTCCCTTCTTCCTTTCTGTATCCAGAGCAGTTCTGCTTCTGAACAGCCAGCCCTGGACCATGATGTCTCAGCTGGACTCACAGGGCTGAGATGTGTCCCAGGGGCAGCCTGGACCAGACCTTTGCTGGGACACAGGAGCTGAGACACAGCCTTGGGACCAGCTTGCCCAAAGCTGTGCGACTCCCTGGCTGAGAGATTATTTGCTGGTTAACTGGGAAATCCCTGCACTTCAATGCTGTTACTGTGCCAATAAGGGTCTCTAAATGCTGGTCTCGAAAGCAGCATTCACCATCCTCATCACTAGGAGAAAAAAGTTCTGATGTGGGTAGGGCTTAATGATTTCCTCATTAAGGCTCAGAACAAGATGTAATAGCTGTAGTTAAAATTACCCCATCCACCTTCCACCACTCCAGGGAAAGCTATTTTTAACTTCAGGTTGCCCAAGGGATGCTGCACAGAATCACAGAATTGTCAGAGTTAGAAGGGACCTCTAGAGATCATCTAGTCCAACTCCCCTGCTGAAGCAGGATCCCGTAGAGCACATTACTCAGCACTGCATCCAGGCAGGTCTTGAATATCTTCAGAGAAGGGGACTCCACAGCCTCTCTGGGCAGCCTGTCCCAGGGCTCTGTCATCCTCACTGTAAAGAAGTTTTTCCTCATACTTAAATGGAACTTCCTATGATCCAGCTTGTGCCTGTTGCCCCTTGTCCTGTCAGTGGGAACTACTGAAAAGTCTGGCTCCATCCTTCTTGCACCCACACTTTAGATACTTGTAGGCATTAATAATGTCTTCCCTCAGATTTCTCTTCTCCAGGCTCCCAGCTCTCTCAGCCTTTCCTCATAAGAGACATGCTCCAATCTCCTAATAATCTTTGTTGCACGGTGAAGTCTTTTGTGTCATTGCCAATGGCCTTTGCCTGGCAAGAAATTTGGAAAGGTAGAGCCCTCCCTGCTGCCAGCTGGGATCAGACTAGAGCCCAGGGTAGACACCCCTGCAAACTGATCCTTCCAGGGTCCCTAGCTCCTCTTGAAGGGACAGAGGACAGTTCTCTTTGAGGCATCTCTGGGAGTGCAGAGGACCAGATGCCTGGCCAACTCCTCTTCTGCCATGCTTTTGTTCTGTTTAGTTTTCAAACAGACTTGGTGGGCTGAAGCTATTCCAGGAGCTGCAGTGGCACTGTGCAGGCAGGACCTAGAGTGCACTGAGTCACAGACAGTCATGTAAAACCAGAGGGGATTAGCTTTTAATGTGCTTCTCAGGGCAAATCCTGAACGTGTGGGATTGCCAAGATCCCAGCAGAAAAAGTAGCCAGCTTGCTGCCCTCCTGACCACAAATCAGCTACTAAACTCCACCAGCATCAGGAAAATTTGCACAGAAACCTAGGAATGGTTGTGCTGCACAGGAGCATCCTGGCCATTGTATGTGGCCACACAGTCTCCTGTGAATCATGATGCATGGCAGTGGTACTGTCACATCTCCTCCAGCCCCAGCACAGCTTCAGAGCTCCCTGTGGGCATCACACGCAAAAGGGTTCAGAAGCCTCCAGAAGAGATGCTGTGTAGACATGAAGTTATCACTGTTTGGCTCTACCTTTCCAGCTGGAAATGGATGTGGCACTGTTCAGTGTCTGCTACATTTCCTCCGGCACTCTCTGAGCTAAACTGAGACAATTTAGCTGCATGCTCAGTCTTCTCCATATTTAATTTCACTGATGTCAGTATTAAAACCCAGCAGTATGTGTAAAACTGGGAGCTAGCATCCCAAGTGGAATTGCATGGGGGTTTTGTGTCACTTAGTGTCTCGGGGCTAAATTTTTAGACTACAAGAACTTTTACTGTAAAGAGGCTTTTCTCTTTCTGCTGTGTCACCTGCAGCAAACATTTCCCTCTGAGAATTCTGTTCTGCAACGCAAGTTACTCCCTGTGCCTGCTGGGTCTCTTGTGGTTCATGCTCTTACATTTTGTCCCAGAGAGAAGTACACTATTGGAAAAGGAAGCAATACTCCTCCCTGCACCACAAGATGCAGCTACCACTGATAGGACTTTGGAGAAGATCACAATGCCAGTAAGTCTCTCCTCGGACTTTATTTTGGGTTTGTCAGTGACCTGCTGTGTGCCTGTCCAGCTGAATTGCTGCCAACTCTCTCTCTCCAGAGTTCAGTTTCTCTTTCTGCTCCCTGGGAATAATCCACAATAATCCTTTGTAATCTGTGGGAGTCCAGCACAGATGCAGGCTTAAGAGCTGTGAATACACGAAGTCTGAGGGTTACACGTATTTGTCACAAGATGCAGGACACATCTGGTACTCCTATAGAAGTTTTGCACTATCCAACATGGACATTTAAGATCCAAGACTGTAAATCAGCCTCTGCAGAGTATAACAGGCATAAATCTCACCAAGTTAAATAAAAATAACACAAAACAAACCACTAAAAAACATGATATTTGCATATTAACTTTATAAAAATTGAGGGAGCCTCTGAATTTTGTTACCATTCATGTATACATTTATTAAACCAAAGGAATTTGATCATGTCATAGTATGTTACTAAAGCACATGAGATCCCTTCTCTTTGAGTTTGCTGACAATGGTGTTTTAATTATTTGTTTGTTTCTTGCCTTTCAAGCTTAAAAAATTTTAACTCTTTCTGCATTTTCCCATGGAAGTACTCTTCATGGTTCTTTTCTTTCCTTTTCTTACAGTACAAAACAAATGTTTCTCAGACATGTAAACAACCATCATGGAAATGAAACTGCTCTTGAAGTTAACTTTATTGTTATGGACATCCTGTTAGATTTGTATCATGTTAGATGTATTTCAGCTCAGCGACTCCTTCAGTGGAAGTTGTTAATTGTCACCAACACCTGCACTGCAGTAGTGCCCTGGTCAGGGTTCATGCTGTGTGTGCAAGGTGCTGTGCAAACACTTGGTGTGATTTTGAGGTCCCTGGTACAAACGGCATCCACTGCCAGGACTGTAACCCTCTGCCTCCCTCGGCGATCCTCACAAATTCTAGAAGCTGGAGTGAAACCCTTGTCAAGACTAAGTTTGAAGTTGATGTTCAATTACTGTTGAAGAGAAATGTTACTATGGGCCAATGCTGACTCCTGCAGTTTTTTGTGTAAAGCTGCTCACACTCATGGGAATGCTCATATGAGTAAGAAACTCCTGTGGGAAAGGTCTGCAAGATTGAGCCCCTGGGTTGTCAAACTCCTTTGCAAGAAAGCATGCAAGAGAAGCAGCATGGTTCATTTTCTCTAAGGTTTCAATAGTATAATTCTAAGAGAAAAAGGGTCAGTTGCTCAATTTCAGCACCTTGAGCATTCTGATCCCCAATTTAAGGAAGTCTCTGCTCTACCTTGGGATACTGTGACCAGGCCTGGAAAATTCTGCTGCAATACTCTTTGTCATCAGGAGGCAGTGGTTTGCCACTGCAGCACAGAGGGCCTCTGTTTTATGGTGTGAAGGCTGCATCCTAGGCAGGAATTATGAAGATTGTGTTCAGCTGTCAGCAGAAATTATTCTGAAAACACTTCAGAGCAATTGCAGTTTAAATAATCATTTTAACTTGACATTAGAGGTGAAAAAGATTACATTAAATAAACAGCAAAGAACAAATGTCCCTGCACAAACAAAATGCGTTCCTGCCTAGGAAGCATCCCTTGCAAATAACTGCCCTTTAGGTTATGTCAGATATTTAAATGAACCCTTTAGAGCTAAAATACAGTACTCTGAAATGAGGTTAGATGAATTTTAAAACAACTAATGGGAAGTGTGTACAACGTTCTCTTTAACAAATTTCCCACCTGTGAAGCCTAGGAGCACGAGGCCTCAATAGACATAGAGCCGATCTGAAATGGCAGCAGGCATGTGCGTCATGATCTGCATGCGGAGCCACCAGTAGTAATCCATGGGGTGGTAGCGGGTGTAGGGGGTCGTGGAGGTGAGCGCGTGGGCCACGCTCTCGATGACGGGCGAGGTGTCCGTGGAGCCGCTGTTGCAGTACGTCTCCATCTTGCTGACCTGCTCATCGAAGTACTTCCTGCCATAGTCTTTGCGCACTATCTCCGGGAGCTCATCCCACATTTTGTCAGCTATGGCCTTGATGCGCTCAGGGCTGTACAGGTTGGTGGCAGCTATGAAGTTGCCAGGTTCCACGATGCTGACCATCACTCCCTGGGGCTGCATTTCGTACCGCAGGCAGTCGGAGAAGGCTTCCACACCAAACTTGGTGATGCAGTACGGTGACCGGGCAGGACTGCCCATCCGACCCATCATGCTACTGATGTTCACCACACGACCTAGGCAGAGGCCAGGCAAAGCACAGCTGAGCTGTGGGACCCGATCCAAAGCAGATCACCTGACACATACTACCCAACAGATTCCTGAACATGCATCCACCCAGCTCCCTGGCAGACCTGCTTATGCATTGCAGTCCTCGGCAATGGCCTTCAGGAAGGAGAACAAGCCCATTGCTTGTGCTTCCTGGCTCTTTCTACCCAAGGCCATAGGCACATGGTGAAACACAAAGCTCAGTGTTACTGGGAACACAGAAGAGGGTAGAACATTGGTCTAACCGATGATCTAGCTGATGGTCTGGCCAAGGTGGTGGTGATGGTCATAGGCTGGACTTGATGATCTTAAAGGTCTTTTCCAGCCTTGGTAATTCTGTGATTCTGTGATTGCTCAGCAGTGATCAGGGCTGCGCCCAAACAAGAGGAAGCTGCAGTGCAAAATGCCGCTGGCACCAAAGCTGAGCTTGTTTATTTGCCAGTCAAAGGCACAAAATCTAGGAGACCTATGGTTGCTTATAGCATCTGCCTCTTAAAAGGGAATGGATTACTCCTGCACCATAAACAGGCAGAGCAGTCCAGTTCCACTGCAACCTTTTCTAACAGCAGGACTATGGGTCCAGGCAGAGAGCTGGGGCTGTCTCCTTTCCAGAAGCCATCCATTTGGGCTGGGGAGACTGCTGGTAGGATGCTGCAGTTCTCTGCACTTTCTATCAGTGTTCATAGCTGAGTTGGGTTAGAAAGAGAAATTTTGACCATAGAAGTGGATATCTTGCCATGGTCTGCAGCACAGAACTACAAACCCAACACTGTTAATGTCTGTGGATGCCTCAAGAGTAAAAGCATATTATCATTTAGTCAGGTAATTGTTCCCAGTACAGGAAAGCTTCTGCCCCTTTATGCCAAGACCCATGTGAGCTCCAGGTCTGTGTTCCTTTCCTGTACAAACTTTGCTCATAGGTTACAAGCTCTAAAAGTAACAAAGCACACAGCTGACGCCTCCCTGCAAGAAGCACACAGAGCACACTGCTGCTAACCACCCCGCCCAGCACTGGCACAGCTGCATTTTGTATAGAGGGGAGGATTGCTCCTGGTACTGGAATTTATGGTGAGTTGCAGCTTCTGAACAGGTAAAAGAAGGTATGATGGATTAGATCTTATGTGGGATGCTGCAGAAGAAGACGGTACTGATGGAAAAGAGAAACGATTACTGGCTCTCAGGACTGCTGCCTTGCTGTGTAACTCAAAGTGGTTAGGACACCTGACATTTTTGTGTAAGCTGTGGGTCAAATTCTGTCTGTAAAGATATGAAGGTGGCCAATAGTACAGAGAGAAGCATAATAGACCTTTTAGCCTCTAACACAGCAAGATGTGGGGCAGGATGGGGGGCCTGTTCCAGCAAATACCAGTCCGGAGGAGATCACTCACCTTTCGACCTCCGGATGAGAGGGAGGAAAGCTTTGGTGGTTCTAACAGTCCCCCACAGATTCACTTCAGCTACCTCCATGTAGGTGTCCATGCTTGTAAACTCCACTTCCCCGAATGTGGAGATCCCAGCATTGTTAACCAGCCCCCACAAACCTGGAAGACAAAAATCAAGCGTAAAGCTTTCCCTCTGGGACACTAATGAAAGCAGCTTGGAAGAGGCCTTGCTAATAGATTATGGAACCACACAACAGAGCTTTTCATTAAGACCTGTAAAGATGAAAGCCAGACAGAACACAGTCCAGAGCGAACTTCAGCCTCCTGAGCAAATATAACCACAGACAGAATCTGCCTGAACTGCCCAACACTGCAGCCACAAAGTACTGTGAATAAGCCTGCCCAGGAAGATTTGAGCCAGCAAACCGAGAAGTTCAGCTTTGTCTAAACTGTTCTCATCACCATTCTCTTTTCATCTGTTGTGAATTTTTAGAAGAAGCAAAATATAATCTCTAAATGCAAATAATAAGAATAGGAAAGACTTGGTAAGAAATAAGTGAGTAATTCTTTCAATGTAAAATCCCTTGTGTCACCATAAGAACTACAATGTCTGCAATGCTGGGAAGGGGGATGTGGGCATAGGTGGACATGAGTAGGGACAGATGCCACAGCACACTCTGGACATAGCCCAGAAAAGGCAATTTAATTAAATAAAGAAAAATAGAAGATATAGGTTCACACAAAATCCAAAAAGAAAACATTAGTGGCTGTTAAGCTTTTAAACAACCTTCATGGGCTGAAGTGTGGATGTTCTTTAGGAGAAAAATGTAGTTCACCAAAGAGTGGAAAGGTTTCAGGAATGCATGAGCAACTGGGATTTCACAGTACTGGAGCAGATTTTGCTGTCATCACCTCAGCAGAATGAGGCAGGCAGGTTAAGGAAGTCAGTTACAGCTACCTCCTGAATTCTGTAATCTGTAATATATGGTAGTATCTGTAATGGCATCAATGATACTCAGCTGGCTTCATGGGAAATCCTTTGGAAAACCTCTCTGTTTCCTTCACCTTTTGAAAGTTTAGGGGAGACATTTCCATTGCTAACCCCCAATCTTTGAGTACTGGCCAGGTTTACAACATAAAGGGAGTCACAATGAACTTCAGGTCACAGGAATAAACCACTAATCCCAGGGTCTTGAACACCACCCTGGTATCAGCTAATGTCCCTGTAGGAGCTAGTGGAGAAAAAGCAGTTGTCTTTTAGATGCTGTCTTAAGTGGGAAGCTGCTTTCTCATATGACACAAAATTTAAACAAACCGTTTGCTCTGCACTGCAGCTGAAAGCTTTGTGCCCTTATCATACGCTTAGCTTTTCAAACGTGCCCCGAAAATGCTTTCAGAGCCCAGCTGGGGGAGCTCCTGCCACGTACATGACCTTAGAGCCTACTGGACACACCTACCTTTCTCTGGGTCCGGCAAGCTGCTATTCACGTGCTCCACTGCTCGGTCCACTTCCTTGCTATCACAGACGTTGAGCTGGACTGTTCTCATTCGATCACTGTTCATGTTGTCCAGTTCCTTGGAGCCACCACCTCCCTTGTCCTAGAGGGGAAAAAAGCACTGGTTTCGATCCAGCCAAAGGGCTTGTACAGAATATCAAATGCACAGCAATCATCAAATCAAACAAAGGAGAGTGCACAGGGCAGTCACTGAGAAATCAGTTCTGCAGCTGACAGACAGGACTGCTCCCCCAGAACACCATTCCTGGAGCCTCTCTGTCTGGCCATAAGCCCTGCCACCAAGTCGGTTGGTAAAAAAATGCTTTGACCACCAAGAAAGCAACCAAAGCTGTATCAACCCCAGCAAGACAACTCCTGCCCAGTACAAGTTTTTGAGACCAAGCTATGTCCCACTGCTCCAGCGGTGGGAATGTGGTGCTGTCCTCACTTTGGCTTGCATATGGGGCCCAGCAAATAGCTTGGCTGCACATTAACGTTGCGTGTGCTTCTCAGTTGCCTTGCCAGCTCTGGGAACAACAGTCCTGGGAGAGGGACTGCCTACCCACTGCTCTCTGCAGCTAATCTATGCACACAGCTACCTGCTGCCTCCAACAGACTCCTACAGAGTCTGATCATCATGTGCCTGGTCAGCTTGCCTGCTAGCAATTCCTGCTAGCATCTTGCTCTTTTCTTTGTCTTCCCTCATGAGCTTTTTCTCACTCCCATTTCCCATCTCTACTCTTTTTATCTCAGCTCAAAACAACAGATTACCCCAGCATACATATATATCCACTCACAGCTCTGCAACACAACTGCAGCTAACGCCCTGAGATACCTCCCACGTGGGCCAGACACTGTTAGTAACAGGACTGCCATGCCCAGAGCTACTCCCTTCACAGCAGTGAAGCCTGGATATGGTGCTTCCAGGAAACAGACATGGGATACTGCTGTGAGTTTGAGACTATCCCTGAATCTCTCCCATGGTTACAAGCAACTGGACTTTGCTGGCCACTCCAGGGTACTTTTGCAGAGGATGGTGAGAGGTTGCTCTGAAAATAATAACTTTTTGGGAACATCCATGTCTTTACTGTAAGAAACCCCCTCTGTCTCCTCAATATCATCCCTCACTGTAAGTATTTTACTCCGCATTAACAGACTAGACATGGAACATATTCCACAGGATCATCTGACAGCTGCTCAGCTCTTCTTCCCCAACCATTCAACCCTCCAGGTAGTCCTGCTCACTGTGTCAGCATCAGCAGGCAAGCATCAGGATGCTCTTCACTCCTGAGCTTTTACAAGGCAGGTGTGATAGATGAATAGATAGCTTTTTCCTCTGATCTGAACCAGGTCAGTTCTTCATGGCAGGGCTGTTTCCTGACTGCTGAGTGACATCAGCTTGTTCTAAACACCTTGAGTCACAGCCAATCCCTGTCAAAGACTGGCAGCAGTCAGCTGTCAATGAGATGTTGCTCATCTCTGCAGTCTGAACTCAGGCTGCCCATCTGCTTCACTCACCCCCTCCCCCAAGCAAAAGTTCCCTTCAGATACCTTGCTTTAGATACCACACAAAGGTGGTCATATATCCCTCTGTCTCTGTGCTACCTGTCTTCAAAAAACTTTATCCTGGCTCCTCTCATTCCTGGGTTTATCCACTGTGCTCAAAGACTGTTGACTAACTTAAGTACCTGACATCTCACATCATCTTCTCCACCCATCCTTATTCTACAGCCCTTTCAATACTGGTTAGTGTTTGTCCTTAAGAGAAGCATGTACTGCATTCTCTTCACACAGAAGCATATTGCATACAAAATGGAGCAGTTAAAAGTACCGTGCACAGCTTAGTGGTATTCATTCTTAGAGTGACTGAAAATAGAGCTTTGTGCTAAGTTTGCTGCTCACTCAAAAGCACTGTCGTGCTGAAGCCAGTGTACACTGCAAAGCATTGAAAAGCATACAAGTGGCGCATGTGGGAATGCCAACAGGGAATCAGCAAATGCAAGCATGCAAGTCCCTTGGAAACAGCAGATACAGCTAAAGGGAAGAGGAAGAACAATCATGCCCAGGTGCTTCTTTAGAATAATAGAATCATTAAGGTTGGAAAAGACCTTCAAGATCATTAAGTTCAACTGTCTTTCCTTGATCCCAGGTCTGTGAGACGCTACAAAATCTCTGGGCCAATGCCACACAGCAGCCTCAGAGGCCTCATAAGCTCTACTGGGACCTTCACAGTGTTCTCTTCTTCCTTCCTTATAGGGGCTGGCTCAGCAAGCCAACGTCCCTCCTGCCCTCCTACCTACAGGCAGGTGGGTGCTTGGATCTTTGGGGCTGCAATCCTGGCCAAGAGTTGGATCCTGGGTATTAAACCAGAACTACATGGCCATTTCCTTGGCTCTTCAGAAAGAGTAGATTGGTGGTGCTTAAGTCAGGCACCCTATGATTGTGTCATGTCTCCTGTCATGGGATGGAGCCCATCCCACAAGCCCCAGGCCCACAGGCAGCAGTGGAAGGAGCATCTCAAGCTTCACCAAGAGACCGCTAAATATCTGCTGTCATCCCCAGGGTCCACTGTCCCCACGGCAAGAAAAGCCAGCTCTTGCAGACTGAAAAAGCACACCACTACTTCATCTTCCTCTTCCCATGGTCACCCCCTGGGGCCCAAGGGCTTCAGCTTCTATCTTTATCAGTGTGTCCTTGAAGTTGTATGTAACCCTGATGCTCTAGGCACTCTTTGTTGAGCCCTACAGTAGCTGTCCTCCATGCTGGCTTGCTCAGATAACCTCTGCTTCTCATCCCCCTTGCAAGCTTCAACAGGCTTGAGCACACAAAGCAAAGCAAACAAGGATTCTGCCACACTCCTGATGGCCGTGACAAACATCACATATGTCCACTGGTAACAGATACTGATGGAAAAAGACCTTCTGCATCTTGTGTCAGCTGGCTCCTCCAGTTATTAACCAAAGAGGAAAAATTAAGACAGCTGCAGCATGATCGTTCACTGGATCCAGTCTACCACTGCCTTTTGGCAACGGAGCATCAACACAACTCTCTTATGAATATATTTGCCAGTGAAAATGTTAGGAAGAATATGCATGTGAAATAGGACACAACACAGATCTGTCCTTAGGCTTCCTTCAACTGGGATTCTCAACACCTCACTCAGGTTTCCTTCAGTAAAAATAGACACTCAGGAACCTGCCACCTTTTCTGATGAAGAGCCAGCACAGCACACACTTTTAAACTGCAATCAGGATGTGACATTCCTAAGAACAGGGCATACCCTGAGGATACAATGGCTTCCCAAGCTGCAGGATGCTTCTGATGTGCAGGTGTGCTGTGAAAAACAGTCCCATGAAAATAACCCTGAAGTTTCACAGTCATTTCCTCTCTGCCGGGGTTAGGTCAAATATACCCAACCAAAAGATGATGCTTCTTATTTCTACCTCCACTTCCTCTATCATCTAAAAACACACCAGGCTTTTTCTGCCCCTAAAATCAGCACGAGCAGTAACTACACTTTGATCAGAATTCTGCTTATGGTTTTGCTAGTGAAACCTGTGGCACAATGAGAAATGAGCTCAGCCTCCTGGAGTTGCTTTAGTTCTACAGAGCAGTTCTGCATTAAATATATGCCCTGAAGACACACAGGAGGCCAACCTGATAACTTACAGAGCTTTGGCATTGACAATGTTTTTCTGATGACTGCTGTTACCAGTCTTGCCACAGTCACACATTTTGGAACATGGGATGTGAGTCCAGCTAAAGAAGCAATATTTAATTACACAGTGATACAGCAAAGCTTTCTGCTGGTTTTTGTTGAGGAAATAAATATGGCTCAAAAGAGTGCTGGCATGCTGCTGCATGTCAGCTTGTGCTAAAATTGTCAGAGGCCAAGATTTTCCACAAACATGCATTCAGTAGAAGGGAGGTTTCAGTAACAGCTGAAGACATCCTCACTAAAAATCGGGTCTTGCTGGCAGTTCAGACAGAGGAAGTGAAACCCAGAATTAACTTTGCAACTCTGAAATTTTAGGCTCCTGTTAAGAAAGATGCAGTGCATCATTCTAAACATGGTTTTTAAGTCTGCCACGTTCTTATATCCTCTACTGTCTATCTTCAGTTACAAAAGCTGAGTAGACACATCTGCCAAAAAAGTACCTATCTACTCTCTCCCTTCTTGATACCTTTTGAAAAGCAGCTGTTTCTAAGTGTCTTGTTCTGCTGCAGAGCCTGTAGAGGGAGCTCAGGTTAAGAAACAGAACCTTGACCCAAAGCTGAGACACCACAAAGAACAGAGCTATAGAAATAAACTTCTCTTTTGAAAAAATGCAGCAGAAAGAACTAACAATTTAAGTAAAATTTATTAATAATGGAAAAATGAACAGCAGAAAAGAGTATTGATAAGATTAAAAAACACCAGGCAAATTTTCTTTGAATGACTATTCAAGATTCATGTATAGTTATGTGAGAGCTAAAAGATTAGGATCAAAATAAGTGACCCACCCCAGGATATCCTGAGGAGCAGGCTTGTTTCTGTTGGGAAATGGTCATGCAGCTAAAAAAGTGCAGTGCTTCACAAGGAGAGAGAGGCTCCTGTTCTCCACAACCAGCCATCTCTGACTGACTCACAGAGATTCCTACAGTCTATCAAAACTGCATCATTAAGCTATTTGTGGCCTGATTTGGCTCTTATTTGCACTAGTGCAACTCTTACCACCTTCACTGCCATTTCAGGAGACCCTCAACACACACTTAGGTACAGCTGTACTCAAGAATATATTAAAATATGCTTATACCACATGCCATAAAATCACTGCAGGCTTGGTGTATGTTACAATAATCAAAACAAACGCTGCATCAGTATGTATAGTCTGAGAGTAGGGCCAAAGATTCAGACTCAACCTATCCCAAAATTTGCTTGTGGATAAGCCTATAAAATTAGAGTCAGGCTTCCAGTTCATCAGTTCTGGAACAGACCACAACAATGAGATTCAAGTAAGAACTTCCATGAACACTGTTCAGCCCTGGTTCTGGTCTAGAGCAGATTATACTCCATGAAATTCTAGCACACATGTCCTTCCCTTTGGGCTACTAAAGACCCTCAGTCTCCTTAGCAGAAAGGTGTGCAGAGTGGAGAGGGAAGACTGGATTTCCTACATGTCTGTGCATGTGCCATGGTGAAGAATATAGCGAAGAATAGTGTTTTGTTTCCCCTACCTTTTGCAGGCAGCCAGCGTAAATAATGAAGCCCTTGGTATGCAGGTGCTTCGCCAAAGCAAATCCAAACCCTGAGTCACAACCTGTTATAAGCACAGCTTTGCTGCCAATCTGCAAAACAAAACAGAACAAAATGCACTGGAAATGAGTATTTGAAATCTGTGATCTGCAGTGCACAGAACAAAATCATGTCCTTGGCCAGGAGCAGTCTGTTCCAGGGATATTCTCTACACTCCCTGCCAGCTGCTGCCACCCAGTGCCTCTTGAAGACAAGAAACAAAGGTTTCACTCTGAGTTCACTCCAGTGAGGTAGGATCACTGTCCTCCCAACACAAAGAGAAGTCTGGTATCTTGGGCAAGAAGCTTCCAAGGCAAAGAGACCAAGCAAACCACCATTCTCTCGCAGTTCACATCCACCTTGAAATCCGAAAATATACCAGACAGTTCTCAAGAAATGTTTTCCCTTCAGTAGGAACTGTTCCTATATGTTCAAAGCAGGCAGGAGTCCACTCTTCTGTGCCATGCAGCAGTCCATAAGCTTGACTGCAGAAAGGTCATGGGTTAACCCTCCTGACTGCTCACTCCTCTTTCTCTCTTTCTAGTATGTAAACCCTCTAGTGCTGGGGTTTAAAAGCTAAGTAGAATCAATTTGGTTTAACATTTGAAATTAAGGCCAGTTGGCCAGTCTTTTTGTTTGGTTGTTTTTTGCTCTTCTTATTTTTACAACTTAAAAATTAAATAGAAGTACACCGCTCT
>NW_009953935.1:807305-811744 GCF_000747805.2 Chaetura pelagica
CGCTCTTCTCCAAACCCCTTATTCGAAGCCAAAGAGAAGCAGCAGTTAAGTGACATGTTAAAAATTAAATGGTATATCAGACATCCTAGCAGGATAAGTACACAAGTAGCAAGGTGCTGCTGTGAGTGGGATTGGGTAATAATTACTTCAGATTCATTCTAACTCATCTCTTTTAAAAAACTAGAAATTTGGTTTTCCCCAGGAAACACAGGGACTGATCAGGGTCACTCTGGAAGTCCAGCAGGGGCCAAATCTGAATTCCTTTTGGACTCTGTCAGGCTTACAGAGCAAGATGTGCATGCTCTAGCACTGCTACAGTGCTGAATTCTGTGGTGCAAGACTGAAAGAGGGCAAAACATGTCCCTTCCTTTTGTTTGGTGATGTTCCTGGCAAGCCATCACCTTCAAGGAAAGGGCTGTTAAAGAAGAGGGGTACTCTCCAGATCAGGAGGTGCGGACACCCTGATTTACTTACATCTCTTTAAACACTCCAAAAAACAATGCTTTACTAAGTATTTGTCATGCAAATTCCTCCAACTCTAAGGTAGAAGAGTTAATCAGCTGAGTGAGTTCCAAAAATAGAAAACACTCACTAGTCTGACTGCTTGTTTCCATCCTTAGCAGCATGTACCATGCTACGTCAGTGGAAGCTCTGTGATAGGAAAGAATGTGGAGTATGTTGGAGAGGTCCAGCTCAGAGTCTTCCTGACCAATCAGAAAGATCAATTTGGTCACCAGGCTATAGGGGTTTTAAAGTCCCAGCTCAGAAGCACTAGTTCCTGGAAACCACAATGACACTCACCTGATCGACTTCAGCTGCATAAGAGCGGCTGCCACATGGGGACAAGAGAGGGAAACAAAATCTTTGCACAGGCCTGTTAAATAAACAACAACAAACAAACAACAAGAGAACAATCAGGCATGGAATATCTTGTCCATACTCCAATACTGCAGCATACACATGAAAAGGAATGTAGGGTTGCCTATATACACGATGTAGGCTGTCGTTTGAGAAGACAAAATCCAACCTACATTTCTCCTTAGTCTGTGTTTCCTACAGTACAAAACATTCGTTTCTCAAAAGACCTTGATGCTATTTCCAGCTGCAGAAGCTGTCTGGATATGACCAAGAATTCTAAAATAGCTCCTGGTCTGGAGGCACAGAGCTTTTTCCACCTGAAAAACGGGCAGTACAGTGTTTTCTTTTCCAACAGCAACATAACTATCATTTAAGAGTTGCACAGAGCTGAGGTAGGGTAAGTTATTCATTTGTCTGATGAAAGTGTTCTGCTGTGGCATTGTCTCTGACGACTAAAGTCAAATTTGCTTGGATCTCTCTTTTTGCTTTTACACACAGCTCCACCCTTCTGTCATTTTAGATGACACTTCCTCCTCTGCAGTGTCTACCCATTTGATACTCTTAGACCTTATATCCCCTTTTTGCAACCCTTTAAACTGACAGACACTATCCTAGAATCACTGAATGGTTTGGTTTGGAAGGGCCCTTAAAGATCACCTACTTCCAACCCACCTGCCATATGTAGGGACACCTCCCACTAGATCAGGTTGCTCCAAGCCCCATCCAACCTGTCCTTGAATGCTTCCAGGGATGGGGCATCCACAACTTCCCTGGACAAGTTGTTCCAGTGTCTTACCATCTTGAGCAATACCTGCCATGCAGGTCTGAAGGTCCTCTGTAGAGTAGGTCTGACTCCCAGGAAGATAAACTATGTCCACAAAATCAAAGCAGAGCAAAGCAACTACACCTTCCAGGGTTTGAGTCTCCTGTTCAGACATTATAGGTGCTCCCAGAGTGACCGGTGCTACACTGAGGAGGAATCTGCAGACACTATGGCATCTGAGCTGCATCTTGGGAAAACAAAGCTAGTAAAAGGCTCTACTACAGCAGAAGTTTTGAACAAGTCAGGAAAGGAGCTGATTTATATTCAGCCCAATGGTGTCTACTCACCTTCCTGCTCTAACTTTAAGTGTCACAAGCCCAATCAACTCTTGAAATAGCTACAGCAAATTTAATTACTGCAAAGGTCAGTCTCCAGACAAAGTCTGTGTTAACATCACTGACCTGCAATCCTGGCTTGGAACCTTTATCTCAACGATAAGCTTCTTGGTGTGTCTCAAAGTGCCCAGAAGTGTTCATAACACTTCTTTTAGTTGCATACTTTTGTTTTTCAATGTCATATCTGGACCCGTTATTTCACTGAAGAGCACTGATTTGCTGCACTCTATTCATAACAACCTGTAGAGAATAACTATTTGACATTCTCTCGACCTTGACCTGAAGGCAAGTGCCTAAGATGCCACCTGCTGACCAGCCGGAATGTCATCAGAGGAAACAGCTACGAGGCGTCTGCGCTGTTAGCCCAACTTAGTACACTAATGTGCAGGAGCCATTTGTGTCATTCTGCATGGCTGAATTCTAGAGACCACAACTGAGACTTTTAAAATGCACAGATGGTCCCTGGATTGAGTCTGGGCTTGTAACCATGCACTTGCTTTTCCTCAGTTACACCACAAAAGGCAGTTCTCAGCTTGAAGAGTCAATGGTATAGTGACAACACTGCCTTTCAGATGAACAGGTGGATTTCCATTTCAGGTTTAGCAGCTTGAGGGTACTTCAAAAAATGCAAGCTATTTTTTCCCTCAGTACAAGACGCACAAAACACAAACACACAGTAAGCAAAACAAAACAAAAAGCTGAAAATTACTTTCTAAAGTTAATAAAGCATTAATTTGTATCTTTAAGCCCACAGCAGGTTCCTGCCAATGCAGCTTTGCTGTATGTTGAGTACAGAGGAGATAAAAGGCCTTTGTCTGTTTGCACAGGAAATCTCTTAAAAGTTTACGTATCTTTGGTCTCTACAACTCCCTGTTAAAGGAGCCATCCTGGACAGTGATGGTGCTGGACACCACTATCAACAGCAGTAAAACAGCTCTGGAGGTGGCACTTCTTGCTTAGCAGGCCATGAGTCACTTTTAAACGGCTTATGTACTATTAAAGGTACATGCACCATTGTTTGGCAAGCGTGCTCTACAGCAAAGCCAGTGAGAGCACTCAGCTTGCTCTGAATTTGGACTAGTAGGTTTCCAATCATGTATTAATATAAAAGGTGGGGTTTTTTTGGAGCTAGGAATTAAACTTAGATAGACAATGTTCTGCTCCTGTTCAGAAAAAAACAGCTTTGTTACTCAACCCACCCTTTTGACTACAGATGATAGTCCAAGTATAAAAAAAATCATGTTGTTAACATTTCCTTGTATGTAAAGCCCATCTTCTCTGTGCCCAGCTCAAGGACTGAGCCCTGGCACAGGTTGCCCAGGCAGGCTATGGGGTGTTCATCCTTGGAGATATTAAAAAGCCATCCGGACACAGTCCTAGGCAACCAGCTTTAGGAGGCCCTGCTTTAGCAGGGAGCTTGAACCAGGTGATCTCCAGAAGGCTCTTCCAACCTCAACCATTTTGTGATTCTGTAAATAAATTGTCCCACTGTGAAATCAAATGAGCCTTCAATGTATGCTTTACCCAAGATGTCATTCTTTCTTCTTTTCCACCACGTTACTTACCTGAAACCATTTCCTGTGTCCTTGAAATTCAGGGCTTTCACAGAGAAGTTCAGGAGAGGCCGGGACAGCTTGGTAGCCAACATGTTTTCAGTTAACACTCTCTACCAACACCAAGTCTGTTCTTCCTTATCTCTGCAATACAAGACAGCACCTCTGTTTCAGTTGCTCAATTATTTTGTAAGTCGTGCTGACTCCATGAATTTCAACAGGAAAATAAAGTCCAAAGGAACTCATCTTTCCCCCTTGCAATCCCTCAGATCAAGATAAACAGCTCAACCTTCAACCACCTCAAGATGGTTTTAAATAAGGAAAAAAAAATTAAGTCAACTGATAAGCAGGGATGCATTTAAAGAAAACGTTGTTTTCTTCTTTTTTAATGTATTCTCTGAAACAGCTAAAAATTAGGGGTATTTACATTATTTCAAGTGAAGAAAAACAGCTCAAGAACAAGAATTAGGTACAAAAATTTAATTTCAATCATATTCACCTTGGATAAACAGGATCCAGCGCACAAAACATTTCCCAGCTTAAAGCACGGCCTCTTTTATTAAAATAGAAAAACGGAATCTAACTGTTTCGGTTTATCTGCACCTCAGCCAAGGCCGGGCTGCTGCTGTGGCAGCTTCAGGGCCTGCTGCGAACAGGCCTCGACTGAAAACCGAGGAAATTACCACAAAAGAGCGGCGGTTTGGCGCCGAGCTCGGAACGGAGAGGTCGGGACGCAGGAGGACTCGGTGTTCCAGTAATTTCCAGAAATTCAAGAGGGCTCGGTGGCTGTCCCCACGATGGTTTTTTTTTGTGAGGAATTTCGTAGGGAGGGGGCGAGGGGATGGCCCTTCCCCCCGGGCGGGCCCTGCC
>NW_009953935.1:812409-826915 GCF_000747805.2 Chaetura pelagica
GGGCTCGGGGGGCTGAGCACGCACTGCCCGGGCAGGTGAAGCGCCGAGCTGTGCTGAGCCTGGGGCAGCCGGCCGGGCCCGCGGGGGCTTCTTCCAGGGCCTCCGGCTCAGTCCTGCCCTGCTGAAATGGCCAGATAACAGCTTTGGCCTTTCTGCAGCCTCCCGCTTGGCTCCAGCTGCTCTGCTGCACTCACCTTCCCCATCCCTATCCCACCCGGGAAAATACCTTCCCTTTAGTGAATGTTTTCGGTTCCTTTGCCTGGGATTGCAAACCTCAACTTCCTGACTCATAAATGGGAGCAAGCAGAGCCTGCTGTGTGCTTGCTCTCATCTTCACATTAATCTGATAACAAGCAGATGGTCAAGGCAGGGCATAAAATGGAACAGGATCCAGAAAACAAGTGACACAGTAGAAGATAAAGTACAGGCAAGCACGATGGGTTCCCATGTTGTCCCGAGAGTCTGAGGCTGAAAAAGTAGCTTCTCTTGACTAGCCTCTTTTGCAATAAATGTGAATAATTCTGATAGGTCACTGGCATGAGTAAAATATCCTGCTATTGAATAAAGTGATCCAATAGGAAAAGGTAGTGAGGTGAGTGCACCTGAGATGGCGCCAGGTCAAAACCAGGCTGCCTGGTGCTTGAACTGTGTGGCAGGTGTATGTCAGTGCTGCGGGTCACCCAGCGGGGATACGGGCAGTAGAGCCCGGCCTGAATGCCAGCACAGCACCTCCAAGAAGTCACCCTGTGTTCTCAATAGGTCTCAGGTGCCCTGGCATCTCTGCTACATGAGCACATCTCCTGTGCAGTATTTCCTGAGAGGACTGTGTGTTTGCTGGTGAGTGAGGCACCTGAATTGTCTCAAAGTGCCGGTTAATGTCACTGCTAGAGAGGTGACAGCTTCCCTGCCTGCCCCAGCACTGTGTCAAGCTGTGAGCTGCAGACTGACTTTATCAAACTCAGAATGAGGCTCATTAGGCTTATCTTGGGACTTTCAAAATATAAGGATAATTGAGCTTTTCTGTGTTTGGACCTTTTTGGCATAGCTTTTTGGCTGGGAATGGTGTTGCTCTCGCCTCTCATCTTTGGAGATCTCTGTCTGTCAGGCACAGCACAAAGACAGGGGCAGCTACAGATGTGAGATCTCTTATATCCCTTGGGTTTTCTGTGCATGCTCATTAGTACTGCTGGGGCCTCAGGCTGTTATGAACCATGCTGCTGTAGCCACATGTCTTATTACCAGCAATTAGTGTAATAAAAATAATTAACAAATAATCACAGGAGCCTTTTTGTACTCTTAAGTTGTTCCTCAGTTTTCTCACCATTATAGACAGTGGAAAGGATTTTTAAACCTCCTTTCTGTGTAGTTTGGTGTGTTGTTTTGTTTTTTTTTACCCTAGAAAGCAAACCAGCTGCTGAGAGTTAAAACTAGATGCACACAGAAACACATCCCAGCCATTTGCTTCCATTTCCTGCAGCTGAGCTCTGTCCTCATTAGACCTGCTGATGAGGAAGTTAATAATGGCTGAGGACTGGGTATCTTGTTTATTTGCCTGTCCTGGGCTCTGGAAGTGATTATAACTCTCTGTCTTCTGCTTGGTTGCTGCCCTTTTCAGAAGCCTCCTCAGGATTCAGAGGCAAAGTCTAAGGAGGTGAGGCAGGGAAAAAAAAGTCTAATGCTTTTCTCTTCTAGGGCTAGGTTGCTGAATTTAAGTGGGAGGTAACCTTGGCAAATTCTGTGATCTGGTTTGTACTTGATCCTTATCTCTTGGAGTTGTGTCACTGTAAATTAGATTAAGACTGAGCACAGTATATTTAATTCTCATTGTATGTCCTTTAGCTGTTGTTACCTTCAGAGGTTTAGCAGAGCTAGCCTGTAGCTGGGTGCTTTTGCCTGAGCATAGAAATTGGTGTTAATGTGGGTGTTTGTGCTAAATGCAGGACAGACTTTTGATCAGTTCTTCTTTCAACATCAAATCGTTACTCCCCTTTGATGATGATAGCTTCAATAGGACATACAGGGCAAGACAGGGTGTAGCGCATTTGTTTATTGCTTTCTGCACATCCTGAGTTTGTGCAGTAATGCTCTGATTGCTACCACCCTGCAATTACTCCTTATTGCGACTTCGCTACCAAGCATGGAGAAGTTTATATTCCAGCTGTGGCTAATAACAGTACCAGGGAATATGAGTTGCTGATATCTCCACTTAGTTGGAAGTGACCTCACTTCCTTATTGTATTCTTTAGCTCTTTATTGCTATTATGTTATTGCCTCACAGATACGGTTTCAGTTTGAAGTTGTGTGCAGCACTGCCGTTGGGTATCTGCAAGCTGAACTAAGCATTAGGAGATGATTGTTTCATGGCTGTGGTGAGAAAGTTAGGTGAGAGATTAATTTCTAGCAAAGAAATAGGATGAATGGGCAGTGGTTTGGTATATGCTTCTCTTCAGGATTTGGGATTCTGTTTTCAGGTCTCTCACAAGCCTGTTGTGTCACACCAGGTGGAGTATCAGATTTTCTCTCTCAATTTATCCATCAGTCAAAAGATAATAATTATGTGGGATTTGATAAGTTTTTCCTGTTAAGACTGGTGTTCCAGAAGGAAACCCTCACCTGCAGTCACATTGCTGCATACTAAAATACAGCATGGGAAGTACTGTATAGAGAAGGAGTAGGTAGAAAACAGAAAATAGAGAGTCATTCTGTAAGGAGCTGCTGTACAGTTCAAGCAGATGATGCTATCACTTGGATGTTTTCTATGCTGTTCTTTCTTACAAAGCCCGTGAGCTGGTAGATCACTAAGTTCTTTTGAAATGTTTCTTTTCTGTTTGGCCACTGATACTTGAAAGAAAACACTGTTCTAGCTCAGGTATTGAGGCAACACAAATGTTACAGACTGGCAGTTGAATAAATTTTGGATTTCACATTGATTTGGAGCTGGTTGTGTTTTTACACAGAAATGTTGTCATCTTGTTTGAGCTGGTTGACCCAGCAGAATCTCTGCTGAAACCATTTGGTTTAGATTGCAGTCAGGTTAGTGTGCAGACAGGCATATGCCCGCTGTGGCTTACGGCTGGAATTGTACCTCCTAGACACTGACTGGCCCTGGTTGCAGGGCTGCAAGCTGCTCCTGTGTTGTGTCACTCAGCACTGGTGGTGCCTGCATCATGGCAGTATCTGATGGCATTGTATTGTGTTTTCTCCACACAGGCTAAAGGGAAGGCGGTGCTAATAACAGGCTGTGACAAAGGTTTTGGACATGCCTTGGCAAAACAGCTTCATGCAAAGGGATTTACTGTTTTTGCTGGGTGCTTGCTCATGGTGAGTAGTAATACTGATCAAAATGCTTCTCTGATTGGAGAAAAACACTTCTCAAGTGACAGCATCTTCATCTGCAGCTTCCATTTACCCTAGTCCAAGACCTGGGGGAAGTGTAGTTGGCAGGGATCATTACATCTTCCATTGCTTCATCTGCCCTGTTGCATCTTGTAGTTCCTGTAATTCTGAGCTGTCCAGGGCAGAAACTGTCTGTCAGTTGCTTGTGTGTACAGTAGCTTGCACAGCAGGGCCCTGTTTTCTGCTGAAAGCCTCTTGGCAATACCACAATACACTCAATAAATCTAATAGTCCAAGATTGCTATGGCACTATGGCATCAAAGTTGCTGTCTTTCATTCTGTCACTTTCCTTTGGAGACACTCTCCTCAAACTCATCTCCAAGCTGCTTCTCCTGCCTTGTTCAGGTTCTGTTTTACTGTACCTTTCTGGTATTTATAGGCCTCACCCTCTGTCACCTGTGTTTGGCAGAGAGCATCCCTTGCTGTAAAAGATGAGTTTAGGCACACTGAATCAGAAGGGGCTGCAGATCCATTGTCCTGGTTTCTGCTCTTGCAGGTTGTGTAATCCTCTTTATAAACTGGGCCACTTCTACTTCCATCTCCAACTAGGGTTTTACCCTTACTATGCTTTTTTGCTGTTTTGATAGTCAAAACTCAAGTAATTTCTAATTTGAGTTGCTCAAAATTGGTTCATGCCCACTTGTTTCTCCATGTGAAGATGGCTGTTTCAGCCCAGGCATTCAGGTGGCAATGACCACAGATTCCTGAGTAGTGTAGAGGGTGAGAACAAACACAAAAAGGTGGCCCTTATTGCCTGTGTGATTTCAGAGGAGGTTACGTTCTTCCACCACACCAGAAGGGAAAGTTATTATCAGCTGACTTATTGTGTAATTTGAGAGTAAGAGAGTCCTGTTGGAAAACTGCCACTATTTGGAAATTTCCACGTGGAGGGTCTGTAAATCCTCCAATAATCATGTCATATGCTGCTTTGGGATGCCTTTCTCTGGTGATAGCAAGTCAGGCAATCACCAGGGAAGAGAAAGGAGAGGGGAGATAGGGTGGTCTGAGAGGGCTGTTCAGAAGGCAGCACGCTAGGGCAGAGCAGGCCAGGCTCCATTTGAAATCACATAAAATAAATGCTCCTGAAGTTAGCCCTCTGCACTTCCTGTCCCAAAGGAGACACATCTCTGGAACTGCCAAGCACGCAGCCTTCCTTTGGTGCATTAGGTGAAGATACAACACACTGAACCATCAATTTTACGAATGTGTAGATCACAGTGTGATGCACACTGGCCTTTTAAATTACTGGGAACAGACTGTGCTCTGTCAGTTTAATCTCATTCTGGCTAAGCAGCAGAGTGGTTAAAGGGGAAGGAATAAATGTATCCTGAATGTATCCTGATTTTGACACAGTCCCTCATGATAGTCTCATGAGCAGAGTCTGTGACTGCAGCTCAGTCTCAGGAAATTTTCTTGGAAGTGCCTCCTGGAATAGAGTGTTCACTTTGAGAGTGATGTGTGTGGTGCCAAACAGGGAGGATTGCAGGCTCCTTGGGGAATAGAGTTCAAAATTATCCTGATAGATTGGATGGAGCCTGAAACCAATTAGGTGGAATCCAGTAATTACAAACACGAGGTGTTCTGCCCAGGAAAGGCAGGAAAGGAGCGGGTGGACCAGCAGCAGTGGGGTGGGGGGGGAACTGGCGTAGATGGAGTGAGCTGGCCGGATCCACGGGTCTTCAGCATTGTGTTTGTGGCTTCCTGGTTCCCGCTGATGTGTCCCGTTGGCTGCCCAAGTACTTGCCAGGACCTAATCCTGAATCTCATGAACTTCCTTAGGAAAAAGCCACGGCTCTGTCCATCACAGGAGGACTTTCTGCTAACAAGCCCCTGTGTCATCTGCCTGTCTCTCACCACCAGCTGCATTGGGATCCTCCAAACCACAGCAGGGAAGAGGAGCAAGCAAGGGGAAGGGGAAAAGCCAGAAGCTGGAGCAAGGGGAGAGGGAGACAGCTGAAAGCTGGAGCAAGGCTCCTCTGCTGGGTGGAGAGGGCTTGTGTGGTTGTCAGGCTCGCTGCCAGGAGCAGCCGCTGCCATGCGAGGGTGGGGTGGGTAGCCAGAACTGCCAGGGCTGCAAGGGCAGGATAACTGGGGGAAGTGCAAGAGCTGGGAGGAAATGTGAAGTCCCACTGAAGGCCTCTCGGGAGAGTACTAGGGCAGCAGGTTGGGCTGGAGCAGGGCAGGTTCAGTTCTGATGATGCCGAGACATGGAAGACGGGAGATACTCTGAAAGGACAAAAATCTTACCCAAAAGAGTTGCAGCAGAGAGAGGGAGGTTTTGCAGGAGCAGTTGGGTGGTGCTGCCTCATCCTGCCAGTGGGAACTACTGAAAACAGTCTGGCTCCATCCTCCATGCACCCACACTTTTGATACTTGTAGGCGTTAATAAGGTGTTGCAGGCTGGTATTGGGGGACTACTTCTGATGCTACTTCTTGTGGCTTTATAAGAGTGTTGGACACAACATGTCACTGTATTCTGTGTGAATCAGAAAAGCTTCGAGTCTTTATTTACTGGCTTTTTTTCTTACCTGGAAATAAGTCAGCTGTGACATGATACACAACTATGGGGCCAGCAACTCATTCCTGTTACTGTGATAACTGGTGTAACTATATATTGATTTTTAGAGTTACTCTGTTTTGTTCAAGCCTGTGATGAACATTTCAGCTCTTTTCCTTCATTATGTGTTGCAGTTCACTGGACTGAAGGTGGAATTGAGATGTTGTATAATATATTTATTAAATAGCCTGAGTTATGTATAGAAAAATTAAACAGTTACATGTTTTTACCATCAGCCTGGCTGCAGAGGCAGCTGAGCAGGTGACTGTGGGAGGGTTGCTCACCTTGTTTGCCCTTGTACTGTGGGAGTTGGTATCAAGTGCTAAAGGAAGAGTGGCAGCCAGGCATAGTGACTCACCAATTCATAACTTCTTCCTCCCTAACGAGGCAGAGCCTGTGATTCAGGGAGCAGTTTGGTGAATTAAATCTTGAGCCTTCTGTTGAACTACATGGCTAATCTGAGCTCTTTTCACTTTTATTTGTTGTATACCTCTTGAGCAAGGCTGCACAGTTCAGGCAGCAATCCTGTCTGGAAGTGACCGGGGAAAATTTGCCTCATGTCTGTGATATTGTTGTGTGGCAGGTCTCTGCTGTGTGTGTATTCCTGTGCACCCTGTTGTGCCAAAGGCGTCCCTGCTGTCTTGTTTCCAAAGTGCTCTGACAATCCTGTTTTGTTAGAAGCCATGCAGTGTTCTGGGATGACATGAGTACAGTGCCCAATTAGCCTTTTTCTTTTAAGCCTAGAAAATCTCACTCTGATTTATGTACAAATGTTTGTTATGCTACCTGCAGAGCATGGAGACTGAGGCAGTGGGGAGTCTCCCACAGTTATGCCAGGCTGGTGCAGTGTTTGACAGTGTTACAGATGTGAAACCCTTCATGTGAGGAGCTAATAGCAGGGACCTTGTCACCCTTCAGAACAGTGGGTCGCTGATCCAGATATGGGGCTGTGCTGGAGAGAATAGGAAGATGGCCATGGGTTGCACATTGGTTTGTGTAGGTTGTGTGCCTCTTTGTGCACCAGGTTTACACTTCCGGGTGCTATTTCTGTGGCTTCAGTTTCCTGTCCATGTGAACATGCCTGTCCCCAAGCTGCATTACTGTTCCTTGTCTGTCTTAGTGGGACATCTTTCCTTTCTGCTGAATAGGATGAGAATGGAGACGGAGCCAGGGAGCTGAAGAACATGAAGTCAGATCGCATGAAAGTGCTACAGATGGATGTGTGCAGTGACCAGGAGGTAGCTCAGGCTGTGGATTTTGTGAAGAGGACACTAAAGGAGCCAGAGGAAGGTGTGTGTGTGTCTTTCTATTTCCAGTACAGCTCGCTCTTTGTTCACAGCAAGTATAAAGCTACTAAATAACAGTAGCTCTAATATTAATGCAAATTACATGAGCACACCCTTCCTCCTAAAACAAGCATGAAATGTAACTGAGTTACATACAGGCTCTGATCCTACACATGTTCCCTCTGCGTGATTTTTCTTCCTACACAGTCACCCAGCCCTCATCACACATTTCAGTTTCTCAAGCTTTCCTTGAAGAGCCCAGAAACAGCAGTGGTGGCACAGAGCCATGTCCCACCTAGTTAAAGCTTGTAAGGGAATAGCTCTATTGCTTCTATAAATGCAGCAGTATTTGCAAAACCATGTGTGTAGAAGGGACAGAGAAATATTGCATCCTTGATCAGCAAGTTGGACTGGTTCCTCCTGCTCTTGAGAGCCTTATCCTGTAGTTGCTTGTTCCAGCAGTGTGCAAAGCAGCAAAGGCTTCTTTTCAGGCACATCAGAGTGACTGAGATTTGGGGCTTGCCAGTAAATAGTGCTCAATAAATAAGTGCTGGAACATAGAGACTATTGAGACTGAGGTGCTTTGCACAGAGGTGCTTGTTGCACAGTGAGTGTGGCCCCAGAGGAACCAGGGCAGAACAGTTCTTGTGCTGTACTTTTATAGCTCTTCTCACTGTGCTGTGTACATAAGGCTAAAGGCATTTAAACAGGAATGCTCCTGTTTGCTTTCAGGCTTATGCAGCTCCCACTGTACTGTTGACAGTAAAGAAATAATAGTGATAAGGCTCTGCTCAATAAACACATTGCTGTCCAGCAAACAGCCCTGCCACCAGGTACCTATCAGTGCTTTGTTCCATTGTAACATGACCTGACTGGGGAGCAATGAAATTCCACGAATGAGCTATTGTAAATAATGTTTTCATGAACATCCCTGAATCTAGTCTTCCCAAGAAATGGGAAATAGTTATAGAGAAATTTTGAATCAAGAATACTCTGCAGAGGGGACTGACAGCTTAAGTCTTTTGTGGTGTTTGGTAAATTCCTGCCAAATTTGCTCTGCATAGCTTCTTTTTACTAGTCAAATTAATCCATCAGGTACCCTATTTCCATGGCCCTCTGCTAGTGGTTAGAGCTGCTTTGCAACAGCACAGGAGATCTGGTTCAGGCTGAGATTCTGTGCTAGCTGCCAGGTGAGTGTGAACTTCAGAGTTATCTTGACCCATTAAAGCTGGCAGCTTCAGTAAGTGCAGCAGCAACAGGATCTTGGGCAGAGCAGAAGCAGAGCTACCTGACTGCAGCATTTAGAATCTTGAATTAATGAGAATGGAAGTAAGGATAGGTGCACAAAATGTTTTCTTGCCTTCTGCTGCAGGCCACAATTTGGCTATTACCCCAAACAGTCCCTGGGGCTGTTGTTGCCTGGTAGGTATTGGAAAAGAGTTTTTCTAGAAGGAGGGTAGAGTTGCAAGCCAGTCAACTGGAGCAATATTCACCACTCTGTCAGAAACAGGAATGCAGGGCAAAAGGGGGTACTGGGATCACCAGGTGAGAGCTGGGAGATGCAGGAATGGTGGCAGCTGTGAGAAGCAAATAGGGAAATCCATTGTGGAACAGACTGTGAGGGACTGGCTAACACATTGTTATCATTGGGCAGGGTTTGACTTCTGTTCCCCTATACACAGTTAGTCAACAGCCTTCAGCGAAAATGAACCTAGCTGGGCACAGGGTGGTGTTTCCAAGGCCTGATAAGAGAGTAGAGGGCCAATCTAGCAAGGACATGCTGGTGTCTTAACATGAACCAGGAGGAGAAATTCCATTGGTATTTATTGGGCAATAGTAGAATATTGCAGTTTGCTTAGAGGGCTGTATTTCTTACAATATGTGGTTACTATCTGACCATGAATAAATGTAGGTTGAAAGTTATTAAAGGACTTTCATACATTGGGACAAGGAAGCTATGGAGCAGAAGCAGGGTAAACAGCCCAAAATAACTGAGAGAGAGCTTGATAAGTTTTATCAACAGGGTGGCATGACGTGGGTGCTTTTGATAGCAGTGTCAGAGCTCCCTGGACCTGAAGACTCGCTCTTAGCCCTGTGTTTGTTCTTGGCGGTAAGAGGAAGGTCAGGGAGTGGAAAGGGGCCCTGACTCCCAACTGAGTACTTACACAGTGAAAATAATAACCATGGTGTGTGGCAGGACATCTAAGGAGGAGCAACTATATTATCTTGTTCCAGGTCTTCTGTTTGTTCCTTCTGCAGTTTATGGCTGCATAGTCCTTGCAGATTCATAAAGTATGAATCCAGTCCTACACGTGTTTGCCTCTGGGACTCCTGCAGTAGTCACTTTGAAGAGTCAAGTACTGTTAAGTATTGAACATGTAAAGGGCTCGGTGCAGAAGCTCTTAGTAAGCGCAGTCAATTTAATTTTGACAGGGCTTCATGCACAAAGTATGTTATTTTTTAAATTCTAGTAGTTTAAAGGGTTAGTTTTAAGTTTGCCATTTTCTGCTGTAGTTGGGGTTGAGAAGCCAAATACCTGTACAAATACCTAGCCAAGTACAGCAGCTGTTAACTGGGCCTTGAACTTGCAGATCAATACTATACAATTTCCAAAACAGTGATTTGTGAAGGGGATTTAGAAAGCAAATATATTTGCTTTCTTCCCCCTCCACATTTTAATTTTTTTTCTAAATTGAAGGAAAGTCCAGTCCAGCCCCCCTGAACTGCAAAAGCCATGATAAAATCAGTAAGTGAAGACAAACTTGGGACTGACAGGAGGCATAGAAGAGGGTCCGCCAGATCCAGGCATACAAAGCCCCAGGTCAGCCTTTGACCTTAGAGGAGACATTCAAAGAGCCAGTGTTTGTGTGACCCCATCACTCTCCTTGATGTTGTTGCAAACAAGCCCCCCTGGCTTAACTTCTGGTGTACCAAGAGTGTATTTCATTTCCTTGCTGGATTTTTCTCTGCATTCTTTTTCCAAAAGTGCTCAGCTCTTTGTCAAGGGATTGGGATACTCTGAATGATAAGAAAGGCTTTTTCTCTGCAACACTCCTCCTTGTTCCACTCATTATGTGTTTATTGGCAGGTCTGTGGGGCCTGGTGAACAATGCTGGTGTCTCAACCTTCGGAGAGGTGGAATTTGCAAGTTTAGACAACTACAAGAAGGTGGCAGAGATCAACCTGTGGGGCACTGTGAGGGTGACAAAGGCTTTCCTGCCCCTCATTCGCAGAGCTAAAGGTACGTGCTGGGCAGAGTAGCAAGATTCAGAGAGTACTTTTGCAGCGTAGCAAGGAGATCTAGCTAAAATCTTGACTCAGGCTGTGCTTTGAGGAGTGCCTATGCAGTCCAGGGAGGATGTCCAAGTCATGCAGACAAACTAGACAGCTGGTTTCAACATGCTGTCTAAGCACTTGTTAGTACAGGCCACTCTTGGGGCAGTCAGTCACCTACACAGCAGGTACTAACTTCAACATCCCAGGATATCAGAGACCTTTGTGCAGTGCTGGAAGATACGATGCAGGACACCAGGCCACCTTTAGAAAAAAATGACTGGAGACCAGACAAGATAATCCTGGCCTCCAGAGTCCACTAAGTGCTTATGTTCAGATAACTGAATCTTCTGTCTTGGTATTTGTTCATAGATTATTGCAGAGTGGTACTAGTGGAATAAATACAGTCAGTAACAACCATCTTAGATATCTTACAAGACAACAGTATTACAAGACAACAAGTCTTTGGTTTATATTAAAAAAAAAGAAAAGTTATGCATGCAGAGAATCTGAAGAGCTTTATTTAGCATGTGTGGGAGAATGCTGGCACAGATGTGTGTTATGTGAAGAGAGAAAGAGGTTATTTTTATAAGATTGCTCAGAGCAATGGAAAGCAAGTTACCCACTAAACAAGCCCAATCTCAGTGCAAAAGGTAGCTTACCCATCAGGTCAGCACATAGTTCTCACAGTCCTTCCAAGATGCACTTGGATCTGGAATGAGAGAGAAGAGCCACCCACTTGTTTCTCAGCTAAAATTTCAGGCTGCAGAAGGGTGTCATGCTCCATGGCTGCGAAAATCCTCTCTGTAAAAATAGCTGGTGAGATTTCAAGGGCCTGTTTGTAAGTGCATCTGAAACCGTAATTGCGTACATCTTGTCTTGAGGAAGGACAGAGATATCCACAGAAGAGTCACCACTGCTGTCACTGCTTCTAGACAGTGTGTAACACAGGCTGCCAGAGCTCTGCAATCACCCTGGTGTGGGCTGCCGGTGGGAGTTAGGACAGTTACTCTGCACTGCCCCTTAGCAGCAGGTCGAGTCTCCTCTCTGTTTGTCTCAGCTGTGTGGCACTCTAGGCAGTCTTGGCTGGACAGCTGGGTGAGCAGGCTGTGCTGATCATACTGCAGGTTCAGAGAAGTCTCTGCTGGTTCTCTGCCATCAAGCTCACATCTAGAAGCATGTAGCTGTGTTAGGCAGAGTGGCTGCAGATGAGCTGTTGTGCTTACAGAAAGAACTAGAACACTTGTTTGGTGTCATGTTATGTGGTGTGCTTTCCAGCTCCTAACAATGCTAGCTGGGAGCTTGAGCACTTCTCTAGCAAGGCACAGGAGTGGGGCTCACTGATGTGAGAGGAACACATCTAGTAGCCTCAGGAGATCTGGGTACTTTCTTGCTTGACAACGAAAGAGGGAAATGTCTTGTATGCTTTTAAATCCTTTTTAATACAGAGACAGGTATGTATACCATCCATGGAGGAAGGTCAGAGCAAGGGCTAGTCTTTCCTGAGGCAGGAGAGAAGGGCTCCTTGACAGGGCATTTGGATGCCTCTTCAAGATTCAGATTTTCCAACAAAGCACCTTTTTACTGGGATGTTCTGGCTGCTGCTTCTGCAGCCCTTCTCTCACTGCTCTGTTCTCTCTAGGCCGTGTGGTGAATATCACCAGTATGTTGGGACGGATGGCGAGTCCATCTCGGTCCTGCTATTGTGTTTCCAAGTTTGGGGTGGCGGCCTTCTCTGACTGCCTCCGGCAGGAGATGTACCGCTGGGGTGTCAGAGTCATCCTCATTGAGCCCAGTAACTTCGTGGCAGCCACAGGCATCCTGACAGCAGATGGCGTCGACCAGCAGGCTGAGGCTCTGTGGAGTGGGGCCAGCCACACCGTGCAGGAGGACTATGGGAGGGAATATTTCACTCACCACGTGGCCTTGATGAAGTATTTTGTTAACAGTGGCCTGAAGGACATGTCCCTGGTCCTGGATGACATCACCGAAGCACTCACTTCCCCATGTCCGAGCAACCGTTACAATCCCATGGAGATGTACTGGTGGGTGAGGCTGCAAGTCATGACCCACCTGCCCACTGCCATTGCTGACTGGCTTTACATCCCTGGAGCCAGCCTGTGAGTGGTCGTCCTTCCAGCACCCTTCCAGTGCTCCTATGTGCACACAGGTTAGAGCTGCTCTAGTCAGAGCTGTCTGTACCCATTGCTGATGCATTGCCCCTGTAGATGCATGTGCTTGGGTTATGGCTTCCAGTCTTACGGAATGCTGAGAGCAGCATGGCTATTTCGTTTCTTTTTCCTACTTCTTGCTCGTTGTATTCCCTGCTGTCCTGATTGAAGTTGAAAGGTGTTTTCCTTTTATCTGTGGAAAATGCAGAGGAAGGTTAACAAAATAGGTCAAATATGTGGCTAATGTAATTAGGTCAGCAGAGTTCCCCCAGTGATAAATTTGGATCGCTAATGGACTCCTGCTTTTCCTTACAAGGACAGGCTGCTAATAGAGCAAAGCTGTTGCTATGAGATGTCTCAAAGGGAGAAACTAAACTGGGAAGCATGCAGAATTTTCCATTTGATTGAAAATGGGTCAGTCACAGCCTTCCATTGTTTTTGTCATGCTGCTAGGAAGCTCTGCTCTGCTATCACTGTCTGTTCATTCCATGAAAATGGCAACACTACCTTTAAACAGCCCCATTATGTAGCTCCGGGTGTTCAGATGCAAAGAAGGGTTCTTCCCTCCCAGCACTGTGGCCAGGAGTTCCCAGAGCCATTGACTGGGGACAGGCTGGGCAGGGAAAGCCCTTCTAATAATGAGGTCTGAGCCATCCTTCAGTCAGTCCCTGTGGATGCTGGGATTTGCAGTCTCTCTCCACCCACTGCTAATGAGTTTTGTGAGACAGGGTTGACTCTGATATAGCAAACGGATGTGGCTCCTTGACTGCAGTCTTGGGTATGTGTGTCTGAACTACTCAACTGTGGTAAACACTGTGCAGCTGTGTCCCTGCTTCCCTCATGTCCACTGCCATGGAAGGCTCCCTCTTGCTAGTGAGGGAGCTGCTTTTGTTTTCCCAGATCAGTTTTTTTGGTTCATTCTCTCTGCATTTGAACAGTGATGTGGCACTGTGCAGCCAGTGTGACCTGACTGAGTTCTGGAAGGGTGCTTTAAGTGACACATTATTACATTTTTAATATTACACAATAAAATTTCCATGTAACCCATGATTGCTTCCTCAGAGAACCTCCTGATAAGTGGTATGAGCTACTATTGCACAGTATCCCCAAGGGTCTCTCCTATTGGCCATATACAGGGATTTCGATCATTTTTCCATGTGCCTGAACTGCCTGGCTTCATGTCCTGTTCCCTCTGTCCCAGTGGTGACCACTAGCAGAGCAGACAGGGAGCTCTGAGCACTGCTGGCCAGGCTGGATCCCTGCCTTCTTAGTTAAGGGACCAGCATTTCCTTCCACTGCTGAACTTTGCTTTGTTTTGTCCTATGTGGGATTAAGTGCCTATGAAAAGAGCTTGTAATTTGTTCTTTCCTCATCTGTCTCTGCTAGCTCTGACTTTGAAACTGTGCCATAAACCTTTTGTATGCTGCTGGCTGTAAATCCTTGGAGTCTGCATGCCTGAGGAGGGAAGCAGGCTTCCCTTGGTGGTGCTGTGGAGGTAGCTTGTATCCCAAGTAACAGGCACTGGAATGCTGGCTGGGCAGTTCTTTTCCACTCCAGATCATCAGCACAGCGGTTGCTTGGGATCTGGAACCCAGAACAATCCCACAGAACTGCAGTGTTGTAATCAATCCTGCTCCCTGCACTGTGAAATGTGAGTAATGTGAAATAGCACTGATTTGCACAGAGAGAAAAATAAACTATGAGATTTGTAAAGCATGATTGGGTCTGCAGTGCTTACTTCTTTGTTGTTTTTTCCACATCTGTTGCATCTGAGGTCAAGAGTTAATTGGGCTCTGTAATTAAGGAGGTGCAGCTGGTTCAGC
>NW_009953935.1:827957-844540 GCF_000747805.2 Chaetura pelagica
TCAGCAGGTAGTGGGACCAGGGAGGCTCACTGAGAACTGCCCGTAGCAGAATGGTTAGCAAGACCCATTTAATCACCAGAAGGCAGCTAGAGAGAGGCCTCTGCAAACATGTTGTCAGTGTGTGTATTTTATGTGGTTTCCCTCAAATGACAGCGATGTTGTGCACTGTTTGTTGCCTGGGTGTGCTGCATGTAACTAATGCAAACACTAGAGCTGTCTAATAATAAGGATTAGCTCTTCTCACAGTCAGAGCAGAGACTTGCCAGCCGAGAAGTGTCTGAGGGGCACAGAGTGCTGCAAAAGGAAGAGCAAGTGTCAGGTGTTTCTGTATGGTGTGAATGATCATGTGAACTCTGATACAGCAGAGCAAAGCCAAGATGACTGAGCAGGTTCCTTCTCATCTTGAGCAATGGAGGGAAGAAAACTCAGTTCCAATTGACAGTGACCTTCAAAGCCAGAGGATAGAGACAGAAGTTCAGTGATATCCCTTGGAAGTCCATGCTGATTGCTGCTGTGGTATCCTGCAAGGAGTTAGGCTGCTGAAGTTGCCTGTGGCCTTCTTTTCAAGGGCCAGTTGTTGAGACTGTGGCAGTGTCCTACCTTTTTCTGCATGTTTCTCACAATGCTTTGGAAAGCAATGAAGGTACAGCTCCTTGGTGCAGGCTCCTTTAGGCTTTGTAAAGTTTTTCCTTTCAGATCAGTGTTGTTCTCTGCAGTAGCACTGGGAAGATCTTTGCAGCAGCCACAACCAGTCAGAAAGGCTGCTGAGGTCCTGCCTTGCTCAGAGAGATGCTGGCCCAGATGCTCTGCTGGCAGCCAGAGCAATGCATGGAAGTAGAACACTTTCTCTGGCTTACTGCTTCTGCAGGGGCCTCTTCTTGTCAGCACCCAGCTCTGCAACAGTGCCACCCACTGCACCCTGCAATAGGGCCTTTGCTCAGCAAATTTTTAAGACCTAGGATCACCAGTATGGGTCTATCTTTCTAGCTTGAAGACCTCCCCTCAACATGATGGTGCTGTAAAAATAGCAATGACAGCACCTGTCCTTATGGCTGGAGTTTTGAAACATGGGTTTTCAGCTTCTTGTGCAACCACAATGCTGAGAAATGTCTTAGAAACCAACCAAAACCAATACCAGCAGGTTTCTCAGCCAGCAGCCTGAGCCCCAAGGATTGGAGAGGTGCTACAAATAGCATGAGAATTTGTAATGGAGCCAGCTCCACCTCCAGGGTCTGGTCTGGAGCCAGATATAGTTAATTCATTCTCAGCAGTGCTGGAAGGGCCCCAGGGGTACTACTGATACTTCCATATGATCCTCTCCCCAGCGCTTGTTCAGAGGAGGAGCAGGCCTGTGTCTTCACCCCAGATGAAATAGAACTTTTGCCCTGACAGAACATTATCAGGAGGTGCAAAGCAGCCATATGTGCAGGTGTCCTGCAGCATGCAATGCCCTGGCAGTGAAGCAGCTCATCAGAGCACTCAGCAGGATGCAGGGAGGGGATGAGCTGTGCAGTGAGCACATCTTAGCCACCACCCTGCCTGTGCTGGAAAGCAGAAAACAACAACAACAAATACATTACAATGGAGTACTGTTTGACTCATTTTGTTGTAATAATTGGTGTTATCCCCCTTTCCATAGGTAGAATTATATTTTTTGTGGCAGAAAAAAACCGTGGCATCTCCAGTCTTCTGTGTGAAAGCTGCTAGAGGTGCCTTATAAAGACCTCTGAACTTTTATAGCTTTGGGGAGGCAAGTGCCAGGGCTGAGGGCATACATTAACACTATTGTGTTGCTTTTAAGTGGGCACCAAGTTTAACCATCACCCTGCAGGCACCTTGCCCAGGGACCTTGAACTGTAGCTTAGGGGAAGCTCTACATTGGCTTTTACTGCGTAACTCCAAGGCCTCCCGGCCAGAGTGATCGTGCTCGCAGCATGGTACCTGTCACCTTGGGAGGTCAAGTGCTGTAGGAGAAGTCGTTTTCCTGGTGGGACTTTAACCATGGTTACTATGACAATTGGTCAGCAGGCTGCCAGCACGGAGCGTCCTTGTGTCTCCTTCGTGCTTTCTGCCTTCTCAGGGGCGTTGAAGCATTTGGAGCACAGCAAAGTACGTTCTTTTTCCACCACTAATGAGATGCAACTGGTGCTCCAGGAAGCATGAATAATGAGGAAGCTGGCAGGAGAGGGAATAAAACCTGGTAAGGCTCCACAGCTCCATCATCTTTTGCAGGGAGGGATGTGGCAGTCCCTGTGTCCCACTGGAGACATCCAGTGGGTGTCTGTAGTATGGCTATGTGGCTCCTCTTCCTAAAGAAAGCAGTGCATGAGCTCTTGCACAGGTACTGTGCAGCCCTCCAAAGAAGATGGAGATCAAGTGTTCCGATACAGAGAAGGTGCACTTTGATACTAGGAAAGTGCCTGCAGAAAATCTCCCTGGGGACTTGGGAAAGGCTTTGAGGTGGCAATGGCCATCTTTAAAGGACAGCGCAGTGGCTTGGCTCTGTGGCACAGAGTGGCTTAGAGGAGGTGCAGGATGGAGCCATCCAGTGAGTGTAGTGGTCTGTCTGTCTTTCCCAACAAGAGACTCCAACACTGAGTTTTCTTGGGGCCAGCACTGGTGTAGGGTTGGTGCTGGTGCTTTTAGTGGGAGCTGTTGCCACACCACGTGCACACAGGAAGCACCTCTGCTCCCCATCTTCCTCACAAACTCTCAGCCCCCACACTAAGTCCCAACCTCGCCCCCTCCCTGCACATACTCTTGCTGCACACTTTTATCCACAAGCAGTCTCTAAGACTTGATGTCTGCAAGAGCACATATAGACCTTCTTTTTGCACCACTGGCACTTTTCAATCCCTCAGCCATCTGTGAGCTAACTGGTTCCCTCAGCCCTTGGGGACACCCATGCCTGGTTGCCCCTGCCCACCTGCAGCACTAACAGGAGCAGGAAGCCCCCAGGTCGCTGGAGACCAGCATAGCACTGGGCACAGCCAGGCTTGGCTCTGGTTCAGGCACCTCTTCTGCCTGCAGTTGCAAGCAGGGGGAGCTGGCTTCCAGTTCTGCCTATGTACATATGGACTCAAAATCAGTCCCAGGTTACTCCATCACATGCTGAGGAAATTCCTCCACTCCTGTACATCTGTCCTGGCATTTGCTCTATTCCATGGGTATCAGCAATTTTGGAAGAAATGCTGGGAATGTAAGGTGTGATATCTGTTTTCAGAAAAATTCAAGTTAATTGGATAAAACATATGTTATCTCACTCCAAGTCTTTTCATACTGAAATACATGCCTGGCTGGTATCCCCGGGGCTCAGCACAGATAAAAGCATTTTACCACCACCTGAACTAATCATTCCTAAAATCTCCTAACTTATTTGAATGAAACTCACTATGAATGGTATCTCTGTGCCATTTCAGACTGTAACCATGTATTGAATCCAAGTCAGAGCACTGACCACTGACTTTATGCTATTTATTCTCTGTATAATGTAAACTCCAGCCTAGCAAACACTTAGGCCTGTGTTTCAGTGCAAGGCGTGTGTGCTCAGGCTCAGTGGCCTCAGTGCAGCTATTCATGGGCAAAGCCAAACACATATGCCAGTGTCTTTGCACTCTGCAGCCTGGTCTTTCAGAAAAGGGATCCTTAACATTTTTCTCTGGCTTGTGGTATGAGGTGAAAGGACTCAGAGATGGGGGTTGGAATTGCTGTGCTGCCTTGTGGAAAAGTCAATCAGGGCCAAAGTGCCACCCTCAGATCCAGACCTACCTCACACATATATAAAACATATATGAATCAGCCTTGAGGCACAGGAATGGGGGATACCTGAGGGTCTGAAGCCATAGCCAAACTCCATGTGTGATTCCTGTGCTCCTGGTAAATGATGCAAATCCCTCACTGGAAGGTGGCTCCAAAGTGCTCCCGCAGCCCGAGAGCCCATGTGCGTGCAGAAGGGAGCCCTCGTCTGGCAGGACAGCAGCATCTGCAGGGGATTTCTTAATTGCATTTCTTAATGCAGTAGAGTCTGCTCTCTCTCTCTATGGGCGGAGCTGTGGTTACCCATATGTTATAAATCTAAGTCGCAAGGAAGACGTAGGTTGTATTTAGGTCATAGAAAATATAGTTGTGTAACTGTATTAATGCATTCCTGAGCTAAGGTGCTGAAATGTGGTTTAGCTGCAGACAATAGGGCTGTGGGCTGTAAATAGCCCTGCTTGGGCACCTCTTGGGCAGAGCTGGCGATGCTGTGTGCCTCCTCCGGGAGAACAGAAAGTCCCTCTGCAGAAGGCACTCTTGAAATATGTTTAATTATATTTTTTACAGCTTTTAAAAATGTTTCATCATGCAGGGGGGCTGCCTAAGGAGTCCAGGAAAACGCATCATGACTCCATGGGGGACTAGGGGAGCTATCCTCCAGGGAGTGGGGTGCAGAGCAGGGCAGCAAGCACTGGGGTGCGTTTTGGGCTGTGCTTGGGGGGGTGCAGGGGCACCGTGGGAGGGGGGAGCAGCACCTCAACCCAGCTGCGGCAGCCAGGACCCCTCGGCACCCACCACACTGCCCTCTGAGCAGGCGTTCACAGAGGGGAGCCCACGGGAGTCCGGGATCTACCGGCATCTGCTGCCACATCCCCCTGCAGAAGCCCCGCTCTGCCCCCCTCTGCTGGACACCTCTCTCCTCACAGCGAGACCCGAACCTGGCTGATCGCCTGCCCTGCCCGGTACCGGCTGTGTGCTGACATAACCTGGCAGCGAAACATGACAAGAAAATTAGCAGCGAGAGGCTGACTCGGGTGCAGGGCATTTTGGGGAGATAATGAAAAGCCAGGTTTAGGTGCACTGCTTGAACTCTAGTATTTATGGTGAGCACATCTGCAGGGGTGAGATGCTGCCAGGCCAAAGCTTTATTGCTGGTCTAGCTCTGGCTCCTCAATGTTGTTCTGCCTGCAGAGACTTGTCCTGCTGTCTCTTTTGTACCCCTTCACCCTTGCTTTTCTTTGCTCTGTTTTGCTTTTTTTTACTTTCAGATAAGCAGGGATCCCTCCAGCTTATCTCTCCAGGGAATTGTGCATTCAGACCTTAGTGGCAGTGCCAAGAGGGACACGGAGCTGATCCTTCCTCAGAGCCAGAACTACTGCTGGTCCTGCACAACAGGGTTTGTCCCTTAAATAATAGTAATTACTTTTTAAATCTTCCGGTGTCTTAATCTCTCTTTTTGGTTTCTCATGTTTTGAATGCATAATTGGATAACTTTCAGCGTGGAGAACTACTCACTGATTGTATGTACATGTATCACAACATCTTTTGTGGACCTGCCTCAGACCAAGTTCCCATATCCCAGAGGTTAGTTCCTGTTTTCAGAGTCTGTTTACTTCCTTTGGTGTCACAACTGTAATTTGAAATTTTACACCATTCTGCATTAACAGATTTCAAAGCAATTTCTTGACACTCCTAGAAACAGAAAAATTCCCACCTGCCTCCCCTTTCTCCATCTTGCCTCTTACAAGTTCATTTTTGTTTCTATATACATGTCACAACTCATCTGGCCAATCCAAAGCCCCATTTTCTTTAGAGGAGGGAGAAAAACAACAAAAAATGAATTTGCAGGAGAAAAGACAGAGAAAGGAGGGAAGGCATGTCCTGAGCTGGGAAGAGCTGTCCGTTCAAACAATGTTGTCTCCATGGTGGAAGACACAGGATTCCCAGAATATCCTGGGTCCTGGAGCAAACTGCCCTGACACTGCAGCATCTGCAGAGACACTCCAGCACTCAGGCTTCAAAGGTAGCAGGCATGAAGACAGGATGTGTTCATGCAAAATGGTGCAAAATGGCTACGCCCATGGCAGCTCTCCAGCCCCCGTGTGTTTGGTTTGCTCAGACACCATCTGGAGATGAAAGCTTCCCTATGGGGACAGGTAGGAAGCCCTGGGCTAGTGGGTCCCAGGGCTGGAGCTGGTGGTTTCACACAGCAAAGGGTATACCCAGAGCTCCTGTCCCTGCAGTGCCTCTGCCAGATGCTCTTCCTGCTGGTGAGTGATGGGGCAGTTTCTTGGCTGTGCTAAGTAACGTCAAGGATCTCATCACAGGTCTGAGATGATGGTGTCACTCCATCTGCTGTCCCAGACCATGGCAAGTGTGAAACTTCTGGGTGCTTCTTTAAAGCTGCTGAAATCCCAGCTGGGGGACATGGCATGGTAAGACAGCCTTTCCCTGGGGAGTCAGGTCCCCACCAGGTTAGTCAGCTACAGCTTCTCAGTCACATGGGTGCCAGGAGCTGATTTCAGGGTGGTCTGAAGTGCACGATGGGACAACCTCACTTCTGCAGTAAGTGGGGTTGCCAGCAGGTAGAGCTTGATGGTGTGATGTGGCACTGCCCTGTCCCAGCCCTCAGCTGGCTGGTTTATATCTGCAGCTACAGCTTGTTTTATCAAGGGGGTTTTCTTTGCTAGCAGCACTCCCTGCTATTGCCTCCTGCCTTAGAGCCTTGTCTCTGAAATGAACAACTGGGTAACAGGAGAAAATCCTGGCCAATGCAGCCCATCCATATGTGCCCTGAAGGTAGTGCTGCCTCCCACCACACACAGCCTGTGTGCCTCTGTCTTGTCTACCCTTTGCCCCCACTCTGGCCCCCCTGTGCGTGCTGCTCCATCCGCACAAGCCCCACTGCCACGTCCTCCCACCCCTGCAGCACTTCTCCCTCCACGGGCTGTGCCTGCCCCCGGCACTGCCTCGCAGCTGCCGCCTCACCCAGAAATGTGGGGAAGGCTTCATTCTTGCATGAAGGTCTCAGTATCCAGTGCTCCCCCCCTTTGCCCTGGTTTCCCCCCAGTCCTCCTCCTTCCTGTACTCCCTGTCCTGCTCCAGCTTCCTGCCCTTTGATGTGTCTCCCCTCCTTTGCTCCAGGGTACAAACTGCTTACCAGGTGGAGAAGACTTCTCCCCACCCCACAAATAGGTGCAATTACAAGGTTATGCTTTTTCCCAAGTCCTTGCTCTGGTGAACATTGAACATGGATGGGCTCACGAGCAGAGTCCTGGTCCAGGCTAACAGCAAATGGGACATGGAGCAGGGTCCTGGTCTGTGCAGGCCAGCGATGCCAGTGGAGGTGCTACGGATAGAGTGGCTGCTGAACATGTCCTGGCTTGGTGGCCTAATCAGGGACTCAGCTGGAGAAACCTGAGCCTGCTCTGCTCTGTTCCAGCACAGGAGCAGCTGATTGATACCTGGGTGCTTCCTGCTGCAGTCAGGCAGAGCCTAGAAATGTGCCCCTGGGCTGGGTGCAGCCAGCACTCGTGGAGACAGGTCCCAGCAGCTGGCACTGCAGTCGGCTGTCCACTCTCATGATCTGTACTTCCAGACATGAGGTGCCTCCTGTTGGATGCCCCTTGGCAGGCAACAGCCAAGCAGAGGAGCAGGGCTTCATGCACTTCAGTCCCTGGGCTTCCAAAGGTGCTATGTTGGGCTGGAGGTAGGGTCCCTGTATCTCCTATCGTGACACAGGTTTGCTTTTACTGCTGTTGATGCTGACTGCAAAGGAGCTGATGGCTAGAGCAAGGCCCACCTCCTGTGCTGTCTCTGGGACTCAAGAAGTGTCAACTCCTGGTGGCTCCTGCCCCCTCATTGCCTCCTGCCCATGTCCCAGAGGAATGCACACTCCTGCAACAGGTTTCATAGAGCATGGCTGGGTGAACACCTCACTGCTCCAGTGCAACCTTGTCTACAGGGAGATGGGAGCCAAACTCCAGTGCGTAGCCACCCAGGCTCATCTCTGGCAAAGCCAGCATTGCAGAACAGCTCTTGAGTGCTGGACAGTGCCAAGAGGCCAGAGGTACTAGTTGTTTAGCTTAAACAAGTAAGTTTTAATTAGAATAAGTTACTTAGAACTATACTATTGTGTGATTTATGCTTTTTGCCTAGCTTTACCTCACATGAGTAGCTGGGTTTGCTGATGTCTCAGGCCACAATGGAGTTAATTTTCCTGGTGAATTTTCCTAGTAGCTGGTACAGTGCTGTGGTTTGTATTTTTAGTATGAGAAAAATGATGATAACATACTGATGCTTTGGTTGCTGTTGAGAAATGTTTTTTCTAAGTCTGGGACTTCTCAGTTTCCCATGTTTTGCTGATGAGTACAGGTGCAAAAGATGTCTACACCAGGAGATAAGGAGGCTACAACCCTCAGCAGAGAATGCAAATCAACAAGATAAGTGCAGTCAGTGGTCAGCCTGCCTGGACACAAAAGAAGAATCCAGTAAGGTGTTAAAAGACCTCAGACCAAAAATCACCATTAGTCAAAAAGACACATGAATGAGGGGTGGGTCATGGCTCACAAGGGTAAAATTGGGCAGGGATTTCTCTGTTGAGGGAGGCATGCAGTTTGAGCTGATCCTACTGCTGTACCTTTCAATTAAATTATTTCTTTTATAAGATCCAATGCTTGAGACTCTGCTGCAGGAAACCTATGGTCAGAGCTGAAAATGGATGAAGTGTTCCTGAGAGTCAGTGTGTGTGACACTAGTCAAAGGAGACACCCAACAGCTCACTGGAGTTGCTCACTGTGAAAGGAACTCTGGTCCTGGCCGTTAAAGACTATGAGTAGGTGTGTGTAACTCCTTGAATGGTGTGTAAATGCCCTGGCAGTGACTTCTCCTCTAACAGCCCTGCTTCAGGGCACACCTCAGCATTACTGCCCTGGGAAGGGACAGGACTGAGCTTAGAACACCTCCAGGGATGGGGGATCCACAGCTTCTCAGGGGTCCCAGAGAATTTGTGGATACCCCATGCCTGGAAGCATTTAAGGACAGGTTGAATGGAACTTTAAGCAACCTGGTCTATTGGAAGGTGTCCCTGCCCATGCAGTGGGGCTGGAAGTAGATTATCTTTAAGGTCCCTTCCAACCCAAACCATTCTATGATTCTATAGTGTTTGGCTCTTGGGATAACACTTGAGCAGCTGGGGGCTCAAGAGTGTATGTGGGCAGGTGTGAGTAAGGCAGGAGGTGCAGCGTGTAAAAACACACACAGAGAGAAAGTCTTAACAGAGATTAGATAAAAAGAAAATGTAATTAAACATAGAGAGCATCCTGTCTGTTATTTAACTCTCCTTGCATAACGCATGGGACTGGCTGCCCTCACAGATGGCTGCTCTGCTGTCAGTCATTTGCTGGGCACCTGTTGGGAAAACTGCCAGGTCAGCACAAACCTAATTGCACAGGCATCTTTCTTTCTAATGAGACTTAAAACTCTAGAAGAAAATTTGCTGAAAGGTCTTGCAGCTCCCCAGACATGACTGTGATGCCTTCTGCTCCTTGATGCTCCCCATATAGTCCTGTGAGTGACTGTGATGGGGAATGAGGTCCCCAGGGCTCCAGTGGCCCCTGGGACAGGCTCTGTGTGGGGAGAGGAGGTTGCATGTCCTCCCTGGGATGAGCCAGTGATGGTTGCTGCAGAGCAAGACAGGAGCCACTGCTGTCCCCAGCCCCTCTCAAAGGCTGTGTCCCTTCTCCCCTTCCCCTGCTGTTTGCACCCAGGTTGGAGGCTCTCGTGGGTGGCCAAAGGCAGAGAGCTCTGCAGCTGTGAAGCGATACCCAGACACGTGGGATGCCTTTGTTTGCCTGGGTGAGCAGCCAAGTTGCAGCCCATCTCCAGCTTTGTACCAGCTGCAGATCCAAGGCAGCTGACTAGCCTGACAAAATACCAAAACATGTCAAGGACCAGGGAGTGGCTTGTGCTACTGCTGAATAGTGATGATCCCAGTGCGCTTATAAAACGACGAGGCGGAGAGCTCACCACAGAGCTGTTCCTTGCAGCCCTGCTCCTCTGCAGAGCATCACTCCACCTGTGGGAAACTGTTCATCTCTTCCCCACCTCATCAGCCAAGGTACGTTCCTGAATTAAGAGATTCAAAATGGGAGCTGCATTTGTGTCCGCAGTGGGGTCCATGCCCTGTGGCTGGACACAGACTGGCATTTTCTTTTAAACTTGGGGAAAATGCTATTGCTGCTCCGTGAAGGAGTTTCTGGGCAGGGAAGCAGAGCAGCCCCATGTTGCAGGGTCTGTAAGTTGCCAACCTGTCCCAAGAAGAGCCTGAAGCACATTGGCAACATCCTGGCTACAGGGGCTGCTTGGGGGTGAGCAGCACAGCTCCCACCTCTGGTCTGCTGGAAAATGTTCTTTCCCTCCTTGCAGCACACTTTTGGGGTCAGTTCATGTTTTATTTGGTGCTAATTTGAGTCCTGACCAACTCTCCCACCCTGCAGTGCTGTGTACATCCCAGCACATGAAGACCCCCCCCCAGCAGCAGCTGCATCCCTCCCACCACCTTGCAGGGCCAGACAGCCCTGGCAAACATGGGGTTGTCCCTCTTGCATGCAGGCTCCTGCACAGGTACCCTGCTCACTTCCTTGTCCCAGGGTCCTGGCTCTGGAGCCTGTTCCTGATGCTCCAGCATTTTATAGTAAGTATCTCTGCATTTCCCCTTGCGTCGGCTTTGGACAGATGATGATGCTTCTGCGTGTCCTCTGGCATTTGTCACCCCTGCATCTTGTTCCATGTCAGGTGTGGGTGCTGGGTGCATTGTCTTGCTTTCTACAGCGCTGCTGGGCACATCCAGAGCACAGGCAGGGCTTGAGACTGTTTGAGGCTGGGGACTTACTTGGCACAGTGCCTTTATGCTCTTCTCATTATCCTTTTCCTCTTGCTGTGCCTCCAAAGTGCTCTGCTGCAAACTTCCTGTCCTTTTTGCTGTATTTCACACAAAGTTCTGCTCCAGGGAGGTCCTAGCTCAGCTGTTTTCCTCCTTCCCAGGTCCGTTTCCCACCCGCACCCCGGTGCAGCCATGCTGGGCACAGCAGTGCGGCTCTTGATCCTGCTCAGCTTCCTGGGCTTTGGGAAAGGCCAGATGTTTCACATGGGATCATGCCCAGATCCACCGGTACAAGAAGACTTTGATATCCACAAGGTGTGGAAACCTTTTCTAAACATTTCATGGCGAGTAGTGAGTCAGGCTAAGGAGGCAAGGGAGCCAGGACAAACTCTTGGGGTGCATGGGGGTTTGGCAGGCCTGGTCTCCTTGTGCCAGAGCTGCCCATGTGGGGCTGCAGCCCCAGTCACCTCCCACAGCCTCCCGCACCACGGAGGCAGATGCTTGGATGAACTGAGTAGGAAAAACTCTCCTGGCAAACCAGCCAGGCTGCTCTGCCTCAGCCCTCTCGTGCTAAAAGCATCTCTCTTTCTTCTGTCAGTATTTGGGGATATGGTACGAGATAGAGAAGCTGCCCTCAGGTTTTGAGAAAGGAAGCTGCATCCACGCAAACTACTCGCTGAAGGAGAATGGGAAGTTCAAGGTGATCAACAAGGAGCTACTGTAAGTGTTTGCGTTCAGGCCATGTCCTCGCTGCAGCAGTGGCACTCCTGTCACCTCTCTTGCTGTCCTGGATGGGTGTTTTTCTCCAGATTGCCTGGTTCTGGGTTTGGGGGTGTTGGGGGAGGCACCCTGTGTTTGCAGTGGCTCTGTTGACATAATGGGCTTTGCTGTGGTGACGGCAGAGATGTGAGTCTCTGGTTTCTGCCAGTACTTCCCTGGTGCTCACCAGGTCTGTGTCTCATTGTCCAAAATGAGTAGTAAGAAAATAAATCAAATTCACATGGTGACTCCAGTGTGAAATAGCTTGGTCTCCCACCTGACTGGTTTCTGATCCCCAGTAATGGCTGACAAGCCGTATGTCCTGGGTCCTTCCTGGAGGGGTTACAGGGCTGCTTGTGGACTGGCAGCCACCACCTTATGCCCTGTGCTTCTTTCTGCTCTGAAGTAACGGGACCCAATGAAAAGGGCAGGAAAAGTGAAGAACACTGACTATTTTTACTTAAATATTTTTCAGCCTATTTCTGGAGCTTTTACCTTGCACTGGTAGTAACTGCTGTGTAAGGGGATCAGCAATCATTGCCAGTCTAAATCAAGGAGCAAAGGGGATGCACGGATTGTTCCCTTTATTATACGTGATAGTTTGCGATTATCCCGAGCCTTCCTGGCTTTTTGTGTGGACAGATGTGGATATTAGTTAATCTGTTCCCATCACCAGCCCCGGCTGTTGTGGGGTGCTGCTGTGAGTGGCTGAATGAGTGAGAGGGAGCGACCTCAGCGCCGTCCCCCGCGCTCCCCAGCGCGGCGTGGGGACTTTGTTCTGCCTCACAATAACAACAAGGCAGCAACACATCCCCTGTGTCCAGCAGAGCTGTGTCCATGCCTCTCGCCGACTGGGCAGCACTTGTCTCTGCAGCTCTGCTGCTCAGCAGTGCCTGGGAAACAGCTGGCCTTTTATTTGCACCTGCATTAATCTGCAGGAGATTAATCTGACCATTATTGTCAATGCTGTAGCAGCTCAGGACCCTGAAATGTCAGGAACGTTTCACGTCAGGTGTGCATTGTGCATGGCTCCAGCATCAGCCCCTAGATGTCTGCTGCTGGCAGCATTAGCTTCTGCCTCCTTGGGTGTTCCTGTTTCACAGGCAAGCACGAAACTTTGCTGGCCCGCAGGTAGTGTCCAGGTGTGGAGGCAGGCAAGGAAAAATGCAATTGTAAGACAGGCAGCCAGAGTCGAAGGGCTTGCTGCCAGCAGGGCAGTGCTCTGACCCAGCAGTGAAACAAACCCTGGCTCACCAGGCAGGGACAGGTAATTTGTGTGCAGAGGAATGTGCCGTGACCTGGAAAAAACGCGGGTGATTAAACAGATGTGAACACATGCTTTCCACATCTAGCAGAAGTTGAGTTGCTGGGATCCTCCCATCCTGTGCAGGGGGTCTTGGTCTTACTCTTCTCTTCACTGTACACCCCGCTGGCAGGAGCACTTGGAGGGAGACCCCCTGGGGCAGTTTAACCTGGAGAGCGTTTGTCCTGCTGCTGCTGCCCACGTCCCGGGACCTGGTGTGCTCCGGGGCACTGCTGAGACCGTCCCCAGGGGAGAACTGTTCCTCAGGGATGCTGTGATCAGCCAGTACATGTTTCAGCCACCTGGTGGCAGGTGGATACATCAGAAGGGGTGAAGAAGAAGGGGAAAAAAAGCGATTTCAAACTCACCTGATTTTATTTGTCGACTTTTCGTTCTCCCCTTAGTTCCAGTGGCAAAGTCAATGAAGTCGAAGGAGAAATCATGCACATGGATGTCAAGGAGCCAGCCAAGCTGGGGGTCCGCTTTAACTGGTGTAAGTGTGTGGCTGGAGGCTCGCAGTCCCCAGCCCCCGGGTGCCCGCTGGCCCCAGCAGCACTGGAGGGCAGCACCTGCAGGGAGCTGGCACTGCTGCGTGTCATCAGGGGTGCAAAATTGGCACAGCAAGAGACAAAGCTACCCCAGGGACTTCAGCACAGCTTGATGGGGCAGTGGTAAAGGGCTAGGACAGACATTGTGAGCAGCAGGCAGGGTTTGGTGATGTTCATACATCATCCACAGCAACAGCCCCTACAGCTGCAGAGCATTCTTCAGCAACTAGTGTCAAAGCAAGAAAGATCAGCAGCTTACTGTCCCTCCAGGTCATTTCGCAGGCAGGGACAGGGAGTGGGGAGGCAGGGGAGGCAGCCCCACAGCCACAGCAAGGACCAGGAGTAGGCTTGTTTTTCTGAACACAGCGATATAGCTACTAGCCTGCCCTGTCTCTGCTGACAAGTGCCTTTTAATGACCACTAATAAAGTGGTTTTGTTTGCTTTTTCTTCCCTTGCCAATGTAACATGTGACAGGGACCTGCTGAAGTGCAGTGCATTTTATTCACATTGCAGAGCACCTTCCTCTGTCCACAGCAACACTTGGAAAGGGAACAGGAGTCTCCTCTTGGGTCCCTTTTTCTCCTGCTCCCTCATCTCTTTTCCTTGGCTGTCCCATAGCACTAACACAGATGAGTTATTTGGAGAAATGAGTGGAGCAGGGGTACTTAAGAAGAACTATTTTTGTTCATGAGCACAGTCAGACTAAACTGTGCCCTTTTTTCTTCTAGTCATGCCTTCTGCTCCTTACTGGGTCATCTCCACTGACTATGAAAACTATTCACTGGTTTACTCCTGCACCAACATCCTCTGGCTCTTCCACATGGACTATGCCTGGATTTTATCAAGAGCTCCTGACATGCACCCAGAAACTGTGGAGCACCTGAAGAGTGTTCTCCAGTCCTACAAGATTGACACTGAGAAAATGATGCCCGTGGATCAACTTAACTGCCCTCCTGAGATGTAACTCTTGGCACACAACGAGACAGCACCAGACCAGCAGTGAACTTTGTTGCTTTCTTTATTATCCATTAGAATTTCTCTTTGTAACATAGAAATGTAATATTTCCTTTGCTAACAGTAGTTTGCCAGCCCTGAGTTACTCCTTGCTGTCCTTCCCTCTATTGCTATCCCTTCTTCTTCATCTCGCTCTGACTTTTGCAGAATAATTCACTGATTCAGAGCTAATGTGTGAAGAAAAGAAACTCTGGAGTGCAGATGTGAAGCTCTGCTGTTGCTGTGATTCTTGCAGCATGAGGATAGGAAAGGGTATGAGATGTGATGTGCAAGTATTAGTTCCAAGGGAAAATCTTTTGTCATGTGCCCCAGATTTGCTTCCCATTTTTGTCTTGATGCTCCTGGACCTGTTAGGAGTCTATTGTGTCTGAGGGACACTGCAAGCACTGCCTTCCCAGCAGCAACACCCAGATACAGGGGCTTGGTCCTGAAGCCTCAGAACTAAGGCTTGGGTGTCTGAAATGTTTTCTGGTGCAGGGCTGTAGGTGTATGTTACTGCCAAGTCAGCATACCTTCTTGCTAGAAATCAGATCTGGCCCTTTGTATTTAAAGTCTGAGAAGTCTAAAACTGTCCAGAAATTCATCATTGCTCCATCTGGAGTGTCTGTAAGTGACTTGCCTCAAGTGAGGCTAGTTCTGCACTCCCAAGAAGTCTGCTTTTAGAGTACCTGTAAGCAGATGGAGAGAGATGAGGCTGCTCCCTTGTCTTCTCCTCCCAAGGCTTTTCCCAAACACGGAGATGGCAGGCTCTGCCAGATATCCTGCTCACTGCTTTTGTACGTGCCCAGTGCCCGCTGGCACCGCACCTGCCCCGGCAGGTGCTCCCCAGGTGCCACAACAGCTCTGCTTGAATAGCATTGATGCAACTCATTAAAAATGAAATAAAAATATCTGTTTGGGGGCTTTTGTATCTTCCCAGCTGCAGGCTGGGGAGGGGGTTCAGTGTACAGGGTCTGCCCCTCCTCTAAGGCACTGTGACAACAGGAATGCAATGCAGCGCAACGTGAGTAGCCATGTCTGAAGTGAAATGGTTTGCTCCTGGAGCTTGGAGGTCTTTCCACTGCTCTGGCAGCAGATGCGTGGGCTTTTCCCATCATCTGAGCCATGCCAGCAAACCCATGTTGTAGCTTTGGCTGGCAGTGATCCCATCTCCTGTTGCATTTATTGACATGAAGAAATAATGATGTAGACATAGAATACTGTAAGCAGGCAATGTTCTGCACTAACTGTGGTGGGATCCTGATCAGTGTGTGTGCAGCAAAGCCCTGCCTTGCCCTGCAAGGGGTACAGGAACTGAGCAGGGAGCAGCATTTCACTGATCTTTACCAGTTGGAGACAGCTGAGATAGGAGGGACGCCTTGCAGGGATCAGAAACAACTGCCATGTTTAATCCATTTTCCGTTTAAACTTTAAATACTAACGCCACAGTTCCTGTGACACAAAATCAAACACTCCACCCTCATCCTTAGGCTGTAAGGATGACAGAGGACATGCCAGGACGCTGACAGCTGCACGGTGGCTCCCAGATGTGTTAGATTTTTTGGCTAGATAATTTAATCACTGCTTCGTCAGATCCCTGTTTGCTTCCTCAAATGGATGATGATGCTGTAGCCCAGGTTCCCTTGCAGCTGTGCTGCCAGCCCTTTGTGGGGTGGCTCTGCAGGCACTGAGCCCCTGGAGTGGGAACCTGCAGCTCTACAGGAGAGCTGCCCATCATCCCTGGGTCTGGCTGGCAACTGGCATCTGCAGACCCTGCTGAGAGACAGGAGTGTTTTATTCAATGGCACAAACACACAATCTCTGAGCCCTCTGGACACTGTGCTGCCCCTTTTCTTGTGTCATGGTGACCCTGTGACAAGCCCAGGTCGTTCTGCCAAACACGCTGGGCACGGTACCTCACGTCGCTGTGTGGAGGGGCTTTGTGGGCATCTCGTGAGGGGCTGCACGGAGCAGCAGCTGCTTTCCCTGCAAGATGGGCCATGAAGATGATTTGAGGGCTGTAGCACCTCTCCTGTGAAGACAGGCTGAACGGGCTGGGGCTGTTCAGCGGGAGGAGGCTCCAGGGAGACCTCATAGCAGCCTTCCAGTACCCGAGGGGGCTACAGGAAAGCTGGGGAGGGACTTCTTACGAAGCCATGTAGTGACAGGACAAGGGGAAACGGTTTCAAAAACTGAGAGGGGGCAGCTTTGGGTTAAGACATTCTGAATTTAGCGTGAGGGGGCTGAGACACTGGCCCAGGTTGCCCAGCGCAGCTGCGGATGCCCCGTCCCTGGCAGCGCTGAAGGGCGGGTCGGACGGGGCCCCCCGGGGGGTCCCTC
>NW_009953935.1:845189-861281 GCF_000747805.2 Chaetura pelagica
GGGGGAGTGGGGCTGGGCAGGCCCGGGAGGCGCCCGGCTGAGGCTGGAGCCCCGCCGGGAAAGGGGCTGTGCGAGGGCTGAGGGCTCCTGGAGGGGGAGAACGGGGGGCCTGAGGTGGTGGCTCTGGCCTGCAGGGCACGGTGGCGGCCGGCACAGCTGGGGTGGCTCCTGGCTCTTTAAGGAACACTAGCAGAAGCAGGGTTGCCTTTAAAAGCTCGTTCGGAGAGGAAACCAGAAAGGTTCTAGTTGTTACGAGGAGACTTTACAGTGTGGGACACTAGTTCTCATTCTTCTCAAAAGTGTCCTGTTTCTTTGTAAGCAGGAGCGTGTCCCAGGGGAGAGAACCTCTCCTGGGTTGAAATGTAAGGAAGGTGTTGTCTTGGCTGTGCAAGATTCAGCTGTAAAGACTTCACACTTGAGAATACGCCGTGGCTGTGTGGCTTGTGTTCTGAATGACAAGAAAATCTTGATTTGATTGTAACGTGCTGAGTTAGTCCAATGTGCAAGAAGTGGCCTTTAGCCAGCCAGCAGCTGCACTTGCTCGGCTGGAATTCTTGCACTTTCCCTGATGTTAGCACGCAGGATGCACTGCCTAATGCTGCTCTGAGACTCCATCACAGGGTGATCACCAGGGTTTGACCTGAACTCTGTGTTTCTGAATTATTTTTTTTGTTTTTCTTCATTTGAGACCTTGTTCTTGCAAGTAGAGAAATCATCATAAAATGGACATGCAGGGTTTTTCTGGTCATATTCCTTTCCTCTTGGCCTAGTTAAGTCATTAACATAGTGTAAAGTCAGCAACATAAGAACAAGAAGTTTTTGGTTTGGTGTGTTAGCTGTTTCTGCTTCCAAGGGAGAAGTTACTGGGACTGAAGGAATGAGATAATGTTTTTGAAGGAGGCGAGTGTAAATAGCAGTAAGCCACACACATGTTGTGACTTTTTTCCCTGTTCTTTGTAATAAAACATAGCGCAAGGTATTTACTACCACACCAGACACAAAGTAAAACTGGCAGTGGGTAGCCTTTGTTTTGTTTTCTGCAGTTTCTTTTGTACCATCTTGAAGAATGATCAGAAATCAGAGTGCTAACTGATGGGTGTACATCATGAGTCTACACAATGTTGTAGTGGTTGCAGAACACCATCATTTCTTGAAACGCAATTAAGTGGGCAGAAGCCCAGCTTCTGTTTCCTGTTTGCCAGTGTGAGCCAATAAGGTCAATTAGATTAATTCTGAAATTGCCTTGCAAGGTAAAGGATATTGGCTAAACCTGGCAGGCTGCGTTCGAAGATTTCCTGGGAGGATCAGTATATGGTATTCAAAGCTGGTTTGTATGCAGGTTGGCAGCAGTTCATTTAAATCAGCATTATTCTACTTCAGAAAAATAACTTTATACTTTAAAGAATAATAACCAGAACAGCCTTTGCTTTACTTGAAGATTAAAATTCAGTTTAGGAATTAAGGTAACTGTTTTCTTCATGTGCCTCTATCAGCAGCCTCTCTGCTTATTTCTAATATTGAAGTTCAGATATGAAAACCTTTAAAAATAGCTGCAGATGAAAGAGCTCATTGTGCCAGCTGTCAGCTTTTAAAGCACAGTGTTGAGTAGAATTCTCATGCATTCATATCATCATTGGCCTTGTGCTGTTGTTAGTGATGATGGCATTCTTTGGAAGACTTCCTTAATGAAAACACGGTGGAAGAGAAAAGCTTGTGAAATTGGGATGTCACTGGAACTGCATCTTAAGAGTTGAGGTCGTGGTTAATGGTAGATAAGTTCTTGGCATTGCTGGCCCACAGTATTTTTTTTGTCTCCTGTAGGAGCCAGTGATTGATCTCATCTGGCATTTTATGTAGTAACTCGGGAAGTGTGTGTGTGTTTGGAATAGGCAAGAGAAGAGTCTGCTGTGGTAGGAGCAAGTAAGGTGTGAGGGGTGTTCCTTCGAGTAATACTGCTGCAGAAACCTCACCTGGCAAGGTGTGATTTCAAAGTAAATTATTACATTTCTGTAAAGATATGAGATAATACAAGTTAGCTCTTGTGAGATTTTTTCAAAGCTGATGTTCCTAGGAAGATTAGATTTCATATTTCGATGTGAAGGGGTGTCAGAAGGCATTTTGCTGTGATGTCCTAAGCTCTATCATTAATGTTATGCTGCTCAGGCATGCCCAAGCATACCAAACTGGAGGCAATCAAGGGAGTTGTGTGTTTTTAGAGCACTTAGTCACCCTCCTGTGATGGCTTTTTACATGGAGGGATAAAATTACACATTTGTCACTAATGGTAATTTTTTTCCTAGCTGAATTTTAAATTGTGCTCTGGGAGGTGTTCCACATCCAAGGCTTTGAATGTTGTAAACAATGTTTAAAGAAATGAGCATGAAAAAACGGAACCACTGAAAACTTCCTCAGTCCTGTGTTTATGCAAGTTACCCAATGGCAAGCTGTAGGCAGTCTGATTTTGAGAGCAGTGTTTGCCAAGCAGATTCTTCTAAGCTTGCCATTATCATGGTTAGGTATTGAGATGTGAGCCCAGGCAAGAAACCCTGATGTGCTCTGGGCAGATGAGTTGAACGCAGAGCATATGATGGGAGTTCCTGCCATCTGTCATGTTTCCTCTTCAACTCAAGCTCTGTCTCTGTAGGGCTGTGTGCCATTGTCGGGCTGCTGTGGCTAGTAAAAATTCTGTATGCTCACTGTGTGACCGTGTGATCATGTTAGTCATAGATGAACTTTAAGCAGGTGTTCAGCTGATGTTTAACTGGTGATTTTTTTACTCATGAATAGATAGGTTTGAATAACTGGTGTTCCTAGGCTAGAGCTCTTGCTTTGTCATCAGGAAGCTCATGACTCTCCACCCTGCCGGAGTGGGCAGTCTGACTCACGTGTTGTCTGCTTAGGTTGCAATTCTTGTGTTGCAGTTTGAACAAAATGATTAAATAGATGTGAAACCTCGAACATGAGAATTTGGCACTGGTTACTATATGCTAAGAGATTAAGCTCACCTAATTTGTATTCATTTCTGGAGTGTAAGCCTGTGGCATGTAAGATTTGGCATTAACTCCCACATCATTTTTTTATCCCGTTAGGGTTTTTTCCCCATTGCATTATGCAGTGCTCACCATAAATTTAAAATATAGTTTGTGCTTGAAATTTTGCCTTATCAGTTTTGTTTTACAGATAGCATTCTACTCAAGAGCTGTTGTGTTATTGAGATTTAATATATTTTTCAAAGCAGGTGATGTGTACTGGAGCAGTCAGTGCTTAAGCTAGAGTACTTAAGTCTTCTGGCCAACTGCTCCCTCAAAGAAGAAAACAAACCAAAAAGCAACAAAGCCCTATAAAGATTTCTTCCATAAATAATTTGCAGCACTTCAGCAATCTGTTAATGCATAAGGTAATAGTAAATAGTGGAATTATTTTGCTATTATAAAGTTAAATTTCTCCATTTAGTCCAAGGTGAAGACCACCTTGTATGAAGCCTGCAATAAGCTTTTTAGAGAAAATGTACTATCTGGTAGGTTCACAGAAATGTTTAATCAGGAGACTTCTAGATCAGTGAAGAGGTGACTCTTCCTCTGGCCACAAGGCTGTTAGCCTTTTTGTAGCTTCTACATTTTGTCAGTCCAGGTGGATTTTTGTTTCTGCAAACATACATAAAGTGGTGCATTCTCTGACTAATTGTGGAAATTTTGAATAACGTAACATCACTGGTGCCTCTCTGTGTAAAATGTGAAACTCTCTCTGCTCAATTACATCAGTGAATCAGTTCTGGTTTATGATTCCACTTTGGGATGACACAAGCAGTATTAATAGCCAGCTTGTTCAGTGCTATTCATTTTACTGTAGGAAGTTATTTGTTGGTATTGTTTATGCAACAGTTTTGCTCGTAATCGTAGCAGCTCACTGAGCAGAGGTGAGGTGGAACTTACTTGGTTTTGTTGAAGTGTTGTAGGTTATAATTAGAGGAAGAACAATTTTGTGGTAGTTTTTAACAAGAGCAAATGGTTATTGGGCCAGAGATTGAACAAGACAGGTAGTCTCTTGAGAAAATATATGATGGGTATGAATAAGAATAAATTTATAGATCACTGAGTTCATTTAGCTGTTGTGAATTGTTAGTGAAATTAAGTTACATTGATAATTTGTCATGACTTAACCGAAGAGTGTGTAGTACTTGGTAGCCATACTTTGAACATGCCTGTCATAACAATATTCTTTGTGCATGGTATGTAGTAGAGGTCAAAAGAAGTTCTAAACATGCCTTTTTTGTGACCAAACAGAATGAATTGTTTTTTAGAGTAAAAGAAAAATTATCTTTGTTTTCTTATTTCAGTAAAAAATGCCAGAAGTGGGATGAAATGAACATCATAGCTACATACCACCCACCAGGCAAAGATTATGGCTTGATGAAAATAGATGAGCCAAGTACTCCTTATCACAGGTAGGCCTGCTAAGTTGCTCTCCTAAATGATGCCAGGGGACATGGTAGTTTTACAGCAGAATTGACTGTGTGGATGTTGTAATATTTACCATAGCTGATTGCCTGCCAGGCTGTGCAAGCCCACTGGATATATGCATATAAGCAATATACTCAGATTTGCAAAGCTTCTTAGTAAAGGCTTATAGTTGTTGAGAAGGACTGTCAGAAAGGACAAAGTCAGTTTTTAGAAGGTTTGTGTCTAGCAGGCTGTAGGCTCTGAATGGAATAAGTCTGACTTTTATTGATTTTATTTTTTTTCAGTTAACATCTGTGTACTAGAATATAAAGTTGTCATTCATATCAATATTTAAACTAGATTTGGAAAGTTTTTAAAGTATTAAAGGAGAGTTATAATAGTGTTGTAGGGTTTTGACTGTTTTATCAAGCAAATTTTAAGCATTAAATTACTGACAAAGGCTACTTTCTTTGTCTTCCAAGCATGGTAGGAGAAGACGATGAAGATGCAGTGAGTGATTCAGAATTAAATGAGCCCTTAAAAGCAGATGTGTTGAGTAAAAAGTAAGTATTGTAATAGAAAATGGACTAAAAGTTAATATTTTTTCTGGAGTGCTTTTTCTGTATGGGAAGGTGTTGATGGTTTCTCTAGAAATCAAACTTCTGCTCTTGTCAAATTAATTAGTTTTTGGTGTTTGATAATGCCAGTGGTACATTAAACCTCTTGCACGTTGTTAGTACACATAAGTATATTAAAAAGAATGAACAAAGCAGTTTGTCTGAGTGTTCTGAAATTTAATGTATTTTAAAAAGTGAAAAACTTGCTGCTTCAGCATTTAGTATTGCACGTTTTATGTAGACTGGCAGATGCAGCTGAGGGTAGAGGACCCAAGATTATAGCAAGGCAAGAGGAAAGCAGTGAGGAGGAGGAAGAGGATGAAGAATTAAGTCCTGAAGAGCGAGGTAGGCATAAGTTTTCTTTGGTTTATATGTTATGGTTTTTTAGGGAAGAAAAAGTACTGCCTAACAAAAAAAACATTGTCTTTGAAAATGGAGATAAGTAATTTTTGAATGTTAAGTAAAAGATTGAACAAATATGCTAGAACATTTTGAGGAAACAGTCAAACAGTATTTATAAGGTTTCAGGCTTGTGTTATCTAGCTGTTGCTTTTCATCTTTCCTGGCCCCAATTTTGAGTGTGTAATCTTATTATTCTAAAGGAAGAAGAACAAAGTGTAGGGGCTGCCAATAAGCAGAGTTTTATTATAATGCATTACTGCTAGAACTGCTAATGTTTAATCTGTGGAGCAAAGTTAGGCTTCAGACCATGGGGAAAGTGGAAAATATTTTCATCTATATGTGGTAATGTATCTCTCATAACTGGTCTTTGTTATTTAGCCAGGAGCTGAGTCAGACATGCACAAAAGTTTATTCTCTATCCCATCAGCATGTCTCAGTCCTTAAGTTTATTTAGTAAAAAGGTTTGCAAAACTTTGGAAGTTTGTATGCTGTAACTAGATGCTTCTCTTGGTTCAGACTTGCCCTTACTCACAGACAGGTTCTTTTAACAGTGTTCAGCCATTCCAGTCCATTAATTACTAGCCTTCCTCTAAGTCAGACTCATATAAAAGAACAGTCCACTGCTTGAAGAAAATAATTTTAATTCAGTGGTTGCTTGATTGTGTAATCAGTGGACTTTCAACGTAGGAATAAATTTGACCTATGAAGCAGTTAGTGCCTCTCTGAAGGGAAGGTAAGTTGATTTTTTTTAAAAAAAGAGGAAGGTATGCATATTTGCATTTGTTTGTCCACAGAGAAGAGGAAGCAGTTTGAAATGAAGAGAAAAATGCACTACAATGAAGGACGAAACATCAAACTTGCAAGACAGCTCATTGCAAAAGACCTACATGGTGAAGAAGATGAGGATGAAGAGATGCAGGATGCTGCAGATGTAGAAACAATGAATACAGAAGGTACAGAACATGGTGAGCTACTGATTAATCAAAAAGCATGCTTAAGAACTAGTGAGCCTTTCAGCTGTTGGGAAATGAATACACCCAAGCATGAGAATGAAAATAAAGGTTATAGTTGGTGTGTTACACTCAGCGTGCAATACTGCATGCTGTCTTGATAGGTAGATTTGTAGCATGGTACCAAAACCATCAGTATTGCTAATTAAGCTTGTGGGCTTTTGTTGTGACATGAGAGAAAAGCAAGCATCCCTGCTTGATCCTATTTCCCCAGCATAACTGACCTTTGGTAGTGAAGTTGCTGTCCTCTTTTCTAAAGGAGGATTTGTCATGTGCAGAACACCTAAAGTTGTGGCCACACAGGAGAGCCAGGCTTTGTGGTGGTTCAGTTCCCATTTTGCTTCCAAACCATCCTGTTGCCAGCAATAGGAAACGAGCATGAATGTTTTCTCCCTGTTGAGAGAAGTGTATGTAACTTCCAAAGTAGAACTTTTGCCTGCCTTACTGTAATGTAAAACTGCTTTAGGACTTGTCCTTAAGCAGTGATGTTCATTTCTGTAGTATGGGATAAGGCATTCAGCTTTGCTTTTAGTGGAACTACTGGAAGAAGGTCTGGGACTTTTGGCTGGGAGCTGTTTCTGAACTGCTTCAGGGCTGTTACTTGATGGGAAACTCATAAAACTGAAGAGGCTGACACCTTCTCTTTCATCTTTAAGCTTCTCTCTGAGTGAAAAGGGTAGACTATAATAAAAACACCTGATCTTTGTAGTGGCCTTCTGGTGAATAATTACAGCTGTTCACTATCCACCTCTGTGTGTAAAAGCACTTCTAACAAGTTTTTGGCATTAAAACCATAGATATATGTTCCCCATGAGACCAGTGGCAATGAAGTCTGTGAGCCTCATTCATCTGTTGCTTGGCAAAACTGTGAGAGACTGGCACATTCTGCAGACTTGGGAAGATGCTGCATGGGTTTCACTTGGTTCACATTTGCTTTTCACAACCATGTGAACTAGGAACTCTTGTAAAATTAGTTTAAATTATATACAGTAAAAGGTGATTTGCAAAGTTCCATGTTTTTCAGTTCTGTGGATTGCCCATTATTTATTACAGGAAGACTAATGCCTTCATAATTGTTCCAAAAGGGTCATTTGGTACATGTCTGAGACCCATTAATAGACTGACTTTATTCAGTAACTTACCATATGCCTTATAGTGGCTGCTTACTAGAACTTCACTCTCCAGGGGAAAGGAGGGCTCCAGTAGGCAACCTTACAACCTTTCTCCATGGCTTGAAGCTGCCATCTCTCTGCACTCTGCTGTAAAACAGAGGCAACTCCGCTCCCCAGCTGCATTCTCCAGTGGAAAGAAGGCACACCTTTGCAGCATTTTTCCATCTCTGTTGTTGACGTCCATTCCACCTTGCCTCATAACAAGCTTCAGAGCCACAACTGGTAATTATCAATTTTAGACTGCTCACAGCCAATAGATTCCATTAATGTAACTGTTTGCCAGTTTATCAACCCATTAACTAACTGGTTCACTGCCACGGCATATGGGGATACTTCCCATTAGCTTGCTGTAGTTCTCACTTCTTAATTTCTGTTTTCTATCATTCTGCTTGATAAACCCTGATGTTTTCTCCTAATCTCTGCATCAGCTATCATGGCTTTTGGTCTCTGTACCTGAGGTTAATACTGGTCTCACTTTTGTAGAAACCTGTGAATTTAATTCCCTCAGACTTTTCATTTGTGAATCTTTGTGGTGGGGTTGGTCAAAGGATGATGGAATATGGACAAAACTGTTCATAAACCTTTCTGTCATATGCCACTGCCCATGTTTTAAGAAATTCCTACATTGAGATGATAAATGTTCAACAACATATCTGTGTTAAAGTAATGCCAAAGTTTTACTGAAATAGCTTTTTGAGATGACATCTCTTTGTCACTCTTTCATTGGTATTCTGAGGGCCTTATTCATAAATGTTAATCATTTCTCAAATATCTGGTTGTTGAGATTTTGCTAGTCTGTTTTTAGCTGTTCTGGGCTTTTGGTCATATTAAGCAATTGGATATTTAAAACAGTATTTCAATTTGGTTGTTTCCTTCATGGAAGTGGATCAAAATGCTATTAATACTCTTGTTCCTGAGATTCCCCTGTTAGGACTGTAAGTGTGTGGAAAGATTATTTATCTGGAAAACTTTCAAAGACCTCTCTGCCTTCAAATAATTGTATTTAAAAGTGCTTTCTTACAGAGCAGAAAAGGAGGGTTTTCTTTAGTCAGTGTATTGAGTGATGCAGGAGCTGCTTTTTCTAATGGCTTATTTTGGCTTCACTCTGTTAAAGTGACTAACAGCTCTGGTGCTTGATTTTTATCTGAAAAGGAAATGTCTGTCTCTTTCTGCATACTGTACTATAGCTACATTTTTATAATTTCTTCCATTCGACTTCAGTTCTTCTGAAGTTACAGAGATCACCTGTGATGTGGTTGTCACTCACCTGGTATGTCTGAGACTGTCAATTTATGTATGTGAGAGCTGACATGCAGTGTCTTTCTATTCCAGTGGAATAACATGACTTTTGTAGTACTGATGATCATTCCAGGTAAAGGTGTGATATAAGAGGTGATTCTCACTGGTCTTGTGACTTTAGGGCTCCTCTGGATCCTGGGTTTTTCAGGCAATTTGAGACCCTCTTCTCACTCTGAATATTTTCACTCATGAAAATCCATTAAAGTTTCTGTGCTTCTCTTACCTGATGCTCCTTTCTACCCTCTAATACTGTCAGTTTTGTATTTGAGTAATACTAACAATACTCTAATCTCTACACCTGTCTTTTGAAGAAGGAGCTAAAGATTTAGGACAAGTTTTTAAGAAGGCTTCTGTCAGATACCGCCAGCCCTGCTAATAAGTTGCGCTTCTTGCTTACAGACTGAAATTTCTTGCTGATTGAAATGAAGATGGCCAGTCCAGTTAGTGATGGTGAGAACTGTTTGTATATTTTTGCCCGTCTTTGTTGTGGACTACAGTGTGTTTTAAGTGGATGGGTCCTTCTTGTTTCCAGTAGCTGTAGCTTATGCCATGCGTATGGATTTTAGCAGCCAAGCTTTTTGGTGGAAAAGTTCAGGTTGTAATAGATTGCCTTAGGATTGCTTGCTTCAGCATTTCAGCTTCTCTGGAATTTCTCTGGCTACTCCCTATTTATGACTCCACAAATGACATAAATAGACTTAGCCAGCAAAATAGTTATTTTGATCTTTGTTCCTCTCCACAAATGTTTTTACTTTAAAAATTCTCTTTGGAATCACTGAAGGAAAGATTCCTGATATAATCTACATGATGATGTCAGTGTAGATCTGTCTTCTGATACACAAAAGTATCACATACAAGGGTGTGATCTATAGCAGTTCAATTGACAAGCAGTAAAACTATTGTTTCTTCCTTATGGTTTGTTTAGCATTTGTTTCTGTGATAACCCTGCTCAGATACAGCTAATCAGCTTAGCTGTCAGATGACTGGGTGTGCTCTATTGGCCCCTTGCAGGGACAGAATACATTGTGTTGTCTTAAGCACAGTGAGCATCACCCCACGGATGAGTTAAGTGAGAGGGCTGGGAGCACACACAACTTGGTTCTGCTTGTTGGCTGTGCTTTTCACTTGTTAAACTGCACTTCTTGCCAAGTCAAACTTGGGCTGAAGCCTAACTGGCCTTTTAAAAAGTTTATTATAATCTGGATATAGTTTTCCCTGATTGCTTCATGCCTCTGAATTTTCAGGTCTGCATATGTATATGCATATATATTATAGTGAGCTTTTTCATGTGAAAAGCACCAAAGAGAAGGAGCTTTATTTTCATTTTCCCTGTTCTTTGGCTCAAAACCATTAATTTAACAAGTTTCTGAAAAACACCACAGACGTGTCATCCTTCATTTATGAGCTAATTTTGTTTTAAAGTGTCTCATCTGGAATTAAAATTTGACCTGAAAAGTATTACACTTGCTTGTGTTTCAGGAATCTCACATGCTAGTTCTGCAAACTAACCTCTCTCTCAGCTCCTGGGTTAAATCCTCCCAATTCCAGGGGTAGCAAGCATTCAGTGCTTGGTATGTTGGACAAGGCTGTTACCCTTTCCTTCAGAACATGAGGGTTAAATAACTATTATTGAAGTTTCTGTACTCTCAAAATGAAAGCTTGCAGCTTGCTAAAATGGGTTGGCAAGCATCTAACTTTGGAGAAGCAATGATGATAGGATTTGATGATCTTAGGGGTCTTTTTCAACCTTAGTGGTCCTATGATTTCAGGAGGACTTTTGTGTGTGTTTTTGAAAATACTCAATAAGTGTGAAGAACTAGCTATTTTTTGTAATCTCTCTTATGCAGCACATGCCACTCGTGACCAGCTGGGACATCGAGCACACAACATAGAAGAAATCTGTCCAGAGCTGTAACTGCTTGTCAAAGACACAAATATAAACATCGCTTTATTTTTGCAACTAAGGCTCTTAAATATTGAGAAGCATATCAGTTACAATGTTGTATTGCCAAGAATGTTAATTTTAGACTTGTCCATTAGGCAGAAAAACCTGTCTAATTGATTTATTCTTGTGCCTAGTATTTCATGGAGAATACTGCTTCATAATCTGTTCAACCAGAGTGGCATTCCCTGTATGTATAATACTGATTATCTTGCATAATGTACTGTTGCTCTTCATGCTTCAAAACCAACAGTATCTTTTTGGGTTTTCACTATTTATTTGACAGTGTTCTGGGTGTGGTATCTCTTACTGAGAGGTTTGGGATTCAAGAGGCAAACGGTACAGCATATATCAGATTGACATGAAAGCTACTTATCAGATGTGTTAAAACAGTTTAAAAAGGGATTATTTAAGTCTTGCAAGTTTGTAAAATGTTGACCTTTTAATCTAGATTTCAGTATGTTATTACCTGTACTTTTCCAGTCTTTACAAGAAGAGCTGTATTATTTTTTAAGAGTGGTGTTTGGAATCAGTTGTTGGTTTCTGACTAAGGCAGTTCTACCATCTGGTGGAGGGAATTATTTTGACACTGGAAATGTGCTAATTTGAACTTTGCATTTAACATTCATTGTCTCTTCCATTGATACTCGATGTTTTGTGGTGTTCTCTTTAGCTTATTGTGAGAACATGGAAGTTCCTTCCAACTTTTCTCTTGAAACCACATCCACTGCCACTCTTCTGGCTCTTGTTTAAAACTTTTCATCCTTTACAGTTGCACAAAGAGTGCTTGTGCTCCCAGCACCTGCAGAAGAGCACCCAAACACGAGCAAATCCATGTCGGGACTGTGAAGATGGCAGAGTTCAGACTGGCTGTTCTTTATCTAAAGATAACTGCTGAAGATCCACTCATTTGGGGTTAGTAACCCACACACTGAAAACCACTGGTCTAAATCTTCCTGTATCCACTGCAACTTTCAGTAGCTGCTTTTGTAAAATGAAGGCTGTTTGGAAGAATAGAAGGGAAACTGCCTAATTCAAACAGTTGTTTACAGTGTGGTTGAATAGTCTCTGTAAAAAGGGATTCTGAACCTCCAAATTGCTGTAAACAATGTCCCACCAGTGGAATTTGACTGGTGAATATTCCAGTAGTTAAAGAGTTGTTCCTGGGTTTTATTAAACAGTGAAGTATACACTTAAGCATCCGTTTGGTTACAGAATACAGTGTATATCTGAATTTTGATCTGAATTTGATATGTTGCAAAAATCCATATACCTATATGGATCTATTTTAAAATGTCTTTTTGTCCACTGTACATGTGAAGTTTGAATAAAGGAATGACAGTTATTTTACAGTTATGTGCATTCTCAAGTGTGAGCTTTCATGAAATCCTGGAGAGTTTGAGAGTGAATAAGGCAACAGGATGCTGCCCTTTGAGGATTTATATAGGAATAATTAATTAGAATGGATGCATTGCCAAAGATAGCTGTGAGTTGTGCTAACTGGGTGTTGCAGTGTGCCTTTCCCAATTATCTCCCCTCCTTAGTAGGTGACAGGATTATCAGTTGTGGGATATTTAGTATTCTAAGGGCCCAGATCAGGATTTACAGCATCTTTTAATGAGAGAGTTGAACTCTTGATTGAGTCCAGTGTGGTGATGCTAGTTTTTCAATATGGAGAGTGCTTTTTCTTCTTGTATCTAACATGGTCACTTATATAGAATAAATGGGGGCAAAGAGAAAGCATTTAGATACTTCTGACTCCTGAAGTCACTTACTGACTTTGGCTCCCAAGAGTAGGATTTCAAAACTTAAAAGTTTGCACCCTCATATACCAGCTGGCAGTGTTCAGGCTGCTGGAGCGTCTGCACCGCCCTGTGTTCCAGGCTGCCCAGCTCAGCCCTGCTGCGGGAGCTGGGCCCTCAGCTAGGCTGTCTTACTTTTCAACTGGAGCATGAATGGGCCAAGATTGGGCCAGCGTGCATGGGTAATGCAGGTGTCTTCTGTGATGTTGTATAACAGAGTAGTTGTACTTGGTGATAAGTAGAAGTGGGTACTTTGAACCCACAATTAAGGCAGAATCCATCAGAAGCAGCTCTTGCATGAGCTAATGTCCTGCCTCCTTCCCCCTGTGCTTCCTGTGTCTGAGACATCATTTTCATTTTGGTGCTCAGCAGGGATACTTTTTGCCCTTCAATACCTGCAAAGCATTTTTTTTTAACAAACAACCCACTTTGATTACCAGTAAAGACCTTTCTTTTAGTGGCTTCCAAAATCCTGGATGAAATGGATGTGTAGCTTTGAGGGGGTACAGTACATCTAATGCAGGAAGATGGTTTTAAATGAACCTCAGTGTTTAGTAGGTCACTTCATCAGTCACATGATTGAGAGCTTGTCTGGGTGATTTCCTTTCTTCTGTGCCACCAAGCCCCCAAGTTTTAGTGAGAAGCCATTTTGGAACTTGCACTAGGTTTAGTTACAGGTTTTAGTAAAGGTTTAGTTCACTTAATTGCTTTCAGTGCTGGCAAAAAATCTGCTTCATCTGGCTCAGCTAGAGTGCAACCTGATGTACATGACACTGCTTTTAAGTGAGAGGCTGATTTACTTTTTTTTATCCAAGCTTACACCTTCAGAGCTAAACAGGCAAGAGATACTCTATACAAAAGGGATGTCTGATTTCCTTCTACTGTGGAAAAATCAATACAGGTTCCCTGCTGAATGGGGACAAGAAATGCCTTTTCTCTTTTTACATTTAATGGGAACTTAGCTTGCATGCAGGCCTTAACCTTGGGAAACGTATGGTCAAGGCTTAGTTGTAAAGTAAGGGGTGGTATAAAGAGGAAACAAAAGAGAGGCAGCCCTTACTGACATGGACATTGAGCTCCACAGCATCATCATTGTGAAACTTCTTGCACAGGTTTAAGTCCTCCAGCTGCAAGGTCTTCAGAGAAAATACTTTAATATGCTTCCAATAGGAAGATTGCTTGCTAGTAAGAGCCTTAACTATGACTTTTAATTTTCTGTCCATAAAGTTTCTTTCACACTGAGTTGTACACAGTTCATGGAAACAGCAAATATTTTTCCCCCAGTTCACTCTCTGATGTTATACTTGTGTATCTTACCAGACCTCTCTGTTTGTGTACCATGCTTTTTGTGGTGTTTATGATGATAGCACCTCACAAATGTAATTCTTCTGTTTGAAACCACTGTTAGTGTCACCAACATAAATAAAGTAATTGTTTTCATTACTGCCTTTTGGCACTGATACTAGATGTATTGATTTGACTTCTTGGACCTTATAAGAAGAAAACTGTAAAGTCTGCAGGTGTTTTCATGGATTAATACTTTTATTAATACTGCAATTCCCTCATCACTGCAAAGGAGGAAGCCCTCTTTAGTGTATAGATAGAAGATTTTGTGGCTGCTTGGCTACCTCGATGTGAGAATAGATCTGGGCACCTGAATCATGAGCTCAAGACAGCAGCAGGAAGGGTTGCATTACTCAAGGTAATTTTCTTTGCGTTGTAGGACTGACACAAGACTGGTCAGTCTCTCCATGGTCAGCACTGACTCATCGCTTCCTGGGCAATGGAGAATGACTAACACCAGATCCTCCTTAGGAAGTAAAACTATGTTAAAAACCAGAGCTCGGTTCTCTTTTCAGTTGCACACGCCAGTTGAGAAGTGACTTCAACAACACAAACGCAGCCTGAATGATTCCCTGTGGGACGGCCCACGAGCAGTTGTTGCACCCACGTAACTGAGTGTGGATCTGACCCTTCACCAGCCTTAAAAACCAAACCCCCCGGACCGCGGGTGGCTGATGCAAAACCTCCCTTGCCCCTGCGGAAGGACACGGAGCAGCGGAGCGCAGTGAGGCCCGCAGGCGTTCCCTTCCCGCGCAGGGATCCTGCGCTGCGCTCCGCCCTCCCCTGGTGCTTCTCCTGAGACCCACATGAGGCCCGGGGGCCGGGGAGGGGCCGGATGAGGGAGCAGGAACAGGGTGAAACACGAGCGGAGTGGCCGGGGGAGCAGGGCCTGGCGCCGGGACCGCCCGTCCCGCCCCAGGCGGGCAGGGGGCTGCAAGGTCTTCAGAGAAAATACTTTAATATGCTTCCAATAGGAAGATTGCTTGCTAGTAAGAGCCTTAACTATGACTTTTAATTTTCTGTCCATAAAGTTTCTTTCACACTGAGTTGTACACAGTTCATGGAAACAGCAAATATTTTTCCCCCAGTTCACTCTCTGATGTTATACTTGTGTATCTTACCAGACCTCTCTGTTTGTGTACCATGCTTTTTGTGGTGTTTATGATGATAGCACCTCACAAATGTAATTCTTCTGTTTGAAACCACTGTTAGTGTCACCAACATAAATAAAGTAATTGTTTTCATTACTGCCTTTTGGCACTGATACTAGATGTATTGATTTGACTTCTTGGACCTTATAAGAAGAAAACTGTAAAGTCTGCAGGTGTTTTCATGGATTAATACTTTTATTAATACTGCAATTCCCTCATCACTGCAAAGGAGGAAGCCCTCTTTAGTGTATAGATAGAAGATTTTGTGGCTGCTTGGCTACCTCGATGTGAGAATAGATCTGGGCACCTGAATCATGAGCTCAAGACAGCAGCAGGAAGGGTTGCATTACTCAAGGTAATTTTCTTTGCGTTGTAGGACTGACACAAGACTGGTCAGCACTGACTCATCGCTTCCTGGGCAATGGAGAATGACTAACACCAGATCCTCCTTAGGAAGTAAAACTATGTTAAAAACCAGAGCTCGGTTCTCTTTTCAGTTGCACACGCCAGTTGAGAAGTGACTTCAACAACACAAACGCAGCCTGAATGATTCCCTGTGGGACGGCCCACGAGCAGTTGTTGCACCCACGTAACTGAGTGTGGATCTGACCCTTCCCCAGCCTTAAAAACCAAACCCCCCGGACCGCGGGTGGCTGATGCAAAACCTCCCTTGCCCCTGCGGAAGGACACGGAGCAGCGGAGCGCAGTGAGGCCCGCAGGCGTTCCCTTCCCGCGCAGGGATCCTGCGCTGCGCTCCGCCCTCCCCTGGTGCTTCTCCTGAGACCCACATGAGGCCCGGGGGCCGGGGAGGGGCCGGATGAGGGAGCAGGAACAGGGTGAAACACGAGCGGAGTGGCCGGGGGAGCAGGGCCTGGCGCCGGGACCGCCCGTCCCGCCCCAGGCGGGCAGGGGGC
>NW_009953935.1:862139-899574 GCF_000747805.2 Chaetura pelagica
CAGGGCCGGCCGGGTGTGGGGAGAGGGCCCGTGTGGGGCCCTGCGGGACACGGGGCCTGCTGGGCTTTGGGGGGACCCCAGGGGAGGGCAAGGGGAGCGGCGGCGGGTGGTGCGTGGTGCCGGGTGGGCAGTGCGTGCCGGGGGCTTGCGGGGCGCTGCTGCGGTCACACCCGCCTGTGAGCGGGCTCGGGGGTGCGGGGCGGCAGGAGCTGCTGCGGGCAGCGCTCAGCAGGCAAAGCGGTGCCTGCTCAGGCCCGGGAGCGGGGACAGCCCGGTGGCCCATCTCCAGTCCCTCAGAGCTGGGCTCACGCTCCAGCCCGCAGCGTCTGGTCCCTGTTTGCTGCGGGCATCAGTGCTCGGCCTGCCCGCTGCTCGGGGGCCGGTGCTGAAGAGGCTCAGTACACTCTGACTCTTGTCAGACTAAGGCACGTACTCCTTTATTTCTCCCAGTTCCGTGACCGTTTGTGTGTCATTGCTCTGGATGTACTTCTGCTTATGTTGGGCAGCTTTGCCTTTCATGTCTCCCTGTGCTTTTTTCCATTAGATTTTGCACCATGGCATCCACTCAACGTAATTCTGTCTCTGTGTTGGCTGCATGGCTGGTTTGTGCACGCAGGCCCACTTTTTATGCCTGGTATCACCCTGCCAGCTGATGGAGAGGCAAACAGCTCTGTGACTCGATGGGATGTGTCACTGCTGAGCCCCTCCTGTCCCGTGCCGAGCCCATGTTTGGTGTGCCCGTGGCTCTGTGGTTGGTGCACACTGGGTGAGCTCTGGCTGCAGAGGGAAATAGTCCTGCCCTTCCTCTGGTCTCTGGCTTTGTGTTCATGCCTCCTCTTTGTGTCAGCTTTAGCAATCGTGTGGTTCTGGGATGTGGAGGAAGTTGGAGGTTTAAATGGCTTACTCCTGGCAGAAGCTGGAGTTCCTGTTCTTCCCTCCTTTGCTCCCGTGTCTGCTGCCAGCTTGTCCCTGGCTGCTTCTGCCACAAGTTTTTCTGGTGACCGTGACTTGCATTGTTGGATTCTTCAATGAGCCTGCTGCCCTGGCAGAAGAGACTGGCTAGTTTTCTGCTGGGTTAGGGAGTTGATTCAGTGTTGCACGGGGTGTGAAGCCTACTAAAGCTTATGGGGAGGAGGAAGAGGAAACTTACTGCCAGAAGAAGGCTAGAGAAAAATGTTGGGGAGCAGGACCTGCTCTGAAGCATCAGGGAGCTTTTACAGTGGCTTAGCTGTTCCACAAAACTTTGCCCTGAATTGGACATGCTTGCTGGTATATGTACTTTCTGGCACAACTGTGTTTAATGTGGGTCCATAGTGTTTGGTCACAATGCAGTCTTAGATTGGCTTAATTTAACCATAGCACTGTGCCATAAAATATTATTTTGTTTTGTTGGTTTTAAAAAAATTATTTATACCTGCTGAAGTATTGAATACACTTGAGAAAGCAAGGAATTGGGAGTAGAAGTGTGCTGCTCTGTCTTCAAGTTAGGACATACTAGTTCATTTGAATTTACTTTGTATCATTCTCCTTTTGCCCCTGTTGATTCCTTTCCTTTGAGGAGAGAAACTGGATAACCCTTTGTCAGAGTTCTAGTACACTGTTGTCTTTTTAATAGTGTGTGATACTGCTACCTTTGAAGAAGTTGCAGAAGAACCTTATGGTGTAATCACTTGATGCCACCAAAACATCCTTCCAACGTGTTAGCTGTTAGGAAGTGGTTAAAATCATGAAGCAAAAATCCTGTAGTGTTTTTGAAAAAAGCTTGTGTGTTTCATTATTAGTATTATTTCATAAGTGTTTGCTGCTTTAACTTTGGTCATTCTTAGTGTTTGTATGAATTACCTAAACTGAATACTAGAAACGTTCTAAATGAAGTTTACTGCAGTGGTTTTATAAGGGGATAGTGAAGACACTGGTATAGAACAAGGTCATTACAAAGTCCTAGCCTTCTGGCAAGGAGTAGTGTGGACATCAAGCATCGTCTTGTGCTATCTTTCAGCAGAGCTGCAGTTTTCTCCTGACCTTGCTGAGCAGGTGGGTGTAGTCTCTGTCCTTCCCATCATTATACCTGTTGGAGCAGTTAAATAAACCTGTTGGGAGCACATAGTTTGTAGAAATGCCGTAGTTTACCTTCTTAGAGAGAGAACTGGGAGGACGTGGGTGAATCAGAGTTCCTGAGTCACTAAATCCCTGCTTTCACAGGGAGCTATTTACATCTTTTAAAGCATCCTACTACATGCATACAGCTGCAGACACAGCTTTCTTGCTTATCTGTTTCTCATGAAATTTGTGTTGATTTCTTTTGGCTTTGAGATGTAATTTGGTATATCATAGTTATCCAAAACAAAGGAATAAAGGGAAAAAAAATATTGGCTTGCTTAAAATGCATATGAAGGGAGCCTGGGTTGTTGTTGAATTGCTGATAAGATTATCTAATAATGGCTGTAAAGATTCACATCAGAAGTATGGTGGTTTTTCTCATAATAAGACGTGCTTTTTTTCCCCAGTAGATAAAGAAATCTTTAAATGATAAAACCTGATGCAATAGTGGCTATTGTGTCACTAGATTTGTAAACATCTGACACACCAGATCAGGTTGGGGTTGGAAACCTGAGGTTTAGAAGCTGATTTCAAAAAGGGTAATGGAAAAGATCATTAATTCAGGCACACTGTTGCAAATTTGCTATAATGTTTTTTTAAAGTCTACTTTGAAAATAATCTCACTGAAATCACATGCTTTGACTTCCTGACTCCCTCTGTTCAAGTATGGACAGACCAAAGATCTAGCAAGGAAATATTTGCAATACTCCTAGTGTGTCAATGACTTCCCATCACATGGAGAAGCTGTTTGGGGAGGTGCTTTGGAGCAGCCCTTGAGCAGTAAGAACTGAGCTGTACTGGCAAGTTCTATGTATATAATCATGAGGTTTTGGAGTGTTTTTTTGATATGCAAATAATATTGTGAAATGATGCTTTCCCCTTGTCTCTAGACAATGAGCATTTCCGTTTTAGGGTTTAATGGAACAGGTTTTTACATTCATGTTTCATTTTCATATTTTCTTCTTACTAATGTTTTAATGAATGAGGTATGTATAGTAGCAGTCACGTGAGTCACTGAACCTAAATTTTTAGAAAGGAGAAGCAAGTCTTAAGTGGTATGGAAATATATCTGCTGTACATAATTGTTTACAATCTTGATTTAAAAAAAAAATAGAAAAAGCAATAATTTTCTCCTTGTGCTGTGTGCAATTTTAAGCATGCTAGAAACCTTCAGTCTGTTCCAGTCTTTAAAAATGCATCAGAAAAAAAGCTGTTATTTTTAACATAATTTCTTTGTCCTTATCTGTCTACTCTTGCTGAAGTTTAGAATTTTTTAAATTTAATTTTGTATTCACTTCCTGAGACCCCAGCTGTGGAACAGATGATGAATGGAGGGGGTAGATGAAAGAATATAAATGAAACTGTTGCCAATTACCATTCTTAGTCAAAGTATATAGAACTGATGGTTATAGTGTATTCCCTTCACAGGGAGTATTCTGAGGAGCCTTCCATGTAGATAGAACTAAAGCATTGCTTTGTGTAGACAGGCCTTTCAGTGTGGGACTGGCTTTTCACTGAAGTTCCTGATGTGTGTTCATTGTTTTACTGTGTGACTTTGGCCTAAGTGGGGCCAGCTGAGATGAGCCTCATGCTTATGTAAGAATGCAGGCTGAATGGGTCACTCCTGCCACTTGATTCGTTTCTACGTTTGTGAATTTTTTCTCGCTCATCTTTAGTGCTGTGTAACCAAAATTTAATCACTAAGCATCTGTTTCCGTGGCAAGAGGAAGTGTTTTGTCACTTTAAAATATGAGTAATGTTAGAAAGTGACTTATTTAACATATTTGGAATAAGTCTTGTTCAGTAGTCAGAGGAATTATCGTATGTGCCTAACCCATGTACTTTGGTCTGGTTACGACTTTCTGAAGAAAGTTAAGAAATTGAAACATCAGTAAATTTGTCCTGTCTGTGCTGACATCCAGCAGATGCAGTGCTGCAGTGCAGCCTGCTTCCTGTCTTGCTGCCTTACTGATCTGTGAGTAGTGAGTAAACCCCAATTATTCAAGCTGGGTTTGTAGTGTGATTTTAGCCTGTGTGTGGTTATGGCACTGTTGAAATCACTGAGGCTGCTCATGTGCATAAACTTGGCCAAATTTAAGGTGCCAAGAGGTTTGTGACCAAGAACTCTGTCTGCATACAAAATCTGTTTGTTTTGCTCAGACTTAACTACCTGTTTTAGGAGGAGTTTCCAAATAAATGATTGGTCTTGGCTTCCTACCCTTTGTGTTTGGGACTGAGAGCCAGTTTGTAACTCACTTGGCAAGGCAGGGTGGAAAGTATTGCAGAAGAACAGGAAAAGAAAGAATAAGTTGAGAGAGAGCTGCCAAACATTTGTTCATACATTTGCATTTACCATTTTTCATAATTATGTGAGTTTTATGTGTATAATTTCCAGTATATGACTGTAGAACAACACTTTTCATAGCTGAAGTGTAGTGATGTGCAGAACAATCTTAGTGGGATGTTGCTGAGTTACACTTGTGCAGCATTTCTGTCCATACTGCTGAGTGTCTGATGAAGTTAGCTGAAGAGTGCTTCTGGATTTCCAGTTATTTGCTTTTGTGGATATTACAGTGAATGTGCTGTTCTGACCTAACGAAAGTGGAATGTATTGGAAGATGGGACTCAATGCTAGAGTGTTTTCTTCTAGGGTAATAAAGCTAGAGTAAAGAAGTTTGATTGAAGATCCCCCTCAAATATGTTTCATTAAAATCTCTCACACTGAAATATTTTCAGGCTTTAATAGTAAGTTGTTACAGTCCTCCTTAATGGAGATTAGAGAAATGTGTCCTGAATTCAGCATGTCTTGATTTGGTTAGTGCACCTTAATTGCTTTAATAAAATTAATTTTAAAAAGATTACTGTCTTAAATTACAAAGGTTAGGGAGTTTTAGTGGCTATTGTGATTGTTTTCTTTATTGTTTGATTGTGATTTACTTTAAAAGACCAAAACCAAGGAAAGTAACATTTTCAGCTCCTATTAGCAATTTGAGATAAAGTTAGATTTTTCAGTTTGCTGTTACTTAAAGTTTTTATCTGGGAATGTTTAAAAAACCCCACACACTGAGAAGGGGAACTAAGAGTGGAAGCAGTAACAAAATCTGCTGTCATAATGTTGCTGTAGCACAGCAGCGGGATCAGTTGCTGAACTGATATTAATTAAGCCCGTGCAACTGATCTTTATTGGGTCGTTGCAGAATTAGAACAGCTTATTTACGCATATATGTGCACATTGTAAATGTAATTATACAAGCTATAACAGTCATTCATGTTTTAAATATAGCTTAGAAGAGCTTTGGTTCTTTAGCCTGGAGTGTATAATTTATGTTGGCTAAGCACTTTGCATGAACTAAAGTTAGTTTTATATTGAGGGGATATCAATGTTAAAATCCTTGGAAAGCAGGGCTGGTAAATAGAATATTCAGTAGGAAAGTGGCTGCTCTAAGATAGAAATCTTTCTTGGGCCAGGTGGGCTTTGAGTAGCTTTGTTTTTTCCTGTATGCACCTGCAAAATCATTGGCCACCAAATAGGAAATGGGCTGATATAGCTTAGTCAGCAGTGCCCTCTGGTCCTTTTCAGGCTTAGCTTCTTGACAACCTTTTACTTGTAACTGTGTTACTTAGAGTCAGCATTTGTGCTGTTTTTACTTTGTGCATTGAACAATGTCACTTAAACATAAGTTATCGGTACATTTTTACTATAGGAGAACATTCTAAAAAACCGCAAAAGCAAACTTCATCCTGATAACCTGCTGTAGGAGAAAAAGGAAAATACCTGATTTTTATTTACTACAGAAACTTTCCTACTGCAGCTATGGTTTACAGAGCCAAGAACCTCTTTCCTGGATCTTGATGCAGGCCTTTCTAGCAAAATCAATTAGTTTAGTATCTCAGGAAGATGCAAATTCCAAAGTGTCATGAGGGAATTAAAAATACCCCAAACCCCACCAAAAAAAACTATGCAGTTACTTGTATCTTAGGGCCTCACATTTACATGGGCAGGAAATAGACATTTAAATTCTGACTAATAGTGGTTACTTTTATTTACCTCTAACTTGTATACGCAGAATTCAGTTTACAACCATGTATGGAAGTTGAAATTTTTTAAATGCGTTTGAGATCATTTTGAGTAGATACTGTGCTATCAGTCTGAGATTTAGATATCCCTATGAGTTTAGGTAATTAGTTTAGCAGATTGTAAAAAAATAAAAAAAGCCCAACTGAAGTAGCTGTCTGCGGTAAAAGACCATTATGAGGAAACGTGGTTTAGCACGTGGACTGTAACATTATTTTAATATATACAGGAGTTCTCAATATTTCTCTGTTTGACAATATAAATCTCTGTTTTGTTGCCACTCTTATGACTAAAAGACTAGATCAAGAACATTAAGAAATAGTAGGTACTACCTGTGTGATCATGGATTTTAAAAGATACAATAAAGTAGACTAGAACAATGTTTTGCCTTCCTGATAATCTAAGAGGAGTTCTTGCATATGCAATAGGAGAATTATGATTAATGTTTACTTTATTAATATTAAAGGTAGCCAGGCCTCAGACCTAGGGTCAATCAGTTGTTGTATTTTGATGCACTGTATATAACTTATGCCTGTATAGAAGAGAAATCTAATTTATGGGATGATGTCTTTTGTACATTTTCGAACTGACAAGACACAAGGATAGACTAAGAAAATTATTTGCTCTAAAATAGTCCCATCAAGTGTCTGATGAATGGGAGGAGGTTTTTGAAATTTAAAAAAAAAAAAAGCCTGTCAGGTGGTTGGCAAACTTGCTTGTGTGGCATAACTCTGTGAATCAGGCTTTTGGTTTGATATTTTAAGTTTTCTATTTGAAATTCTAAGACTCTACAGTATGAAAGCATGATGCCCGTGAATAAGTTTTACAGCTCATATGTCAATAGTAATGGGGATTTCAATAGTTGTACTTTGATTTTGCATGAGAGATAGTATAACAGTAGTTAGTGCATATACACAAACTACCTTTTTTTTTTTTTCATGAATTTGTGAGATGCCTTCCATAACAATCTGCTGGCAATTTTGTATGGATAAACATAAAGCAGAGCTTGTTATCAGTTTTCACCATATTATTATCTTTCCTAGACTTGTAGCATTCATGTGAGTTGGTTGGAGTTCCTGTCTGTGTAAAAAGTTCAGTAATTAATGAAACAGGCCCCTTCTTTCTTAATTTCCTTAAACAGGAAAAGTAGAGTCCATCTCACCTAATGTGCAGCCATTAAGGATATGTCAACTTTTCTTTGAGAAATAACTTACCTCCAATTAGCATTGATAGATGAATGAAAGGCCTAGGGTCTCTAAAACCTCCTGATGACTAAAAGTAGTGGGAGAAAAGGATACTAAATGTACCCAAAAAATATTTAAACCTTTTCTAGGGCTGTGGGTGTACCATATGTACTTTGTAGTTTTTATGTTATAATATTCCAAATGCTTATTCTTAATAGATCATCCATTATCATATGAGAGGGATGAACAGGAAAGGAGACTGCCTTTTCCAAATGTGAAAAGAATAAATTTGAGGAAAACACTTATGCTGTATCTCTCTATTCTCCTAATGCTTATGTACTTTTGTTATTTTGAGGTTGGATTCATTTGACTGCCTCAGTGCAAAGGCATAAAGGGCAGACAAAGTCTGTTTCTTTGCAGTATAAAAGAATAATTACACTACATAATGAAACTATTAATTTACATGAAAAAAACACTTGTGGTAACTGAGTCTGAGATACGTGTATGTGTATACATCTAATAGCTAAAGAAAAAATTCAAGTTGGGAATTTGTCTATTGCAACAAAGCTACAACATCCGCTCTGACTGTCAAATACAGCATTCTGATTTTGTGAAAGTGTATTTACCAAAATACTCAGTTTCTGAAATGGACAAAAAGGGTAAATACTTGCTGAGATTTCAGTCTTTGTAGAAAATCTGTAACTTGCCTCTGTTTTAATAAAGAAGATCTGTCTGAAAGAACTGGAATTGCAGAGAGCTGCTGCTCTTTAGCTCTTCTGAAACATTATCAGCTCTTGTTATAAAGGCTTCACCATCTTATGGTAGTTTGGACACAACAGGTCTTCTCTAACTGTAGTACATATAAGTTAGCAACTAAGGAACTTGGAAAAAGAAAGAGACAGATACTGCCTTATTTTTCTGGAATCAAAGCAAAAACAAGACTCATGAAGTTTATATGGTATCTGTTAAGAATACACTTTGATCAGTTACAGAGTACTCTGATCTCCAGCTGCCTCTGCTTTATAGGAGGTTTTCTGTACAGGTGGTTAAGTCATGCTGTGTCAGTTCTTAACATAGTGATCCTGAGAATGCTACAATGGAGGAATCTAGTGATACTTACTCCATCTGTTTTTCAGGCATTGCTACCCAATCTTTTCTACTGATTCTATTTGAGGTGCATAAGGGGTATTTTTCCAAATCAGAGACTAATATTTTAATTTTTCCTCAGATTGTTTTTATGTAGAATTTCTTTTAAAAGGAAAGTTGACATGACTCCTTAGTATCCAACTAGGAACTTGAGATGTTCAGGCTAATAGTTAGGGTGTAATGTTGAGATGGAGGGATGTCTCTATCTTGTTACCCTTGCAGTTCGTTGGCTGATTGGTTGTATTATAGCTTCACTTCCTGACCTTTACTACATATTTGAGTTTTCAAACATCAGAATCCTTCATTCCTTCTGCTACTTCTGTGTTAAGCTCCTGGATAGTTGCTGAGATTCAAAAGATTAAAGCAGCCCTGTGATATTTGTGAGTTTTCAGCAACAAGAAGTTTCTGCATAGCACCATGAGTTTCTTGACCTTGTTTTTGCTGCCCTTTTTTCTTGCAACATCTTGATACTATAGCCCTAAATCCTTATCTGATAGTACAGCCTCTGAAAAAGCTTTTGACTCATTCTTGAGAAGTTGGACTTACTAGTCCAAGTTGTGCAGGACAGGTATTGTGATGTGTTGCATTCTTATCTGAGTTTACATTTAGCAATGTAATAAACTACTTGTCTGTGAAGCCTTCATGGTCACCATTGTGTCCCTGTTTTTTTAACAGTCATGACCAAAATGAACATGTATAGAACAAAACACACAAGTTGAAAGGTAAAGAAAATCTTGCTTATCAAAATCTTTGTGGAAGTAGAGGGTTGCTGATTTCCTGGTTAGGCATGCTAACTTTCAGGCTCACCTGGAGTAAAAAAGCTTAGGTGGAAAATATCAGGTAAAAATATTGGGAAAAGAGCATTGGGTATTTCTGGTAATTTACTGCCAAAGAGATTGAGAGAAAATGCTGGAGAATTCAGGGCCAACAAGTTGCACAGATGTCCTTACAAACTGTATATGATAGATAAAATGCTGCTGCAAGTTTAGCGGTCATCAGTTTGACTTTCATCTATGTATATTAAGTGTGATCAAACTTGTGTCTTTTTGAAGACTGATCTGTTTATAATGTTCATGTTCTTTTGAGCCATGTGTTATTTTGCAGTAAAGAACAAATAAAGCAAAGATTGCATCTTAGAGGGAGTTTTCTTCTTTTTTATATCAAAGACCACATGAATTACTGAGGATGAACTGAACTTTTGCTTTAATGATTAAATTAATTCAGTAAATACCCTTGTCTTATTTAACTTGATTGTTTTATAAGAGGAGAAGTCTCAGTTGAGAGGAATAGAAGAATGGTTCTCCTAATATTGAGAACTAGATTATTGTTTCTTTTCTCTGAAAATTTGAAATGTGGGTTGTGCTTGCTGTGGACCTGAGAAAACTTGGTTTATTCATTGAGGTGTAAATCTTCAGTTCAGTAAATGCATCTCCCTGTTTCAATACACCAAGCTCATAGAAAATGTCTAGGATTTTGGGATGTGGGTGAAGAGAATATCACATTTCTGATTCAAAGTCCAACTGTTCACCTTTTAAGGCTTTTCCAAGCTATTGATGAAGCATTTTGTGGCAATCACTGGAGAAGTAATATTGTAAGAACTGTTTGCATGACTGAGGAAGGTTATGCTGGCATGTTGGACTTATTCATAATTTGTTCCTCAGCATGGAGGGGCTCTGTGCCAGCAGGGAAAAATCTCTGGGGTGCCAAACCAGGGCTTCAATGGGCTCTGTGACAGGCTGCAACAACGTTCTTTCTTCAGACTGTATTAATGGTTATGACACATAAGTTATAAAACTCTTCTTGTAGCTATCCATGCTGTTATCCATGGTTATTTGGCCTTACTGTTCTCTGTATGATGACTTTGTCCCTCAATATGTCATGTTTCTTTTTTAATCTGTGGTTGTGTTGCCATTGTATGTGTATCAAATGTATTCCTTGTTAGTTTTTTTGTTAAGATGCCTCTAGATACCTTTTTATGTCTAATTATTGATGAAGAAAATTGGATAAAGTACTCAATGATTGAAGGGAGAAGTTCATATGCTGGAGGGTAAGTCTGCCATTCAGAAGGACCTCTGTGAGGCAGAGGAAAGCACTGGTAGAAAGCTCCTGAAGTTTAATAAAGACAAATGTGAAGACTTCCTCAGAAAAGGAACAACCCAAAGCAGCTGTGACAGTGGCCTTTGTTCTAGTGAACAGTAAATGGACCATCTGTCAGTGTGCCTGTGCAGCATTGAAAATTAAGTGTATTGGGCTGCACGAGCAAGAATGTAGCTGGCAAGTTGAGGGAAGAGATTATTATTACCCTATGTTTAGCTGTCATGAGGCTAAATTTGGAGTATTATGACCAATCTGGGGCCCTGCCGATAGCAGGAAGATCTTACAAAAATGAGGGGCATGCAACTAAAGGCAGCCACAATGGAGTACATGGAGTTCAAGGAGAGGATGAGGGCTGTGGCCTTCTTCATCAGGCTCATGGAGGATCTGATTGCTGTCTTCAGATACCCAGTAGATTATAGAGTTCAGGTAATAGGTACAGGTGTGGGTTTGTGGTTTTAGGTGCACAGTAGAAAGAGGTGATGATTGGAAGATGCCACAATGCAAATGACATGCACTAAGGGTTAAGCACAGGAACAGGTTGCCCAGAACATTTGGATTACTTCCATCCTTCATTCTCATTCAAATAAAGGATTAGGAGTACTGGTTTTAAAGTAGTTAAAACATGTTTTGAGTGGAACAGCATCATCAAATTATTCCCTTTTTAGAGTTTCTGCTGTAGTTGTATTATGTTACAGCCTCCTGTAGGTGAAATGTGTGTTGATCATTGGGTTTTTTTAGAGAGGATTGATGGGATTCAGAGACTTGTAACATGTCTGACTGTTTACTTGTCTGATATGATGTTGCTCTTTTCTGTGATGTTCACCACAGATTTCTATTTGGAGAACTTTGCTGCTCACATTTCTCTGTACTGTGGCATTAGTTATGGTGTTATGTTTGTTCCCCTGACCTGATTTTACCTACAGTGGTTGGCCTGTGGTTGTTTTTAAAGTAATCTTTAAGTAGTTGCTTAGTATCAGAAGTGTGATACCAAAGTGCAACTGCTATGTGTGTGTAGAGAGAGAGAGCACAGACCACTGAGGGTAGCAAGTATAGCATTGTGTGTGCATTTTGTCTTAACATCATACTTGGAGCTTGTAGTCTATCCTCCAATTAGTGTCTACTGGTCTTTTTACTGTCTGTCTGATTTTACTGATGGGCTCTAGCATAGAGGAGGAGACATTCCTGTAAATCATTAGGTGCATATTCGTATCTTACACTTCTATACCTTATCCTATTTCCAGTTTCTCACATCCAGTAATACTTTTTTCAAGCTGTCTTTAACATATTTTGAAGTTACCTTGCTTTGAATTCTTTCATATCATTTTAACAAACTTAGTCATTTATTTACTCTGATTTCCCTCTGTCATTGGGGATGCTGAATACAGTTGCTGTCAGGAATTGTTGATATCATTGCTGATTTTGTTTCAGTCTGATAATGGAGATCAAAAGGATTACAAGTCACTATCTTGCTGACCTTTTCATCTGAATCTGAGCAGCACAGGTTGACACTTAAGCTTGATATCACATAAAGCTGTAGCATGAGTGCCTGATAATTTTGATATAGTTTGATTTTTACACACATCTAGAACTGTGATACCACTGTGGGATGCACAGATCACTTGCAGGTTATGTCTACTGGTTATTATATTTGGGGTTTTTTTAACGTAAGAGTTAGAAAGATCAATGGCTTTTTACTTTAGATAGTTACAAATCAGCTTTATCCAGCTTTAGAAACAAGGAGTTGAAACAGGGTTATGCTGGAACCTAACAGCTGTTTGATCTGTATCCAGCTGTAGGGCCCAGATGTTCTTTCCATCATTTCTCCATCATGTGACAGTGGTGGGAAATAGCCCAGAGAACCAACCTGGTGGTTCAGGGTCCTGTGGTCATTCAAAGATGATTTGCAAGGAAATGGGTGGTGGAGGGGCTGTCTTCACCCATGATACCTCTTTCTGCTTTGCCTTATACTTTCTCTTTCTTGACTTGCCCCTCATCTTTTCAGTCTTTTGATGTTCCGTTGTTAACTTTTTCAATTGAGCTTATTCTTTCTTAAAATTTTCCCCTTTAATTACTGCACACATATGTTGTCTTCATTCTGTTTGCTCTATCTCCTTTATCTCTTCTTCATCTTGAATCTTAGCATGTTTAGCTCATTAAGTCCTGTGAAGCTGGAACTCTTTGCTAGTTAAATACACTAAATAAATAAATAAACACTTATCAGATCTTCCTGCAGTTCTGTAAACAAGCTACTTAATCATGCTTTTATGTTAATACCAAAGAAACAAATAAAAGTTGGTTGCACTGTGATTATAAACAAACAAATACAAAACGGTCTAAATATTGATAAACTTTTCCTTCCTTTGTTGTTGTAGTTTTTTTTGCATTTTTTGTCTCAGTAATGCACTCCAAAACAAGATTTAACTCTAGAGACTTGAATGTAAGCTAATAATTTATGGAAGAAAATAAAGAAAGGAAAAGAGAAATTGGTGTTGCCTGCAATCGTTTGTGGTCTGAAGCTAGAGAAGAGGCAAAAGACAAAATGCAACTGTGCAGGAATGTGCTTAGATACAAAACTAAGGATGTAACTGTGGGAATGCCTTGGATACAAAAACAGGAATGCAACTATGTGTTAGTGAAATCTGCAAAAAGCTGGGAATGTCATGCTAAAAGTTTGAGAACTGCAGGCAATTGGCAGGGTTTTTCAGAACGATTCTTTTAAAAAGTACTTTTCCTGAGTTTGAGGCCTGATTCAGTCTTTTTTTTTTTTTTTTTTCTTGGCTTGAACTTCCCTGAACTAGAGTGGAATTAGCAAGAGACAGTAAAGCTCTAGTTCTGTATACTCTCTCCCCAATGGTAAAGCTGGCTTAAGAAATTCCTGCTCCAAATCATACTTCCCTGCCTGTCTCACTTTTTCCCGGAAGAGTTTTTTGTAGGAGTGAAATACAAAGTGTCTCTGATCCAATTTTCCAGACAGCATTACAGAAAACTTCCAATTGCTTTTTTTTTTTTTCCCCCATGGCAGGCTTCTGCTGTGGCTCTGTGAACAGCTTAGCTGGAATGACTGAAAGAATGAGGCGCCCTGCGATGGGAGCAAGGGATGGGAATACAGCTGTTCCTACCAACCTCTGTGTAATGTGAAATCCCAGCCTCGTAGCAGTCATTGCCAGAAGTGAGCACATTCGAGCACTCAGGGCAATAGCTTGATGGAACAGCCATGTTGTTGAACTCTCTGAGCAAGATGTCATCCTTCCTTATATTTTTTTTCTCAGGTAGCAATAAGCAAGGAAGGAGATGTAAAGGAACCATCAGCTGTCAAGCAAAAATCCCCAATGCTTTAGAAATGCTTTATGAAAGCAACTTTTACTGACAAGTAGAATTTGACTGGCCTGAAAGTTGCCGACAGTTTAGACTAGGAGCAAATGCTATAAAAAAGTGTGCCATCTGAACTTTATGATTAATAAAATTCCATCTTGGATCTCTTATACTAAGCTATATATTTTGTCAGTCATGTAGGCTTTTTTTACTGTAAAATTTTATGCAGTTTTTCTGGTTGTCTAAAATCTATGCTATCTATGAAATTTAATTGATGGCAATAAATGGGTTAAATGAATGTGTCCATGTCCCTTTCCTCCAGTCCCTGAGTATTTTTGTGTGAAGTTTTACAGGAAAATATTTTTTAATCATGCAGGGCAGCTTTAGAAGAAGTAGAAGGAGATGTGACAGAACTGGAACTGAAACTTGACAAGGTAAGCTTTTTAATTCAACAATATGAAAAGATATGTTTAGGTTTGCTTTATAAGTTCAAGGGGCAGTGGCTGCTGACCAGTTGTTCTGCTCTGGCAGAGGGAAGGGATCTTTCTGGGTCGAGTGCACAGAGGGGCCCCAGAGACCCAAGCTTGAGTAAGAGCAACAACAGCCGGTGTGTGAACTTGCTTTCTCCCCAGCTGAGGGCTGGATTGTGCAATGCCCTCCTGCCCCTGTGGCCCCTCACACTCATGTGACACGGCCCCCCAGGGGAGCCACATGCAAACTGATTCAGCTTTCATGTGAGTTAAAAGCCAGGGGTTGGCCATCCGTGCACCAAGAGCTTATGTTTTATGACAACTGCATACTGTGAGGACATGTGGATGCTCTTTGTTGTAGAGATTAAAAGTCAATGCTTTTTGTCTTTGGTAGTCTTCAGCACAGTCACAGCAGGATAGGTGTATATATCCATCACTACAGTCTGGAAGACATAACTGCCGTAAGATTAATCCTGCTTTTTGTCATGCTTTGTGCATGTATATCAAAGGTTGTATGTAGCATCTTTTCAGTGCCTTAAATTCTGTTTGTTGGTTTCCTAAGCAGTAGTATTTTGGAGGCCTTTGTTCCTTCTTTTCTAGTATTTTGAGAGTGGCTTATCTGTACAAAGTCTCCTTTCCTGAACATTTCATGCTAAATGTTAAAAATTATTTCTGCCTGTGTTTAACATGCTGGGCAGATCACAGTTGTTCATTCCTTTAGCTGCTTTTTGAAGACAAACTTCTGTTCCTGCAGCCTCAAGTTCCTGCGGCCTGCAGAGAGATACAGTCAAGTAAAGGTGTCAAGCGTAGTGTTAAGTCTGTAGACATTTTGTTACTGTGCATAATAATATTTCTATTTTTTTGTAGTAAATAGTGTAACAATTTGCTCTTCCAAAATAAATTTAAGGTACTTGTTTTGGTGTGAACTTTGGTGAAACTAATGGGTGGGTATAAGACATTTTTTCTGTAGGGTTGATGAATCTGTTTTGGTAGATTGAACTAGGTCGGTATTTAGAGGATATGAAATATCTATCTTGAAAGTTTATGTTCTCCCACTGATCTAAAAGTGTAATTCTGGGGGAAGAGAATTCTGAAATTCCTTAAGGGCTGTTCCTCAGGGTCTTGCCCCCAGACACTTGCAGGAGGCCAGTACCAAACATACCACTCTATCATGTGAAAGCTATAATTGTAATATTACTCCTTGCCCTGAGATAGTATCCTCATACTTTAAAATAAAACCACCCAAACCCACTTGCTCCCCTGACAAGAAAGGAAGTACACAAAGTAAGTATTTAAGTAGTTTAATTGTGGTGTGATCTAGGATAAGCTTAAGTTGAAAGCCAAGCTTCCTGAGCTGAAGTAATTATGGCCTGAGGATAATGATTTGTCTAGACTTGGTAACTTTTTCTGCTCAGTTATTTAAACTTAGCTTTGTTTTATTGTCCCGCAATTGTGACTTTGGGGTACACTATCTGCCTTTTTTCTCCTCTGGAAAAGAGGATGCTGAGTTCAGGATTGTGAACCATAAGCAAATGTGAAAGAAAAAAAGGATCATGTTGGTGGTGATTTTTCTGTCCTTTGTTCAAGCAACTTGGCCATTCATCAGAATGTGGGAGATGCTCAGATTTCCTCTTTTGCTAAGAGGGTCTGAGTCAACATTAAAACTACTTGGTAAGGCAGGGAGAACTTGGATGGCTTCCTTGGCCCAACAAAGGATCAAATACTTCTATGTTGTTCTTCATGGAAGTTTGTCTAACATCCTTGTAAAATCTTTCAGAGGTAAAGGTTCAGACTTCTGATTTTATTCTCAGTTTGGTTTATGGTGGGGGAACACACAATTGCAGTAGTCTTTCTCTCAAGAGTGCGTCTTGGTGGTTGCACTGTTATTTTTTCTGTCATTCATGGCCAAGTGTATAAATGGTATAAAAAGTGGGAAAACATCAATTGAAAGATACTGATGGCCTCCATTATCAGACTCTGCAGTACCATGGTAGCTGAGGTGTGAGTGGTAGGGATGGAAACCTATCAGAGACTGTTGTATGAGTGAAAAGATGATTGATTTTGCCTTGTGAGATGTGACCATCTCTCTTCAGTTATGCTTTGTGCAGGTAACCTTTTACTTTTCCATGCCTCTGTTCTGAGTGTCTCAAGATGAAACAACTGGTGTGGGTTTCTTTTGTTGTTTGTTGTTTTGTTTGGGGTTTTTTGGCTCAGAAACCACAAAAAAATGTAATATGCTTGGGTTCTAGCCAGTTATGTTTTAATTGTTGCACTTTCTGCCCTCAGACAGCTCTCTTGAAATACTTGTGAAATGTGTGCGAAATCTCAGTTAACAATAAAAAATAATAATAATACAAAAATCTGTAGAGCAGTAACCCTCTCAATAGTCTATCAGTTGACCTAGAGCAGTGTTTTTATAGCCATCACTATACAACAGAGTCTTTCATAGTATGCAAGGCTCTGTAAATCTAGATTTCAACTTTTGAAATTTTTATTTCTTAGAGTTTACCAAGTTCAGTGTGTTTCATGCTTACCTGGTGGTATAAAAAACAAAACAAAAAACTTGTGCTTTTTTCCCCCCCTCTTGTTTAGCTGGTGAAGCTTTGTATTGCAATGATTGATACTGGGAAGGCGTTCTGTACAGCCAACAAGCAGTTCATGAATGGAATTCGAGACCTTGCACAATATTCCTGTAAAGATTCATTGGTTGAGGTAAGCTCTTTAAGAAGCAAAAATGGAAGGAGAAAGGCATAACTTCAAGAGGGTAAAATATAGCAGTTGGCAAGAAAAGTAGGTGAAGTTTATATTATTACTTTCCTTTTTACTCCTTTTGCTTTGAGATGTTTTGACTGAAATTTTTTGACTGTGGTGCTCTGCAAGTATCTGTGTGTACTGCTGATTGCACATGCTAACCAGGTTTTTTGAATTAGAATTTTAAACATTAATATTGTAAATGAATGTGTTAAGTTATATTAACTTTCAATAGTTTAGGCATTTTAGTTAATTTGAATTTTTCCTGCTTTGCTTCTGTTTGGTCCTTTAAATATAGGTACGTAGCAGTGACATTTTTTGTTGTTTGTAGCTTTGCTTGATAGTTTAGGTTGCTTGTAGCCTTACTTGGTATTACCCCCATGGTCTCTTTCTAGGCATAATACTGAGGTAAATAAATTGCCAAGTTCTTTTCAGTAAAGCTGTGAACCTCCAAAATCTTGTTTTCATGCTGTGTATTTGGTAGGGCTAAACTTAAATCACTTCCTTGTCTTTCATTTTACAGACCAGCTTGACGAAGTTCTCTGACATGTTACATGAAATGATCAATTATCACAATGTAAGTACTTCTGTCAGTAACATGATACTGATAGCTTACCTCCAGTTATATTTGATGACAGAATAATGATAAAGCTTTTCTAGTTGATAGTATTTCAAAATCATGGTTTCAGTGGTATTAAATACCTCTCATACCTGTAAGTCTTTTATTTGTATTTTATTTATGAAGTATTTATAAATACCCTGTTTTCTGCTGATTTTTATCTTTATTTTTTGTTCAGAATTTGTAAGCTTTGCTAAAACCCAGTACTGTAAAGACTAAATACTGGATTGTTTCATCTTTTAAGTCAAACTGATGGGCAGCAGTGACAAACTATGAGTGTATTTCTTTGCTGGATTGAAATATTAAATTTTACAACACTTCTGTTTTTTTTTCCTGTTCTTTGTAATATATGAAATGAAGCACCCCTGATTTCTGTGTAGTTTTCTTTTTGGAAGCATGACAGATTTAGAGAAGTATAAAGGAGGAAATGCTAGGATTTAAGACTAATAGTGGGTTTTTTTAAGTCAGTTTTGACTGAATTGAAAACTGATTTATTTTTTTTCCTCCTTTAAAGAGCTTAGTATTGTATGCTGAAAGCCAAAGGGACAGCTTTGTTCTTCCACTTTCTTCCTCTTCCCTTTGCCCCTACTGCTTTTCCTTCATTTTCCAGCCAATTTGTGGAAAGCAAATCATGTGTGTCCAAAGTGCTGAAAATATGCAGGGCACTTAAGGTGTATTTTTTTTTTTGTACCACTAGGAGTTTTAATGTTTAGTAGCATTTACTTAGGTTCCTAAAAGTGTGTTATTAGGCATTTTTTGGAAAATGCATGGGTTTAAGAAGGGAAACGAATCAAAGCAGGTTAATACTGTTGAGCTGGATTCCTGCTCCATGTTATGGGGTGTACATATCTACACATAATGAGAACTGTAAGGAGGACAGTAAGTGAACAGTGAAACTTCAAAGGCAGAGAAAATTTAGTAGCATTTACTTAGGTTCCTAAAAGTGTGTTATTAGGCATTTTTTGGAAAATGCATGGGTTTAAGAAGGGAAACGAATCAAAGCAGGTTAATACTGTTGAGCTGGATTCCTGCTCCATGTTATGGGGTGTACATATCTACACAATGAGAACTGTAAGGAGGACAGTAAGTGAACAGTGAAACTTCAAAGGCAGAGAAAAGCCAGTTGTTCAAAGCAGCAGTAGTGGGATGAAGTGTTACTTTCATGCCAGTGATTTCTGCAGATTGGATTGAGGAGATGAATCCAATTGGCTGTCCCTCTTTTCCACTCTTCATCTCCGTTCTTGCTGCTGGTTACTCTCTTAACCATGTCTTAGTTATATGGTTTGCTCTTTTTGACACACCTGACTGAGGTCTTGTCTTCTTGCTGGTGTTACTGTTCTACGTGATTGTGACTTGCAGTGCTTTGGTAAAATTTGGCACAGCACAACTCTGCCTTTAGGGCAGTTTGAAGGTAGAAAGCAAAGAACAAGCCATATTAAAAGAACATTTCTTCATAGGTCTAAGAAGGACCACTCTGAGTTATGTCCTTTTTTTCCCTCCTCTTCCTTGCTGTGCTTAAGCACAGTGAATAGAACAGTGGCTCTTACTAAAGGGACACAATCATAAGAAGAGAGTCATGTTATGGGTTTCTAATGTAGAGCTTTATTAGACATGTTGTTGTCCTGTGTTGCATTCTGTGAATCTGCTTGGTTTAGCAGGAGTTACTAGCTCAGAGTGTCAGCTCTGTTGACCAGGTTGGCAGGAGAGTCATCACAAGTGAGAAGAAGTTAGAGAAAGAAAGAAGAGAGATGGGCATCCTCCAGAGGAAGAAGGGAAGTGGTAGGAGATGGTCCCACTGAGACCTGGATAACTGTCAGTTTTCTCTTATGAGGCTTTGCTACATAAAAGGCTGGGAACCAGACTAATGCAGCATCTTCACTGACTGAGCAGTGGGGGAGTAGCTTAGACAGCTTATGGCACGTAGCAACTTTCTTAGACTTAGTTCGGAGTATGTGGAAGGTAATTTGTTGAAAGGGCTGTAAATCTTAGTCAGATCATGGTCTGTGCACTTTTTTTCTGTTCTTTAGGGAAGGAAGAGTGTGTGTATTTTTCTGCCTTGCACTTTTCTTCAGTGCTGTAAGCAAAATTACAAAGTTCATATTTCTGGGTGTCCACTAGTAGGTTGAGTTCCATCTGCTTATACTCTTTCTGTATTGATCTTGATTGGTGCACTCCTTGGGCATTGGCAAGCTTAAATGTCAGCCGTGGGAATAGTTGCAGCATGACTACCAGCTTGTCAAGAAGTTCTTTATTTTAGTTGTCTTGTTTTCTGGTTTCCCAAAGTAGGAATTGATTTAATGTTTATTTCAAAACTTCTTTGAAATTTTTAATTTTTTCTATTAGAGGCACAGGTCTAATAATAATTGTAATCTAATTCTGCATACTAGCTGTATGTTTAAAATTAAAATTTATGAATACCCCTATATTATTGACCTGCATAATTATGTTTTTCTTTCAGATGCTGTTTGACCAAACCCAAAGATCAATTAAAGCACAGCTTCAGACTTTTGTTAAAGAGTAAGTTAATTTGCACTTGTAATGAGAAAATTATAGGTAAAATAGAATTTAAAAACATCTGAGTTGGAGTCAGTTGGTGAAACATCTTTTCTGAAAATTGCTAGAGAAGTGTTCATTGAAACTTGTAAAAAATCACCCCAAATCAGTGAGGCTTTAGATCCAGCTGCAGGAATTAATTACAAGTTGTCATTGTCTGAGCTTAGGGGAAAAAGTGCTTACCACAGGTTTTCCCCAGTAAGCATGAGATGCACTTGTTTAAATTTCAATATTGTCCTTTCCTCTGAAGAGAGATAAGAGAATCTTCCATCGTACTTCGTATGATTTCCATTTGATTAAAAAATTATTAAAGAATATAAAACTAAAGAAACTAGCTGTAACAGTCATGAACATGGTCTGTCTACTTTATCTTGAAACACTGTTTTCATGCTTTGGTATTGATTTGCTCTCTGCCTTTCCTTTAGTGATATTAGGAAATTTAAAGAAGCAAAAAAACAGTTTGAAAAAGTTAGTGAAGAAAAAGAGAATGCTCTAGTAAAAAATGCCCAAGTTCAAAGAAATAAGCAACATGAAGTAGAGGAAGCAACCAATATTTTGACTGCAACAAGGAAATGTTTTCGACATATAGCTCTGGATTATGTTCTTCAGGTAAGTGCAATAATAAGTTATTTTCCAAAACAATCTGTCACAATTACCTAAGAGATCTGTCCTGTAGAAGTTCTTGTAAGCTTCTCAGAGGCTGTGAAGATCCAGTGCAAAAGGAATAACTTTGGAGGTCATTTTTTTCATGTAATCTGAGCAAAATTAACCTACTTGATGCATTCTTACTGCTTAATCCTTTAGTATTTGTCACCACTGCTGTTGACAGAGTTTGGTTTTCAACTTGGACATTAATTTTGAGAGAACTAGATTTGCCTGATATATAAATGCTTTTTGCGAATTGGCTGTGCTGGCCTTCCTTAAATACTTGAAGTAAAATCTGTAACCCAGCCTAAGAAATACAAACTACCTGAATAATCCTGATACAGGTTGTTGGCTAACTGTTTGCTTTGGGTTTTATTTAACAAATCCTACTTGTCTGGAAGCTTTGGAGTTTGGCACTGTGTTGTAGGGGAAATGAAGAAAGTGACTGCTGGTTGTCTTTTTAGTGTGGATCTCTAGACTGTCAAGAGGTGTCTGTTCTACTACTTTGAACCCTGTGACAGAATAGCAATTTCTTTTGTTGATACTTACAAGTAATCAGTTTCGTAGTTGTCCACAACTACAGCAAAACAGGATTATTGCAACTAAGGTGGTGTGAGGAGTTGGGGGCACCTAAATGAGTCTGGGGTTCTCCTAAAATCAAAACATAGAAGAAGCCTTCAGAATTTTGTTGGTCTTATATTAGACATTAGCATCTTGATTTGAGGGGGAAGCTGGTGGTCACTAGTATAGGCCAGTTCCTCGTGTGTGCATTGAACTGCAGATTGTTTGCCTCCTGGAATTCTTATGCTCAAAACTATGAGCAATTCCGGTGATAAATATGTGTTTAAGGTAACAGGAAAAGTTTCAGCATCTCTAATTCAGCTTTAGGAGTTTTTTCTTCTTGGGTGACTATTCTGAAAATGTAGCTTCACAACTATGGTCTCTCTGTAGCTGTATTACCTTTAAACTGTGTTTCAAAACCTTTACTTTCCTTTTATTGTTTTTTGCTTCATGAGTTGAGGTTTTATTCTATACAAGAAAATGTAATTATTTTTGCTGCATAAGGTTTTCCAAAATACTGACTGTTTAGGTATGGAAGTACAGTATGGTTTTGATTATACCTTCAGTAAGTTTATTTTGCTGGAGATTTAAACTGACATAAAGGTATTAAGTTACAAAATCACACATGTTTCTACTAAATGGGGCTTTTAAAGTAAAATCTGAAGTTCTAAATGACAACCTTAGAGATTAGTGGACAAAGAGGATAGAGGAATGAGGTGAATGTGAAAAATTGGTTATTTTTGCTATATAATGTTGAATTCCATTTCTAGGACAACGCCATTGGTCAGTGACTTCAGTTAGCTTAGAAGTACAAGTATATATGAGAAGCTACTAATTGAAACTATTAAGATCTTGCTGGTTTCAGAGACTGGGGCTAAATCCCCGTTTGGGGACACTTCAGCCAATGTCAGTCTGAGGGGAAAAATAAACATGCCCCTGAATCTTCCTCTCCTTTAGCAGGAGACAGCAGTGGTCCTGAGTGCAGCTGCTTTAAGAAGTAGGTGGGCTGGCTTAGCTCATACTGTCAGAAACAGTATTTGAAAGATACTGAATTCAGTCTCTTGAAAATGGGTACCACATTTCTGTGCTTGAAAGCTGTAATGTATTAATTCTAGCAAGCACATGGTGTCTTATGTTTTCCCCTTCTAATATAAGAAAATTGTGACTGAAACTCTCGCTTAGCAAGCTTTTTCTGATTGCCTCACTTTAATATCATGACAAAACTAGCATGAATCTTCTTTTTAAAGTGCTCTGTGAAGTCTGATACTGAGTTATGTTCTTTCAGTGTTTTAAGCTTTGATATGATATTTGGAAGTAATTTAAAGTTTACTTTTGTGGGGAAATTAAGTTGCTTGTTTGTTCTTTTTTCTAGATCAACGTTCTTCAGTCTAAAAGAAGAGCAGAAATTTTAAAATCGGTAAGGTGTACTTTGTTTTCTTTACTTAAATACATCTGAAATAGAAAATGGGACTGCAAAGCAACATATTAAAAATGTATTCCTTTTGCCCATCACAATATTACCAGTATATGTGGTGCTTTGCTGATAGTCAGTTTGGCCTTTACTGTAACTGGGCATAGATGCTTAACTGTTTTTGGAAATCCTTTTGGTTCAGATTTAATCACTACTTTTGTGCGCTACTGTGCATGCCTTGCTATGTGTTTCATGTTTAAAATGGAACTTTGTTTTTCAACAGTTCTGCTGTTGAGATCCACTATATCAATTTATAAGCAATAAGTATTTCTTATAATCTGTTCTGAGGTGGATTCAGCTCTTTCTACAAAAATTGTATTTTAATGTAAATAGTATCATGTAATAGAAAAAATACAATATGCTTTAGTAACCTATCTGCTAAATTAATATACAGCTATATCTGCATGCTAGTTTTCTTCTGATTGTATTCTTTTTTCTGCTTCATATTATCACTGTAAAACTTCTACTCATACAGAGGTTGCCCAATTACATGGGGCTTTTCTTTTGAAGGCTGAAGTTGCACTCCCATAATATCCTGAATTCCTTGAAACAGCAAAACTTAGTTGGAGCACATCTTTACAGCTGTGTGCCATTTTGATCTGCGTCTTCCCAACTTGTTTCCTTTCTTAAGACTGGACAGTCCTCTTGACTATAGCCCCTCTCTAACTCATATGTCCTTGTATAACGAATTTCAGGTGACATGAATTAGAACTAATTTTCTGCCTTTATGTAGATTTGTTTTGTTAACTGAGTTAATCTTGTAAATTAATTTGAGATTTTTTGGCTTGGTTCTTTGTTGCCTTTACCTTGCATGTCTATTTACAACATTGGAAGCTCTTTGATGTAAAATTGCCGGAACACAAGAGAGCAGAAAGTAACTGGAATAGTGTTTTAAGTTTGTTCATGTGGATTAATTAAGCAATATATTTGTGATATCTGATATTTATTCTTTTTAAAAATACGTTTTTTTCATTCTAGATGTTATCGTTCATGTATGCACATCTGACTTTTTTCCATCAAGGCTACGATCTTTTTAGTGAACTGGAGCCCTACATGAAAGATCTTGGTGCACAGGTAACAAATTGCTTAAAAATCTACAACTATATTGCAGACTGGATGAAAACTTGATATATGCATTCAGGCCAGGTACATCATAGATCTTCTCAACAAAAAGAGAACTGTAGTGACAAAGGTCAAGTGCAAAAATACATGAAGTGGTTTGAATGAGAATAGTTAGAAAATGGAAGTTAGCTGTTTACTAAAATTAATACTATCTTTAGGATTTACATACTGTAATGCCATTTGAGGTACTCTGTGGTATTCAGGAGACTGCATTATTTTGTTTTAAAAAAAATTCTGTATGACCCATGTCAAAATAAGCAAATAAATGACAGCAAATGCTTACTTGCATTCCTCAAGCAGATGTGACGTTGAATGTCTAAGAAACAACATTGCTCTGAACTGGTTATTCCTGCCACAGCACAGTTGTAATCTATGCCACTCAACCTGCTTCTGTGTCTGTGCAATGAAGCAGATTGGGAACTGTAGAAAATAATTCCAACAATCAAATGTCTAAATAGTTATTTTTCTGCAAGACTAGTCTCCAGTCAAGTTACTGTGGGTCTTAATTACTTGTACAAACATATGTGAGCGATATGTGCATGTGTGTGGTGAGTGAGCAATGGAGCTGAGAAGGAGACAGGCTGTGTGAGCTGACACTGCCAGCAAGCAGGGACAGCCCTTTGGCCTTGGCATAACAGTGGCACTTGGAAGGTTCAGGTGCATATGGCTCTGTCCTTAGTTGTGCCTTTTTTTCTTTCACATTCTTCCATTTTGGGTTGTTGTTGAACTGTAGTGTTTCAGTAGCACAGAATGTGTGTCCTGTACCTCTGCAGAAGAGGGGATAGAGAAAGGAGTTGGTAGCAGTTTATACTGCCAGTTAAGTGTGGATGTTTTCATTTCATTGAGATTATTTGAGCTAGGAACACGAGGTTATTTTTGAATGGCTGGTCATCCTTTTGCTTGATCTGGTAAGGAGCACTACGTAGCATTCATTTTGGTGCTGGTATCATAGCAACTGAAGGAGTTAAATTTAGAAAATATGAAGCTTGGAATGTTTCAAATACAACTGGAGATAGACTGAAGACCCTGGAGTTGTACAACTTGCTGAATTATTCTTTTGTGGCAGACCTCGGCATTTAAGTAATGGGTGTTTTTTCATGACAGAAACAGACTTGTAAATAGCTTATGAGAGTTGAACAGTGAGTGGCTTTGCAGTTTGTATTGGTTGAAACTTCTGCCTTCAACAGGTCAGAGAGAAAGTATGCTGTGACATATAGCAGGATTTTCTAGATTTTTCTGAAAATGCTGTCAGATGCTTTCCCTTGGTCAGTTTTCATTCCCAGGTAAATTTTGTGTGATCTTAAATACAAGGTGTGATCTTAATTACAAGATGTAACAGCACTTAAAGATTAAAATTGAAGTGATCTTAAATAGTATAGTTGGAATGTTTAAGTCTCTCTTTTTTTTGTATTTTCAAAATAACTGGTTTACATACAATAGGATTGAGCCATTTTTCTTTCTGGATATTTTAGGCCAGCATAAGATTATTTGTGAATCAGATCACTGTAGGGGAATCTTTAATGGCATACAAGTGTAATATAAGCCTTTGCATGGAAATTACCATGTTTGCCACTTTTCATGTGAAATGCAGTATTAGTTTAAAAAGAAAACCTATTTGAATTTTCATTTTGAGATGACTATTCAAAAAGCTATGCATTTTAGTCTGACTTAGTTCTCTGTAGAATGCCACTTATAGCACTGTATCTTTATAAAAATAAATTTATCTGTAAATGCAGTATTTTGAAAAGCCTGAGTTTTGAAGACTACCCATTAGTGCTATAATGGCTGAGATTTTGACAGTTTAGTTGTGTGTTTGGCCACAGCTCTTGGTAGTTGTATGCTACTGGTCTTTTTTTGTTTAAGACAGTTGACATATCACTTCCCTGAGTGAAAAGAAAAGGTTCTGATCTGAACTTGGAAGATGGAATGATGCAATACTGTCTCAATATTAAAAAAAAAATAATTAAATGAGTTTCTGTTAAGAGCTTTGTTTTGGCACTTATGCTGTGGTAAATGTATCCTCAAACAATTGTATTTAAGAAATTACTTATAATTGCTCTTAGCTGAAAGTGGCTACCTTCTGTTTCCTCTAGCAGGGTAGGCAGAACTATTTTTTGGGGACCATGTGCAGATTCCTGAATCTGAGATTTTAGCAAGAAACATGACTCCTAAGAAGTCTTAGGCAGCACTGGAACCCTATAGGTCTCATCTTTATCACAAAAGAACACATTTCTCAGGGTTCTTGGTGCAAAACAGTCTTTCAGTACAATGGCAGCCCACTCTCTGTTTTAGAGGCTCTTGTATAATTTTTAAGTCATACAACTACATACATATGATGTCTGGACACTTCAGCCTTTAATGGGTTGCTGTTCACACATAGCTGTAAGGTGTGGATGTGCTGGTACAGCCATTTGAGCCAGAGAAGAAGCCAGGGAGTGAAGAGTTAAGAAAAATGAGAGTATGGAATTGGATCCAGATGTTCCAACTATCTCATGGCTCCTTAATTGTTGGAGACTGTCTACAGCTGTGAGAGCCAGTTATTATCCTCTTTTTTTCTCTCATTTTTATAATTTCAAGCAGGGGAAATAGAACACTACGGAAAATAACCAGAGTTGGCTGGGACTCTTGCTTGTGCTTGTGGAAGTGGGTGGGGGCAATCCTATTTGTGTGTGAATTAAGAGATTCTGTTTGTCCTTCTGTGCCCTATGCCATGTGACTGACTTCAGCTGGAAAACGGGTGTTGCACACAGTTCCTGGTCTCCTTGGAGGCCTGTAGTAAGAGAGGGTCTGTCCCAGCTTGTGGAGCTGCCGCCGTGCTCAGCGCTGCGTCCGCAGCCGGTTCCGCAAGACGTGGTGACTGGGTATCCTGGCTTGACCCCACGGACATGGGGCTAACATCAGTCCTGTGTCACAGGCTGGATAAGGGAGGAGTTAATCCGATTCCATAGTGTGTCACTTAAATTCCAAGATAATTTGTCTTTCAAGCAGCATCTGCTCCTCCACATCATCATCATTCTTATTTAAACATCTGGGAAAAAGTCTGGGGGGAAGAAAAAAATTCAAACCAACAAAAAAGCCCTTGCTCTCTTACAGGATATCTTAAATGTCCTGCCTTTTTTTCCTTCTGATTTTAAAAGAGAAAGTATATTTGGTAGTGCTATAGGCAGGCTTGCAACATGTTTTTGGTAGGGTCGTCTTGTTATCACAGTTTTTGTAAGGATGCTAACTGAAATCCTCTCTGCTGTGAGCCTCTCATCTTTGCAAACTCATGTTGTTATTTCTGAAACTATAAGCTGTTTCAATGGTTCTGCCTAAGATTCAAGGCATCTTGCTCAAACACTGCTGGTGACCTGATCAAAACTATCAATAAAAAAGCCCTGTTGAGGCAGTTCCCAGCTTTGTGGAAGAAGAAAAATCACTGGCATTCGCTCCTTCTGGTGTTTGCTGCTCCTGCCAGTGCTGCTGCATAGGCCAGTCAGCCAGCAGGAGCAGCTACAGGATGAGTCATTCCCTTCGGAGTCTGAGCACCAATGCGGTAGAGTCGCAGATGCCTGGCACCCTGCTGGTCTTTGAAACAGTTCCTCTAAGGCTCACAAGACATGTACACCTTTCGTAGAGGTTAGTTCAGGATGGTAGTGCAGTGCTTTAAACCAGGCTTCAGTGGTTATTCAAGGTAAACAGTTTGTGACCAGAGAAGTAATTATGCTGTGCAAATAAAACAAAAGTCATGCAATGTCTAGACATAATGTGTTCTTTTTTGTCAGCATTATGAAATGGACTGAGCCAAATTTCTCTTGTTATCTAAAGATCCAATTTTCTGTTTCTCTTTACAGCTGGATCAGTTGGCTGTAGATGCTGCAAAGGAGAAGAGAGATATGGAGCAAAAGCACTCCACTATTCAGCAAAAGGTACCTCAGAGAATGTAAAAGGCAGACTGCACACACATTTCTGTGTCTCTGGCACCTCTCCTCAGCAGTGCATCTCTGCATTGGAACTGTGAGGGATGGCATGTTTAGTGCAGAGAAATAGACTTACATGTCAATAGGTGTAGGGTTGCATTGCAGATATTCATTTTTTTGCTACAGAACAGGATATTAAATTTGATTTTCACTGAAACAAAAATAGAACATTAGAATTCATTTGCATGCTGGGGCTCTTAACATTTCATTAGAACTCTTAATTCCTGTTACATCTCGGATTCAATATAGTTGTAAAAGTTGCTGTCTTTCTCTCCTGTGTGTCTGTAGAAGAGGTGTGTATGCTGTGCAGTCCTTCAGTCATGTATATATCAGTATTTCTGGACTATGCCACTAGAGAGTGCAACACTTTGAGGTAGTGTGGCAGATGCTGTTGCTTGTAAAGAGCGAAAGTAAACTTCTGTGAAGGCTGTCAAATGTATGGTTTTCAAATATGGAAGTCGATAACATTAAATTGCTGGTTTTTGGTAAGATTTGTGTGTGCAACAATTCTTGTTGAGAAAAATGTAGATAGTTAATGTTGTGGGGGGAATTGTTTCTTGTTTAGGTGTTTCAGAAGCTCTAGAGCAGGATTGGGTTTGCAGGTATAATGCTAGAAGTTAAAAATATTTCCACGGAACTCTTTGAGTAGTGAGCTAGTACTGTGGGTACTTTTGGGAGGGATTAGATACCAGTTAAAAGGTGATGCAACACTTCTTACTCACTAAATACATTCTGTATTTGTTCAGGTGGCATAAAGAAAAAAAAAATAGCCTAACATAAATGAAACCTGAGGAGTAAATGAATTCAGGAATGAAAGCATGCTGAAATTATAATGTAGGTAGCCTTAGCAGGACTAAAGAATGGAATCATAGAATCATAGAATCTTAGGGGCTGGAAGGGACCTCGAGAGATCATCTAGTCCAACCCCCCTGCCAGAGCAGGGTGACCTAGAGTACATCACACAGGAACTCATCCAGGTGGGTTTTGAATGTCTCCAGTGAAGGAGACTCCACACCCTCCCTGGGCAGCCTGTTCCAGTGCTCTGTCACTCTCACAGTAAAAAAATTTTTTCGGATATTCACCTTGAACTTCCTATGCTCCAATTTACACCCATTACCCCTTGTCCTATCACTGGTCATCACCGAGAAGAGCCTAACTCCGTCCCCCTGACACTCAAGGGTAACATTTTTGGTTGCTGAAAATGTTTTTGTCACTTCATCCTGTCATTCCTGCAGGAATTGGTGGGAACCATTAGGATTGCCATTACTGTGAAACTGAGCAGACACGCTGCTGGGTTCTAGGGCAGTGCTGATGTGCTGTGTTTGGAGGCAGACAGGGTAACTACAGACAAGGATGGGGAAGAAACAGGGGAAAGAGGAAAGAGAGAGAACTTGAGAATTAATGTTGATGTTGAAATTTTAATTTGTGTGGGCTCAATAGGCCTAGTTTCAGGAGTGGGTGGTAGTTGAGGGTTTTACTGTTAAAACAGTGGTGCTTGATGAAAAATGTAAGCTATGGGCAATTATCTATAGAAATAATAACTTGTTTCCATCAGTTATGGTCATTGTTGTTGCATTGTTGTTATGGTGTTTACAGTCTTTGTTTTTATTTCAAATGCTGCTAAAGGCTGCTTTACAGGTAAACTATTTCTAATAACATCAGTGGTTATTGAAACTTACAAGCTTCATGAAACTTTAAGCTGTGTCTGTGTGTAATGTAAATGTTGGTTACTCGTACAAATGGCAGTTATAATGAGGTTTTTAATGTATTGTTCCTTACTTTAATTGAATTGCAAGTTTATGCCGTGTCTAAAATTTAATCAGGGCAGTCAGATTGTATTGCATGTTGTTCCGTGTTCCAAGTTGCAAACATTGTCTCCTGTCCTTACGAGTGAAATGATTGATGCATTATTTTGTGTTGATGATGCCTGGATTAATGTGTCTAGGCTTTGGAGTGCATGCTTTGTTGGAGATTCCTCTTATAGCTCATTAAATAATTTTCTTGGGTTTTTACTCAAATAATGTCTGTTTTTTGTCTCCTCCTGTCCTCCTACTTGCTTTTTTCAACCTTCCCAGCAAATTTGCTTCCAGCTCAGCAGGATATCAGAGTCTTGTGTTGCCTTAAACCTTGGATTTTGGTCTTTTTATTGTTGTTTGACATCTGGTCAACCTGACCAGGATGGTAACCTTGCTTTCTGTTCTCCTCTCATGCTTTGTGATGTTGCTTTCCACTGGGGCTGCCTCTTAGACACCCATTCCCAAGTTTCCCAATGCCAAATCCTTCCATGTTTTGTATCTACTGAAATTTCTGCATCTTATGTTAAGTATTCCATGAGGTAGATATGGACTTAATATACTGAAGTTTTAATCTAATGCTTCAGAATGATGCCTTTTCTTCATTGTGTGGATAAAGAACAGTTCCTTTTCTGAAATTTATAGGTAAGTGCACTTGTGCACACACCTACACACCCTCTACCTATGTTTGCAGATATATGCATGCAGAATAATTGCACTGATTTAATAACTCATCTCCCTTTATAATCATCATTCTATTAGGCATTGTCTGAGAAACTAATACGAAAGTCATGGAAGGGCTTGATCACCACTACAGTTTGATTTCTTTTTTAGGAGAACTGATGTCTGATTTTTTTGGTTTTTTGTTCTACTAACTCAGCAATTAGCCAGGAAACTTTTTTGGGTTTTTGTAAGAAATTATTTTCCTGTGCTAATCTGGAGCAACACATACTATTAATTAATCTGGAAATTCCATTATCATTCTGGTAACTTTTTGCAATATATTTTTATAGGAGAAGATTCATATCAAGAGTGACGTTGCAGTGTTATTGTCAATTAAGACTTATTTTCTGAGCAGTTTGCAGCCCATTGTTGCAGTAACATGTTGAACTAAAATAATTTTTAAATTGATTGGACTCAAACATAATCATGTTGTTTTTTTTTGTTTTGTGACAGAGCTAATACTTCATCCTAGAAGGGGGGAAATTATACAGGAAAAACATCTGCGTTGAACTTCACATATTTTTTGTTTTATTAAAATCCTTTCTTCATAAAGAAAAAAAAATCTGCATCCATTAAACTGCTCAGGAAACAGCTGGAGTGAGAATGATTTCAAAATTTTTAACATATTGAGTAAACAAGGTGATAGCAAACCAGATGCTCCAACAGTTATAAAGCAGGCATAAGCCAGAGCTGCTGTTGAGACGTAGTGCAAACTAATTCTTGTCCCAAAAGCAAAAAGATGTGCCAGTATTTCAAGTCACTTTGTGTGCTCAATGACTGTCTCTCCTTTCACTTTGTCTTGAGCTGTAAACTGTTACTTCTTGTGTCTGTTGTTTTAAGCCCTGCCTCAAGGGACTTTGAACTTAAGCATGAGTAACATCTCCCTTGCTGAGGGGATGGGAATGGAAGCAACTTTCTAAAGTCAGGGCTGGGTTGCACAATTACTGTCTTATGTTTAGGATATCCTGGGGTAACTTTTCAGATTAGTGTTTTCTTTGGTACTTAATGCTCCCCCATTTACTGCCCCTTTAAAAACGTCAAAGATTCTGCTTCTCTGAAGCAAAAAACATACTGAATTCACTGTTCAAATGCTGATACAGTCCCTAAAGATTTACTGGTAAAGTTGCTTTAATCCAGTATGTGTGATACATTGATAAGTTCATAGAAAATGCATTCACTGTGAAGAATAGTAAGTATTTTGTGGCCTACCAGATTAGTATGAATTAGGGAAATGAAAGTTGTTTATCTATTGCCAGCTGGTTTGCTATCCCTCATGGACATTTAAAGAAATAAAAAGCATGAGAGCACGCTGTCTGCCTCACTTGCAGAACCCACTTGTACTTGTGTGTCTTTCGAAAACTATCCAACCTTGAAAAATGTGTATCAGAATAGAAGCCACAGCTGTGCCTTCCTTCAAATCTGAATGAAACGTGTGATATAGCACTTCAGCGTAACCTTCATAATACTGGCTTAGTTTTCTTAATTCTCATCAGATAAAGTGTACTTTAGATCTAATTAACACCTAGTTTGTAATTAAGTTTAACATTCAGTTTTTGTCAGCTGCGTGTTTGCTTAAGGAATACAAAATTCTGACTCACAAACTGACTGAGATTATTAACATGTGATCCTCTTATGCAGGACGCTGGAAAGATATGGATATATTTCTCTCCACCCCCTGATTCACTAAAATTCCATGAGCCAAGATAAAAATAAACTATGTGACTGCTTTCCCCCTCTTCTTTAATTATGAAATAGCTAAGACTGTAAGATCAGACATGGCTTATCTAGTCCCTTTTGTACTTTTATCCTTTCAGTTGAAGTACGTTTGTTTGTTTGTTCATGTTTTGCCTGACTACAACTTTATCAATAATAAAGCATATGGAGTCTTTACTCCCTTGCCCCACAATTCGTAGTCTGCTATGTATATTTAGGAAAATATTAAACATTCGTCTGTACACTTTTGTGTCTTTCCTCTATAAGGGTGGAAGTCAGTTAGAAGCCAATAAAAATTACTCTTAAATGCACTACATGAGGAAGACTTAGTATTTTAGAATATTTGATCTGAGAGTGTAGCATGATAAATGATGCAAAGTTTTCCTGTCATGTTTGCATGTATCTTCAAAGCATAAATCTGAACTCACTGGAAAGGACAGTTGGGTTTTTTGCAGCAGTTCTCCAAACCTGGAGGAAAATGTGATTACATGGTAGTTGGACAGAAAAGACTGAGGGACTGTATGTTGTCTTTCTTGAGACAAGGAGTTGCAGGCATCACTGAGACAGGAAGATGCAAATCTTTAGCAGGTTTCATTATGTTTGGGAACTGGTAAGTTGGAGTAATTAATCAGTTTTTGAGGAGGACGGGGAATGTGACATCAGCATGTCAAAGTCTGTGCTTCTAGGGGTTTTCTTTTTTTTATTTAGAGAGGATAGGAAAAAAAAACACTTTGAGAATGTTTGTGTATGTCACATAAGCTGTGAAATATCAAGAGAAATTTTACTGTGATATTTGGCTGCTTGTGCTTACACGAAGACTTAAATGTTCAGCATGTTCTGATCTATAAAACAGGCAGAAAATTACATTTACTAAATGCAGAGTAATAAATGCACAAATGTTTGAGTAACTTTTGTTTGCAACCTACATGTTTATTCAATCAGTATACAGTAGTGACATGATAGTTCCATTTTCATTTGGAGCTGTTTTGCATTGATCTTCTGCCAGTGAATTGAGAAAAAAAGCTATCTAGATTTTACATTTCTAATATTGTTACTCTGTTCTTTTACTGTGGGTAATTTTATGGAATTTGTTGCTGTGCTGACCTGGGAGCATAAAAGAGCCCATTTTAATTTATGTTACCATTTCACTGTCTTGTTTAAAAAGTCTTGGATTGAACCAAACCATCTGCACGTATGAGAGTAAATATTATGTCGAAGGGAAGTTGTGTGCAGACTGGAATATTACTTAGGCCTAATATGTTGGTTTTGAAGCTTATTTTTTTTTATAGCCTTTTTCCCAGGATGTATAGACAAATTCCTAAGGAGCAAAGTTCAATACAGATTTACAGACATGCTTTTCACACAAAGCTGATGTTTGCAATGTACAAAAAGTACCTGCCGAAGGCATCGTAGAGTGATGTTATGAAATGTCCTGCATGTTCAGCATTTCTGAAACTTAATCTTCAGTAATGTCTCTTCTGCCCTAGTTAAGGGGAAGAAGCCATATGTTGCTCATCTACTTTAAACATAATTTTACTAAAAGTGAAATTAAAATATATGGTGTATATTATTTTGATCTCTGGACATAGCTTATTTTCATGCTACCCTGGGTAGAATCTGTGCTGTTTTGGATGAGATGTGATAGCAAGTAATTACCTCATGAATTACTAATTAGTGTACCTTTGCTGAAAATGTGAAGCACTTAACTTTTCTAAAACTTGTGAAGCTGTTATTAACTGTTATTAGATGTTATTTGTTATTAGATTGATGGAAATATATATTCCCTTGTCCTACTTACAGCTTTATATTCTTGTAAAAGATTGTAAGGAAAAAATTACTGGTAGGTTCTTGTCATCATTGCCAGCAGCCCTGGCCTCTTTAATTTAGAGATAACTAATATTATCATCGTTATTTGGTTACTTGTCTTTTAAGTTTTGATCTGGCTCACTTGTCACAGAGCTGTAGAACATGCTAAAGTACCACTCGTTCTATGCAGTTGTCTGCAACAGGTTGCAATTGCTTTTTAGTTTTGACTCCTGACTCACATTGCCCCTTGTCCTCTACCTTGCTCTCTCTTTTATTGGAATGTCTGTGAAATTGAGCAGGCAGCTGAAGGATCAGATGCTCTGTCAGAAATGCTTGCCCTCAACTTGGCCACAGAGGTCACCAATACCTGAGCAAGAAATTCCCCTTATGTGTAGATAAAGTAAAAACCTTCCGCTTTCTGATCTCAAAATGATTTTTTTTTTTAAGTTGTCAGAGGCTGAGAGTAATGGCTTGGGTAATAAGTGTTGCAAGCAAGACATTATTCCTACATGTTCACTCTTTTTGACATGAATACTACCCATATTTCAAGCTTCATTTGAAAGTGCAATGTCTTTTTCTTGTTCCTTTGTACTAGGATTATTCCAGTGACGATACTAAACTTGAATACAACGTAGATGCAGCCAATGGTATCGTCATGGAAGGGTATCTGTTCAAGCGAGCCAGCAATGCCTTCAAGACTTGGAACAGGTAATTATTCAGAACTTCTATTTATTAGCTTAGTAAGATACTTCTTGTTAAGCTAAATACTTTGCTGACTTACAACCTGTGCAACTCACTGATTCCACAGTTTTGACAGAACACTGACATAACTCTGTTATTTAACGTAGAGATGACACTTCAAAGACCTTTTTTTCTTATTTTCTGTCCTAGTTGCTTCCAAGCCTTTCTTTAGGAATGTACCGTAGTCTGGACGAGTCCCACTTATGGAAAAATTACTTTGTTTTATGCAATCTGACTATAATTGCATTTTGGTCTTACTTTGGGGTTGAAACAGGGATTCTTATTGTATACAATGAGCTATGGGAATGTATATGCTGGGAAAATAAGTGTTAAAGGACACAAAAATGACAGTGGTGTAGCCATTGGAAGGAGGGAAACACAGTGAGGGACTCGAATACTCAGGTGATTTTTCATGAAAGATAAGCATGTAACTGTTATCCTTTACAGTTCCTGTCTTGTGCAGTGATTCCTGCTTTTTTTTTTGTTTTTTGATGGTTTTGTTGGGAATTTAAAATGTATTGTTAGTAATTTCTCTTAATAATGTGTATTTTACTATTGTTTAAATATTTTTCTCCCTGAACAGGCTTTTGTTTGCCCTTTCAGGAATGTATGCTTTTTTCAAGGAAATATTACATATGCTGGAGCAGATACATAATTGGTATACAGTATAATTTGGTACAGTTTTGAATTTGAAAGTTCATTTTTGTAGTATAGAGCTCTTTTTACTGTCTTATGCTTTGCAATTTTTGCATTAGTGTTTCTGTTAAACTATTTACTGTGTTTCAAAAGCCAGAATCTGCACTTTGAAATGTCCCTTCCAACCTTAGTTATTCTGTTATTTCTCAAGCATCTTGGAACATCACAAGTCTATAACAAACTGGGACTGCTTCACTTCAATCCTAAAGTGATGCTGCGGCCACTGGTGTCAATAAGACTGTGACTATATTAACAACTCATGTGCAAATAGTATAAGGGATTTTGCTTTGGGCTACTTCTAGTCTGGTCCTGTGTTCTGATTATCCATGTGTAATTGCATTGTACCTTCTGGGTTAGTTTCATCCAAGCAGAATTCAGAGTTCTCCAAAACAAATCTGTGAGGCATCAAATGACAGTGAAGGGAGAAAACTGGGAGAAATGCTTCAAAGTACATTCCTGATCTGAAGTAAAATGTTAGTGTAATCACACTGACAAAAACCTGCAGTAGCGGGGCAGGAGATTGCCCTTTACTGGCTTCTCAACAGGCTGGAAGGGTCCTTCTTGCAAGGTGTTTTGCAGGATTGACTACAGCCTCTTGATCAGTGACTGGAGGGAAAATTCTAACTTGCTCTCTGGGTTCTTATTTTGGAAGGCATGAAGGCCTTGCTCCATGGGGAGAGAGCAGGACTGGAGTTTTGGAAGGTAGCTGGGAAATACTTGTCTTCCACGTGGCTTCATACCAAGTAATAGTGAAAGTGGATATTACCTTAGGGTGGTTAGGGAGCAGGATTCAATGAAAACTTCTGTATGTTGGAAATTTAAATGGACCCAAAATAATATGTAACAGTCGTATTTAAATCAAGATACACAATAACATTCTATTAGACTAAGTTACAGTTTTGAACATATGTAGTAGAAATATAACCAAACAATAAGATATTTAAGAGTGCCAGGGTAAACAGCTCAAAAATGAGTCAGAGCTGCCTAGTTTTACTACATTATTTGTATTTGCTTATAGTTTTTTCTTCTGTTTGTCACAGGAGTATTCAGTAATGCTAAACCTTTCACCTTTTTTAATCTTAAGTTATTGATAATTTATCTCACTATGATAGGCTGGTCAGATGCTTCAGAATTAGGCAAGAAAATAGCACTGGATTTGCCTTCTAGAAACACTTGAGTAGTTGTACTAATTTTACTTTTTTTGTTCTACATATTCACAAACGACTACTAATTTCTATTAAACTATTATTATATATAAAATATACTTTTAAGACCTGCTTAATGAAGACAAACTTAGTTCATGCATCAAGCCCAATTTTTAATGTTTTAAGTATTTTTCTTATTTTTATTTCTGAGTACATTTGAAATTGCTTGCTACATTGTAGGCACTGAGGTGGTCATTGCCATTTTCCACTTTCTGTTTCCACTGATGGAATACTTCACTTGTGTAGTATTGCAGTTTCAGCTGCAGGGAGATACTGATTAAAGTTTACCATAAGTTAGAGGTGAGAGCTTTTCCAGGTAGAGTACAAGAAAGGATGGTGTCATTGCATTGAACTGTTTTGTGTGTAAAAATGTACAATGAAATATCAAAGAAAGAAACATGTATAGAATTAGGTGGTTTATATGAGGGAATTCAGAGGTGAAGTCAGAGTTCCCAAACAAATTTTCATTGCTCTCATTGGATAGGTTGGTTGCTGCTTCATTATATGCCCATCTTTGAGCAAGTGGGTGGAAAATCAACCAGCCACCAGTGGGTGGGAAAAAAAACAGAATTTGCCTAGAAAGAAAGGCTGGAATTTTGTTATGTTCTGAACCCAAGGGTAATGGCATTTCTTCCTTGCCAACTACTGATTGCACTGTCCATAGTAATAACAGTTTAAAATGGTGGCTTCTCT
>NW_009953935.1:899594-909995 GCF_000747805.2 Chaetura pelagica
CTTAGGTGCTCCTTTAAGGCTGAATTAAAAGCACCAAAAGTCATTGCATTTAGCACTGCTGGGGTGTACTTGCCAGCATTAAAAACATTAGAGAAAAGGAGTTGCTACGGTGCATTTTGTCTCAGTTTGACACACATCAGTATGATTCTGACTAAAAAATCAGATAATTGTGGTGCTTTGGTCTGCATAGCTCGGTCAATGAATCCATGGACACCATAGTGGATTATGCTGGAAAACGTCTGGTTGCTGTGGGAGAAAAAACAAAACCATTTTGCAGCCCTTTGAAGGGAGGCAGATTTGTTCTAATGGATGATAAGTTTTGTTTACAATCCAACCGAATTTCTTTCTAGGATGATGCAGCTTCTGTCTGGGGCAGCTGGCAGCTTGGGTTTAATTATCTGAAGATTTCAGTTATTTGGGCTTTTTCATCAAGTTTCCTGTTCTTGGGATAGTTCTGCATGACAGTGTCTTGAGAAACAAGTAATGTTTAAGCAGGTTACAAAGTAAACCACGAGCCATTTGCAATTCATTGTTGCTTTGTTTGGACAGAACTGGACATTTTGCAATCTCTTTTTATTGTGACTGAATGGTAGTGTGTAACGTACATGAGTTCATCAGGAACTAAAATCAGATGCATTTATTAGTGTGGAGCAATAGGTAGAAAGCTGGTTTGGTTCCTAGAAATTCAAATGAAAAGTAAGTCTATATCATGAAGAAAGATATTAGTGAACAAATTTGTATAGGGAGAAAAGTCATTTATCCAACATGAGTAGGTTCTGAGTAGTTTTTAGGTTGGATGCATTAAATGTCTTCCTTTTAATTCTGCTGTTTTCAGATCATGCTACTTCTTTGCTTATTTTGCTCATTTTGCATTTTTCATTCCTTTTTCTCCTTTCCCTTATGTTTTAATCCTACCCCATTTTTTCACATGACAGGAAAAAGCCAGATCATATCAGGTACCAACAAGCTTCTTTTATACCTTCCCAATGTTTCTTTGGCACGCAAAAAGCTCTTAATTAACCCTGCATTTAATTTTGATTACTTGCAATGGATGCATAAGTGGCTCAGTCTTAAGAACATAACAGAAGGATTCTGCCTGGGATGCCACCAAACCTGCTGCTCAACACCTTTGAAAGAATCAGAGATTGAGCTAGTTTTACCTAAAAAGGAATTTAAACAAAGTTTCTGCACTCAAACTTCTGAGCATGCAAGATCAGTGTTTTGACTTTTTCCAGTTGAAGTTGGTGAGATTTTTCTTGCCAACTGTATTGGAAATAGAGATGTGACTTTTAAATGTTGTGCATTCTTAATAATTCTCTTATTTATGTGCTGATAGCAAAGAATGAAGAAAGTTGCTTCTTTTTGAGAATCAATAAGTACGTTTTGGTTTTTTATGTAAAACTCAGATTGGGTTTTACTTTTTTTATTACACTCAGTTCTCAGAAATTGGAAATGTTTTAAAACAGATTTTGTATTGTTGAAAGTACTTGTTCAAGTACTCTCTTGAATTGTTTAGGTATAAATGATGGAAAACATTCAATTTCTCAACCCAGACAGCTGTGTTTAAGCATTACGGGCTGAGGCAGTGCAAATTACTTAGGAATTCCCCAAGTCTGTTTTCTCCTTCATTGTATTTCTCTCCTATTTTCAACAGAATGATACATTTACAGAAACTTTAATAATGGTCATTACTTGCTGCCCAAAGGTTTATGAACATTCATTGTTAAAACAGGATGGATGTGGAATACCCTATAACAGCACCTTCAGTACATATATTGTACTTTAGAAGTTCTTTACTGTGACTGGTGCAGACCCCCAGCAGTCTGTTTTTACAGTAATGAGTAGATTTTATTTGATTATACTTGTTTCATATTAAATAACTTTGGCCTGAATAAAACTGCCTGTTGTGCTGACATGTTGGAGGGAGTCTGCCATTTTTATTTTTTCAAGGATACAATAAAATGATTTAACTTTATTTTCTGTTGACATGTGCTTCAAAAATGTGATCTGCTAGTTATGCTACAGTTATACTATATTCTGAATTGTAGATCTTGTTCAAGAAAAGTTTCTTTTAAAAAGGTTTATCAAAAAACTACATACTCTTTGGCTGGACTGGAAAGTTTTCTTAAAGAGATTTAATTTCTCTACTAGAGGCAAAAAAAGGGTCTGGAATACTTTGGAAACTTCTAGACTAGGCTGTAAAGATGACACACATTTGTTTTACAATTTGTGTGCTCACTTCTATCCAGTTGATCAGATTGGAGTTTATTTGCTTTAATAACTTACTAAATACTTAGTTGTAGAGCAAATTAAGTGTAGCAGTAATTTAGTTAATTGCACTCCCTAAGGCCATTATTAGGAATTTGCTCCATTGCATGTTATCTTGGGGCAAGGCTGTGTTTGTTTTTTTCCTTTAGCACTTAAGTACTGCTTTTCGTGTTTTTTATGTTGTGTTATGGTCAAAACACATTAAAAAAGCTTAAGTTTATTTTCCTTCAATAGCCTGTTTTTTAAATTGAGCTACCTGTTTAAATATATGTGGTAACTTCCCTTATGTGCCTATTTTAGGCTTAAATACTGCATCTGTGGTTTGGTTTTTTTTGATTGATGGTAAAGGTGTTACATTTTAAATAGCAGTGACCAAAACTACTGCTGTTAATAAAATGAAAAAGTAGTTAACATTTTGCATTATTCTGTTCAATTATCTTAACCCAAAAAGATGAGTGTTACTATGTTGGGAATCCAGCATTATGAGAAGATCCTGTTGTGGCTTAAGTTAAGAATATCTGCACAACATTTGAAAAGATTAATTGTGAAAAGGTAGAATCTCATCTGTCTACTAAGTACTAACTTTCCTAACCCATACTAGATTTTTCTGATTTGGCTAACTCGTTTCTGTATGTCCTAATTTTTCTTAACAATCTTCATATACTTTTTTTGCATCAATGGCTTGTGGTGGTTGTATAAATACATAGAGCTCTCTTGTTATTAATTGTAGTAAATTGTACCTTGAAATTCAACAGCCTCTGGAAAATAAGATATGTTGCAATGCAATATTTTGTGCACTTTTACCACTCAAAGTAATTAGCAGTGCAGAAAAAAAGTGATGTGTGCTACAAGTGGGGCATTTGAGATAATTGAGCAATTCTGGTATGATAAACAGGTTCACATTAAAAGCCTAAACAAAACAAAGCGTAAATTTCACTGCAGAAGTGAATATTTTTTTTAATATATTCCCTTCATTTTTGTCAGCTCAAGACCAGTGATGATAGGTTAGCTTTTGTTTTGTGCAACACCAGAGGAGCTAGAAAGGGGTGGTTGTATTTGATGTTTCTTCCGATTTTCAGTGGTCTGATGAAACACTTGGAGACCTTCTTTCCAAAATACAAATGATGTTTCCATTCTCTGTGAATTGTACCCTATCTAACAAGCTAGCTTGGCAAGGAGGGGTACAGTTCAGAGCAATTTCAGTGTTACCTTTTGAGTTTTATGGAATGCCTTCATTAAATCTTTTTTATATTGTGCTGCAAAGCTGAGGCTGAAGGATCCTACTTAAAAGGTTTTCCTTGGTTTGGCCTTGTTTTTGCATGCAATCTTTTAATTTCAGCATCTAAAATTGTTAAGGAATGTCAAATATTGAGACATTAAACCTACATTGGGTAGCAACACTTCAGTATTTTTTATGCCTTAGTACATTATTCCTTAGTTCTAATCCCAAAAATATTTCAGGAGTGAGTAGTTTACATAGTTTGAGGTTTTTTATTCAGACTATATGAATTTGTGTTATCACACAATGATCTAAAATTGCAACTTGCTACTAAAATACAGAATTTTGTGTTCTTTGAAATGAAAATGGTTTGTGTGATAGCCTAACTAATGTTGCCATAACATTAATTTGTTTGTTAAGGACTCAAATTATTTGAACCTTGCTTTCTTTTCTGTTTTGTCTCTGCTTTCTCTTTTTTTTCATTATTCTTACAAAATACTTGACAAAACTGACTGCAGCTGTTGTGAATGCCTTTATGCAGTCTCTCTATAGACTGTATGTTAGCACATTTTGATTGAATAAGCACCTGAAAATCAGTTGTGTATCCTCTGGATGTTTCTTTATTTGAATAGGCGCTGGTTCTCCATACAAAATAATCAGCTTGTGTACCAGAAGAAATTTAAGGTAGGTGTCAAAAACTGGCTTGGGATAGTTTGGGGTGTGGGTGATGGTTTTGCTGGTTGGTCAGGGTGCTGATATTGGCCTCCCATGTAGTCTTGAATAGCCAACTGCATTTTCTAGGTTGGTTTCTCCCTTTGTAACATTACACTAATAGCTACACTGACAGATTTTGAAATTCCTGAGCAGTGATTTATACTAACTTGCTTCATTTGCTGTGGGTGTTTTTACATTGTTGCAGAGAATTTTTAGAAAGAACATAAAAAATTGTAGGTTCCTAAAGGCTTGTACAGGCCTGGTGGCAGTGAAATCTTCCATGCTGTTCTTTGAGCAGTTTTGTTTAACTCTCTCAGAACTTGCTCTCTGGCTTACTGGGTTTACATACTCAATTTACCAGTTGGGGGAAGGCATCAAAGCATTGCAACTGCCCCAGGCTGTAAAAGCTGGCCTTTCCAATCAATGTTTGGGCCCCTGCTTCCTTGTTTACTGCTCTAGAACCTTTTTTTGTGTTGTGTTTTTTCACCACACAGCTGTAACTGTTCCACATATCAGAAAAAACTAGAAAGCAGTATAAAGAAAAGCACAACTTTACCTCCCCACCAGCAGAGACAGATACTGCTGAACAACTTCACATTTTCAGTGCTAAATACACATACATAGCATCTCTGACTGTCTTACGACAATTCATTTCTCTTCAATGTTAACAGACTGGGTTCAGAGGCTTTTCCTTGTTAGCTGATGGTATCAAATCAAGGGTCTTCATTTTTGAGGTTGGAAAGGAAACACAGTTGAGTTTGTGTGAGCACACTTGGGTATTTTGTGTTAGTGAATTCCAATTACTTTTTCAATATTTTTTTGAAAGCACACCTTTAAAATGCTGTTACCTTAGGAGAGAATTCTTATTAATTGAACCAAATTTTCAAAATCATTGTGTCCAGCTTCTGGTTTTTTGCAATTGGTACTTATAATACTGCTTATTTAGATATAATTTGATTAATTTGTGAGCTAATTGCATCTCTTGGAAAGTATCTTTGAACTCCATTGAATTGAATACTGATGCTTAAGGTGTTGATTATTTAGTAGATTGGATTGTAGGTAAAAAGGAATTATCTGAAGTTTGTATTAAATTATCATAAAATACAGTGAAACATTGAAAAGGTATCAAAATATTTCCTGCTAAGTATAATGGATTCCACCTATTTAAAATGTCATTTTTGGAGGAAAAATTTGTGTAAACAAGCAAGTAGAATTAAATTTAAAACAATTTGGGATCATTAGCATCTTTGTTACGTTTTCTCAATGTGATGTGTTTACTTTTCTCTCTTAGGATAATCCCACAGTAGTTGTTGAAGACTTGCGGCTTTGCACAGTCAAACACTGTGAGGACATAGAACGACGTTTCTGTTTTGAAGTGGTTTCTCCAACAAAGTAAGGAGAACTGGTGGAACATGTTTATTTCAAAATTGAAAAAAAAAAATCATTACATTCAGTTGTTTTGAAATGCAAGATTAACATTTCTCTTGGGATAGATCAAAACAGGAAAAGTATCTGGACAATTCTGCCTTCTGAAATGTTGGCTAAGAGTAAGTGATGCTGTGCAAAGTGTTCCTAGTTTGGTTTAGTTCTGGCATGAAAATGAACATGCATTCCTGTGCTTTGTGCGTAAATGGCTTGAGGTTGTGCAGCTGCTATGGCTTAGTAGCTGATACTATCAAGCTGCTTAGTAATGTAGGAAATAGATTTCAATTTCTCCACATTTCTGATTGCTGTAATGAGGCAGAGACATTAGTAAGTTGTTGTCTCCGTAGTGTTAAATTACATTTTAGAATGAAACTGCCAAATAAAAATAATTTCTGATTGCTGTAATGAGGCAGAGACATGAGTAAGTTGTTGTCTCAGTAGTGTTAAACTACATTTTAGAATGAAACTGCCAAATAAAAATATTTTTCAGCTCTATCAGTGTAGTATATTGTTTATATTTGAGGATGTGTAACAGTCCCACTGCAGCCAGAGCACAGGACATGAATTTCTCATTACTGATTTTGAAATGTGACCATATTTACATTTTTTATGTAAGGTCTACCTGCTTTTAGGTTTGGATGTTATCTGCACTCCCCACTCCTACTTAAGTTTCTCTTCTTAATAGTTTGCTGTACTAATATTTGCATCCTCAGTTGAGGTTCACTCTAACCTACATTTTCTTCCTGCTTGCCTATACTTTTTCAGCCCAGAAGTGCTGAAACAGTTTTATACTTCATTGGCAGTATCCTCTGACTGTTGTTGTGAAAAGCAGCTCATTCTTTGAGAGAGTTTTAAAATATTTTTTTCTTGATCTCAATGAATGCAATGTTTTCAAGGCCTGGTACTTGTATCTTGTGTAATTAGTTGTGAAGGTAAATTGCATGTGAGGCTATAAAAATTAAAAAGTTGAAGGAAGAAAAGAAAGGGGATAGGAAGTTATTTGGGTTATTTGTAGAGTCACATCTATATGTTTCAGCATTACCTGCAAATACTTTTAAAAATAGTTGGCAATTCGTAAAAGCTCAGCTGCTTTGTTATCTGAAAATAAATTGATTTATTAAATGATGCCTACTAAACAATATACTTGTGGTGATAGCAAGAAACTTTCTGAAGAGCCTGTATTTTACTGAAAAATGTGTTGTTTGATGTTAGCTGCTTGGTAAGTCTTAATCTGAGTCCACATATATTTGTCACAGAAGCTGCATGCTGCAGGCTGACTCGGAAAAGCTGCGACAGGCATGGATTAAGGCTGTTCAAACCAGTATTGCTACAGCATATAGAGAGAAAGGGGATGAATCTGAGGTGAGTTTAAAAACCAAACAAGCAACCACTCCCCTTCAGATGCTCAAAAATTAAAAATAGAGAGAACTTATTTTTATGAGAGGGGAAGGGAAAAAAAGAATTAATTGTTTGTCTTCCAGTGGAAATCAATGAAACTTTAAAGCCTACAATTTGTATCTAATCTGTCCTTTATTTCATCTTAATAATGTTACTTTGGCCTATATATTTTGGTACAATTTTTCTGTAGTGTGCTTAAAATTCATAGCATTATGGGATACTCCTATATTCAGTTCTTAGTCCTTCTAAAAACCTGCTTTTTTTTTTTTCAGTTCTGTGGCTTTCCTTGGCCTTAAATGCAGAAGTTACTTTTCCAGGATTCTAGTGCACTGTCAGTATTTGTAGGACTTTTATTTCTTTAATTTAGTGTGTCTCCTTTTTTTGTTTCTTTTTTCAGAAACAGGAAAAGAAATCATCCCCTTCTACTGGAAACCTAGAATCTGGCAGTGAGACAAAAGAGAAGTTGTTAAAGGGAGAAAGTGCCCTGCAGCGAGTTCAGTGTATTCCTGGTAATGCTGCCTGCTGTGATTGTGGTTTGGCAGATCCTCGCTGGGCCAGTATCAACCTTGGAATCACACTGTGCATTGAGTGCTCTGGGATACACAGGTTGGGCAGCTCTTCAGAACTGTTTCATTTGGGCATTGGTTTAATTAGGAAGGGTGGTGTTTGCCTCTTAAGATGTATGTTGAAGCAAGGTTAGAGACTCCTGCTTGTAAACAGAATTAAGGTAACTGCTTTGGATAAATTAATGGCAAAGGTGTCTGAGGTGAGACACAACATGCAGTTACAGGTTAATGTGTTTTTCATGCTGTTTAGGAGCCTGGGAGTCCACTTTTCAAAAGTGAGATCTCTAACGCTGGATTCGTGGGAACCTGAACTTCTAAAGGTATGATAGTATTTTTTTTAAACAAGTTTCTAGTTGGTACTTTAGGTTATTGTTCTAAAGCTACTGCATCAGAAAGATAAATGCAGGAAACACTTGCATTTGTACCCAATTAATGTCTTAAATTTTCCACTAAAAAATGCTTACAGTTGTGCATAGTGCTTATAGTTTAAATTTGCACATTCTTACAATGCAATAGCAGTAGTCATTCTTGTTACAAACTTGTGAGTCAGAACAATTTCTGACACTTTTGAGTTTGTAAATGCACTTTGAGCATTAAGTTTCATCTGATACTTTCAACATTAATAAAAGGAAATCTGTTCAAAGACCTATAATATCACGGGCTACTTTTACACCTTAGTATTTTCACTGGCAAAGTGCACTCACAGATATCAGCATGGGTTTATGTCATTATAACAAAACTATCAATGAATAGAGAGACCAAATTTTGAGTAAAATAGTAAAAACAATACAGGCACTCTTATGAAATGCCACTCCCTTTTGGCAAAGGACTGCAAAAATGACCAACTGTCATTCAAGACTCTTTCTTGTACAGAGTGACATCTGCAGGCTTCACTGACAAAGGTATTCTTTTCCACTAGCTTTGCTGGCAGCTACTCCTGTCCCATTGGCAAGAGCCATTTCAGTCAACTCTATTCCATCTTATCCAACAGACATTTCTGCTAAACCATAATCTGTCATGGCTGCAGAAAAAGATCAAAGACAAAAAACAGCCTGCAGATACTCCTTTGTGGAGAATTTGGCCCATAAAGTCCAGCTTACTGATGGCAATGAACAGACTTCTTGCTTCTAGTATCAGGTAGAATATTCAGCTCTTGTGTTTACATAAAAAGGACAAAGGGTGTAGTTTGAGGTGTTTTTTTTGTTTCCTCAGCATGAAAACATTGGTATTAAAATTATTTAAAGTCAAACCACAAGAGAAGCACCTCTACTGACACTGTCTTTTGATTGTTTAGAATAGAGAAGCAAGCCCTAAATACCAGAACATGGCAGCCAGAAACAAATGGTTATTCAGTTGCACACATGCATCCAAGCGTGATATCTTATTTCTGTAATTCAGTGTCACATGATTTTCAGAACTATGTTTCAAGCTAGAATTTTGGCATACAAATACCACACAAGAACAGCTGCATTAATGTTCTCCTATAATCCAAAAGGAGTATGAAATCAAGCCTTTTGCAACTGTTTGAATTTATTTCTTTTATTTCATAGCTTATGTGTGAATTGGGGAATGATGTTATAAATGGAATATATGAAGTGAAGTTGGAAAAGGTGGGAGTAAAGAAGCCACAACCTGGAAGCCAAAGGTAGTAATTTAGTAAATTAGTGGTGCCTCTTCCTCGTTTTTGTTACTTACTTCAGCCTCCAGCTTTAAAAGATGCTGCCACTTAACTGTGTGACACTGCTTTGTTTGACTCTTTGTTTCCCCTTATCACCAGTATGTTTTTGCTCTCCCCCTTTTCTCACTCTCTATTGGATATTCCTTCTGATGGTCCCTTTGGGCCTTTCTTGTTCAATCGTTCCTTTTCCGATCTCACTCCGTCCTTTTGATGACAGCTCTATATTATCCTGCACTGTTATCTGTGTGGGCATGTTGGTTTTGTTTCCTGTCTACTTTCCACGGCTGCCTGTACTTGATCTGAGAGTGCTACTGGAAAGACGCTCTGTCTGTGTCTTTTGTTTCAAATCATTTTGTTCTCAAGTTTGACTTTTGGTCCCTGATCCCTAGAATGCTCTTTCTGCCTACATTGTACATGAGCTCTGCTGCTTTACAGCAACCTTCTAATATGATACTGCAGTCTTCTATTTCTCTGATGCTAATTTGCATTTGAAAGTAGTTTCTTAATGTTTTGGTTTGCTGTATAAGATACCTTTTAGAACTCTTTTTACCAGCTTTCCAGTTCTGTTCCACTTGCTGTCAGGCAGTTTTGTGGTATAGAAAACAGTTTTTTATGAAGTGTTGGCAATATGCTCTTCTTCCTGAAAATGTGTCATAGGTGTCTTACATGCATTGACAAACTTCAGTTTTGGTTACTAGAATTAGTATGAAATTGATATTTTTGAAATACATTAAAAGATTAGCTTACTAACTCCAGGGATTTGGTATGTGACAGGCAGGAGAAGGAGGCATACATCAGAGCAAAATATGTGGAAAGAAAATTCGTAGAGAAGCGGCCTGCATCAGTATCTCTGCATGAATCTGGAACAAAATTTGTGCCTCGAAGTCAGGAAGCAAAAAGGCACAGTGGCCCTGAAAAATCCCTTTTGGCAGGGGAACAAGGTGCAGCATCCCAAAAAGGTATTTACATACTTCTCTTGCTAGCTGTAGTACATGTGTTCTTTTGAAAGTAACAGTTTTTTATTAATTGATGTCCTGCCTCATGCAGAGAAATGGGAATCTACCTTCTAATGGGTCATAGCCTAGTTGAGATGTATGAGGGAGAAGACTTGTTCAGAGATGTAAATTTTTAAG
>NW_009953935.1:910025-923529 GCF_000747805.2 Chaetura pelagica
CATATTAACCACCTTCTTTCCTCCGTATTTTCATCCTTCTTAATTTTTCCAATAACCTTCTTTCCTGCCCTGTCCCTTCCTTACTGCCTGCTTTGTGCTTTGCTAACTTGCATGTCCCAGCGGTTGCTGTAAGTAGCGACGAGGCGAGGCGAGAGTCTCTGTTCTGTCCTGATGAACTAGATTCACTCTTCTCCTACTTTGATACCTCTTCAAAACTACGTAGTAGTAAGTACTACAGCTATGGCGTGTTCAGTATTTGCACTAGTGATCCATTGTGTGTTGTGGCCATCTCCCTGCCTTTTATCCATTGTCTCCAGGCTACTGCATTGCTTGAGGTTTTCATGAAATAATTTAAGCTTTTTTACTTATCCTGATACTATCCTTTCTAACAATCTTTGACATTTATTATTATAATAAATGTTAGGTTGCAATATGTGACTTCATGTTTTTCTGCAGATGCACTAGTAATTTTTTTTTAATTATGTATTCAGGACCAAGTATAAGAGCTTGCTTTATTATCATGGTATCTGTGAAGAGCAGGCAACTTACAGTCTGCATAGTAATTACAGTTTCTCCCCAAAACAGTACGAAGCAGTGACAGTGGGATCCAGCAGAGTGCTGATGACAGCAGAGAACACCTTGCCTCTACAGTGTCATCCAACAGTTTGTATGAGCCAGGTGCGTTAGGCTTTGCATTTGAAGAGGAAAATGTAGTGCGTTCTTATCAGAGTAGTACTTGGTGGTCGTTTCATCTCTCTTCTGTCCTGCTGGGCTGAAACATTTTTAACAAGGCTAATAATTGCTTGATTGAGCTTTGTGTCCTCCAGGCATGGTAGCAAGAATGTCACTGAGTCTTACTAAATGAGTTCAGAGAATTCTGCTTTTTCTAATCAGATGATACTGAGCCATAACTTTGTTCTTTAACACATAAAGAAGTGCTGCATTTTGATACAGACAAGTCTCCACAGAAATGCACAATCCTTTTATAAACAGTTAAATCCTTGGAGATGGAATTCCTGTTAAGTCACACATAATAGGCTTTTATGTTATTTGAGCATTCTTGCTTAATTTTTCTGCTTTCTGCTCATGTGGAATTGACTGTATCTTTGAATATTACCCTCTCTTTAGTCAAATTATTACAAAGTGATTGATGAAAATTATGTGTTATCTAATATTAGCATCCTGGGTTTACAGATGTATTGAATATGGCTTGTCAAAATATCCAAAACACTTGTTTATAAAGCAAACTTATTCTTCTACATCAAAGCACTCTTCTGAGGTAGGTTTTAAATCCAGTAGTTCACAGTTGTGGTTTGTAGGCAAAGCAGAATGTGGCTTGGATCCTTTCTTTGACTGCAGGGTAGAAACACTTCTGATGCTGTAACTCATGAAAGCTTATATGTAACAATGTCTTTATCTCCCAGACTTCACTCTGTATAACTTATTGAGATGAAAAGAGAGATTATGCTTTAGTCCAAAAGATTATAGCCAAAGCAAGTACTTGGTAAATGACAATTATATATTTTAGCAAAAATTAGGTCAGAACAGTTTTAGCCTCATATTCAGTTTTATCAAGTTGTTGCAGATAAAAATGTATTTTCATGACTAGGTCTCTGCAGGATTATTTTTTTTTCATGTCTTGCAGTATAGGATGAAACACTTTAATTCTTAGAAGTGGTGTGGAATAGGTAGGTTGAAGGATATTCACACATGCCCGTAATGTGGAGAGAGTGCTCTCTGGGCAAGAATATTTCTATGAAGTGGCCATACCTGAATCCTGGAACAAGCTAAAGGCATTTGTGACTTCTAGCAGAATGGGGCAGCAATGCGCAGCATTCCATAAAACCTGACCTACCTTATGATAGCTTTTTTTTTTGGCCAGAATTCCAGGAGGTACTTTATACAAGGATTAGATAAGCAGTTTTTTGTGTTATTTTTGTGCTTGTTTTTTTCTTCTTTTCAGAAGGAGAGAAGCAAGAGTCTCCTGTGTTCTGTGACTCCAAACAGCCTAGTCCAGGATTGCAGCTGTATCAAGCTGCCTTTGAGAAAAATCTTCCTGATATGGCAGAAGCTTTGGCCCATGGAGCTGAAGTAAACTGGGTCAATGTAGAAGAAAACAAAGCAACCCCACTCATTCAAGCAGTGCGAGGGGTATGTGATGCACTGCTCCAACTGATGTGGGAGGAAGGGAATGGGAGTAATCAGGTTATTTCTGTGTCACTGTTCCTTTGGAACTGCTTCCTTTGCTAATGAATGATAATGTGATGCTGAAGTTGTGTCTACTATGTTCCCTCAAAGCTGTTTCAGAACTATTTTTTTCCTGTTAATCCTTTGTTTGAAATCATATAGCCTAGTAGAGTTTAAATTTTATATGGAAGTAAGTCTTGTTTCCTTTGCCACGTGACTCAGAATTGATTAGGAAGAAGAGGTTTTGCTGTTTCTCCAGAGAACTGGTGCTGAATTGTTTCTTGGCTTTCATTCCGTAGGGTTCGTTGGTTACTTGTGAATTCTTGCTGCAGAATGGAGCCAATGTGAACATCAGGGACATGAAAGGAAGAGGACCCCTGCACCATGCCACAGTTCTAGGACATACTGGGTAACTCACTGCTCCAGAATTTGTAAATGGCCATCCTTTATTATGGTGGTTAATGTTGAAGCTTCTTAATTTCCCTAAATATTCTGGCATTTTGATAGATTTCAGGTGATCTAGGTTTTTCTTAAACTCTTGTGGTGAGAGAGGAAATAACATTTCGAAATAGCAGTCTTACCCACGAGCAAAACACACACCTATTAACTGCTTTGGTCAGTTTTGTAAACACATGTATTTCAAAATGCTTGGTTTGAAATGGCATGAACTTTTACTGAAGACTCCTGAGATTTTCCTTATTTTCTTCAGAAATATGATACAAATACTAGAAATGGTGTGTGAGTGTCAAGGCTTTTTTTGCCTCATCCCACCTGTGTGTTGCAATAAGACCATATCTTGTTTCAAAATGTACTGCATTACATCTTGAGTTTTGGAATCACAGCTTTTAATTGGAATGTTGTTCCAGCTCAGTTCAAATGAGGAAATAATCTGGTTGGTGGTGCCCAAACTCTTTGCATGCATGAATTCTAAATAGAGTGCAAGTTGACATCTTGGAAGAGTTTAAGACTTAAGCTTAGGCAGAATGCCCTCTTTATATAAAGATGAAGAAGTATAATAGTAGAGAAAAATGAGATCAGTTTACATTGGGTAAATCAGACCCCTGTGAACTGGGTTCTTCACTTTATTGATTTATCCTGCTCAGCAGTTCTTGTCTGACATGGTAAAAAGGTTGAGTTTTTTTGGTTCTACAACCTAAGGTGACTCAGGAAGGTAGAGTCTCACTTCTAAAGGGTTCAACTCCATGCTGCACTAGCATGATTTGACTTAAACTGTCTCTCTAACATGGATTAAATAACTAAACATTTTCCTTGTTACTTTATCATCATAGTGGTTGTAGATGAATAGCACTGTTTTGATACGACCAAGAGATCTTTGGGCAATTTAAGCCAAATGTATTGCATCCAGCTTGAATTTATTTGCTTGTTTCATTTATTGTTGTGAAAAATATTCTTAAATGCTTTTTCTCAACAGACAAGTGTGTTTATTCCTAAAACGAGGAGCAAACCAGCATGCCACTGATGAAGATGGGAAAGATCCATTGAGTATAGCAGTAGAAGCTGCAAATGCAGATATTGTAACATTGTAAGTTGTATGTTCTGTTTTTAACTAGGTAACTAGGTTTTCCTATTCTGTTTCAAGTTAAAAATACAAGAGATGTCAAAATTTCTTGACATAAAACCAGGGAGAGCAAAATGAATCAAAGTGCACTATCCATAGATGACCTCCCTGGTGTGAGGCTTGGGAATGCATTGTAGCTCTTGAGTTGCAATCTTTTTTAGTGCTTGAAAGGTGACATTGTTCTTTTTGTTTCCTACCTCACAGGTTGCGCTTAGCAAGGATGAATGAAGAAATGCGTGAATCGGAAGGACTCTATGGACAGCCAGGTCAATACTCCACTAATAATCATACTGAAATGCAGTATAAGAAGTGTATTCAGGAATTTATCAGTTTACAGTTAGATTCTTAGGACCCGAGGGAAATTTAAGATAGCTTCAAACAATGTTTTTATAAGCAACTGACATATCTTAAAACCTCATTGAAATCCACTGGTGTGACTTTGTCAGAGTATTTAGGGGGCCTAAAAGAGGAGTATTTAAAGTACATTTTTATAATAGTGTGAGTTAGTACAGCCATTACTAACGTGTTTTGCTGGTAATTGTCCCATTTTCTCCTACTGATGTTCCATTGAAATTCACATAACATTAGGATTTGCCTGACCTTACTTAACAGCAGCAGTCTTCTGACCCAGGTTGCTCAAAGACAGTTGAGGAGTTCATCTTGTTACAGGATACCATTCTTTCTCTGGAATTATCCTCTTTTAAAAAAATTGCTTGCACACCAACAGAAAAATGTACATCAAATATTTTAAAATAACTCCAGCAAGAAACAGGGAAGTATTATTTTATTTTAAAACATCTTTATTTGTTAAGATACAAATATGAAACAAAACATTATCATTCTTGAGTATTTGTGTATGCACAGTATTTTACCCTTTTTAATAAAAAAGAAAAGAATTGGCAGGCAGTTGAACCAACTGGTACAAGAAAGTAATAAATTACATTTAATGAATATGTGCAACTTTATCCTCAGGCACTCAGTCCAAATTTACACTGTTCTGGTGGGATATTTTTGCAAGCCATTTATTCTATTATGGTATGCTTCCATAGGAACCTCACCTGATCTTCTGTAAATATCAGTAATGGTTGACTTGATTGTCAATTTAGACAGCTAAAATCATGTCACTGAACCTGGCAGCAATGAAAAGCAGAACATATTTTTAAGGTTGAGTGGTGAGTGGTCTTTGCTCACTCATGTAAAGTCCTTATGTGTTTTCCACTGATTCATAAGGATTGTGGGTGTGCTTATGTGTTTTACCAGATTGGGGCTGGAATATACACAAGGGGCAACACTGAGTCTCATGCCAATATCCCCGACAAACTCAGTTAAATAAACACCATTTATTTATTTCATAAAGTTTTTCTTTAAGAATAGATGTTTTTCAAATTTATTTTTAAACAAATCTTCTAGGAAATTAAAATTAAAACAATAGAAGTATTGTAAACACTCAGACATGCTTTCTTTGGCAGAGAAACAGATAATTTAGAAGTATATACTTGATTATGAGCTTAAATGAGGAAGAATTCCCCTCTCAGAAAATGCAGCAGGCTACATATATGAAAAAAGTCTATTGCCAGTCTGGCTGATTTCAATGTAAAGCTGTTTTTTGCTATAGTACCTACTACTTCACTAACAGGCTGAAGGTAACATACTGAGGTATTTGAGTCTCCTCATTTTTATTTTAAGAGGTAAAACAGTATTGGTTTCAAACAGCAAAATTCCTTAAATTTAAAGGAAGGAGGTATTCTTAATTAAAAGCTTTGTGCTAAATCATAAATTAATATCTTAGGTCATTTAATGGACCTGTCACAGATCTAGAATTATTATAAACTAGAAAATGTTTCTGTAGTTTGTACACAAAGCCTTAGCTGGTTACTAAATGTTCCAAATGTTAAGTACAATGTTTGGCTCATAACAAATACAGGCACTACTTACATGAAAATATGAATGTGCTTAAACTGGAGATGAGGGAAACAGTTTTTCCTGGCACCTTGTTTAAAATACTTTTTTAGTCAGATTCTTCAATTAGATATCTAAAAAGCTGGGTAATCTTTCATTGACAGTATCTTGACCTTTTAATCAATTTGTATTAGATTAGAATCTAGAGACTGCAGTTGATACAATCTGATCCAGATATTTTACAGATGGTATCCTTGTAAGCAGGAGAGATTGATAGTGGCAAGTAGAGCTGCTACAAGGGGTAGAGCTTGCCCAAAATCAGGGAGGAGGGGGGTCGGGATATCTTTAATTATTGAAATTCAGGCCACAAGCTGTAGCACAGTGTCCTAGCCAGGAAATCTTGCCATATTTTTTATAGCATAGCCCTCTTCTCCTAGATTCTTTACTTGCTGAAGTCTCTTTTGAGGTAAATACTGGAGTGTTGGAAATGCCAGTGTCTGCTAGCCTAGAGGGTTGTGTCACTGTAAGCACAAACCTGTCCCTGCTGTCGCAAGGTATGATACCTTGATGTGCTCATAGAGGAGGCAGGTCTTTTTCACTGCATTCACATGTTAAATTATTTGTGCTGCCCTTATTTTAGAACTCCTCCTTTCCAAAATGCTTATTCTAGAAGAAAATAAGGATTTGCAAGATGATTGTATGTTTCTGGGAGCTATGTGAGGGTAAATACCACAGTATGAGCTTGCTGTCATCAGAGTGAAGCCAACTGCCTGTTTCTCCAGTTTAGTAATGTGGTCAGCAAACAATTATTAATGCAACTCATGGCATTAACATGCCTAATTTAAATATACCTGGCTGGTCTGCACTACTGAGAGAACGTATATATTGCTTTGCAAGGCACAGTTGGTTTTCCAAAGTATTTCTAGAATGGGAACTACCTGAAACTAGGTTGTTCCACAAGAAGTTAATTTCTAGTGGTAAAAGCCATACGCACCATTGTACTGTTTCTTATATAACACTTGAGTGCTCATCTTCTGGTGCTACAGTATGTTCTGCTAACTATTTGATATTAGCATTGCTACTTTTTCTTCCTATCTTTTCTTGAATGTATGATGTGTGCCTTTTGAGTTACTCTGGTGTTAAATGGTAAAGCAGTGTTATAGTATTTTTGTAAATAAAATCTGCACTTTAGGGAAAACATTGCTTGGAAAGAGAATTTCCAGAACTCAGTTTTAAAGTAGGATTTTAAAATAATAAGGTTTACAGCATTAAGTATTTCAATGCAGCATACAAACTGAAGGGGCACTTTATTTTAGTCTATTTTTGTACCTAATATTTTTGTTATGTAATGGAACCAAAACCAGAGCCACAATGTATCTTGCAGAAATAGCTTTTGTTTTTTTCTTTCAAGTTAATACGAAAGAACCAAATATGGCAACTTGAACTATAGTACTAGTTCACCAGTGGAACCCACTTCTGTATTAAAAGCATAATTGCTTTTCTCATATAAGCTTGATTCTGATTTGTGCTCTTCCTAACTGTTCTTTTGGTGATTGTTACAATTCCCTTCATTCTTTGCTTATCTCCCAGTGCTAGCAGTTATCAGCAACCATTACAATAAAATGTCCTGTGCCTGCTTTGTCTCTAGAATATACTTGAAACTAAATCTGAAAACCAAAAGGGAGCAGTGACACACTAGAATTAACTTTTCCTAGTAGAGCAGTATGCAATGTATTGATCTTTTAAAATCTGGGAAGAATCATGTTATTACATTTTTATATAAACCCACATACCATGCATGTTAAATATTTCTGGAGGGTCAGTTACCATTTCTGAAACTATTTTCAAATCAATGGAGTCTCATCTCCAAAGGATAATAGTTCCAATATTGGAAACATGCATCAAAAGGTAGAAAAATAAGTAACTTTTCACTGTAGTACAAACTTTTAAACCAAGAAAAGTCCTTTAAAAAAAACCTGCCCTTTGGAAAAAAGTAGCGGAATAATACTTTTCTTCTGCAATCATATGGGGAGGAATCTAAATGTTCCACATACATGATGAGAGAGATTTTGGGTTGATTTCTTTGTCATGCTATTAATCAAGCTATCAGCAAGGAACAGTAGTGCTGGGATCTTGAGTCCTGTGTGGTCATCTGTGCTGGGAAGGCAGTAAAATTTGGATGTCTTCATAGCTCCTGATCAGACCAAACGATTTATGCATTTAATTCCCTTTGAAGGCAGTAGGTTATGGTTAATGTTTTAATATGAAACCTGAACTCAAGGCCCAAAATGCTGCAGCAGATGAAAAAATGTAAAAATGTCCCTCTTACAGTAGTAGGAGAGTGACTTGGCAATGACTCAAGAAGGAACCATTCCTTAATATGTGTTCCTGTTCAGACAGGGAAGGGGAGGGAGACAGGCCTGGTAGAAGTGGCTGCCATCCCTCATTTTGGAAAACGTCCTAGTAGTTGGCTTCTGTTTAAGCACAAATGGAGATGATGAAAAAAAGCAAGATGCTTTAAGGAAATTATCATCACTCTTATAAATAATACTAAAAGTTGTAATGAATGTTCTGTAATACATAAGAAAATTTATATTTGCTGAAATAATAGACCAAAAGAATTTATAAACATTGATTTTCTAAGAGTGATTATTTTTTTTTAATATCCTTTTGCTTGCTGATTGCTTCTTTCATAGATAGTTCTGTCTGGCTGTATGACTTCTGACCTCTGTTTCCAAGGAAATCTTTGTTTATACCATAATTATACTTTTCTGAAGAAAATCTTGGTTAGCACTTCACATAAACTAGGACTTTATTCTTTAACAGCTAATAAACATTTTTATTTTTACGTTGCTTTAAAATGCTTTCATTTTTCCTTTCTAACCCTGAACTTTCCTCTGTGGCTGCCTGCGAGGTACTATATCAGGTATAGTTTGGCTTTGTTTCGTTTGCATCTTCAGAACTTGCATGCAAGTGAACAGTCCCAGGAATTCACATTAGCATCATTTCATCTTTGAGTGTTCTTTATGCATTAATAAGTGTTACATAGTAATTGGTACCACAGTAGGGCATTTGTGCAATGGTCAGTGATGTTAACTGTCACAAATGTTTAAAACCATTCTCCTTTTCTTTTCTACCTAGGAGATGAAATTTATCAGGACATTTTTCGTGACTTTTCTCAAATGGCATCAAATAATCCAGAGAAGCTAAACCGTTTCCAGCAGTCAGATTCCCAGAAGTCTTAAGAGTCAAGAAGAAGAACCTGACCCTTGTAGTACAAGTCTTTTTTTACTTCAACAGAATGAATTATATGCATTTTGTTAGATAGTTTGGATAAAATGACCACTCTAACGTAGCTTTAGATTGTGGTAGCTGGGGAAATGTATGAGTTGTTTTGCATTCTACAGTATGTATACCTCAGCAGCTGAAGAAAATGTTTTTAAAAAAAAAAGGAATATCTGCTAGCTCAGTATAAAAATAGCACCTGTTAGCAAGTAGGTTTGTCTGTGGTTCGCAGGTGAGGCCAGGCGGGGGCAGCGGTGCGCGCTGCAGGCGCCGGACAGAGGGATGCTCAGAGCAGCTTTGCTGTTCAGTATCACCTGCTGTCAGCTGTTCTCCCTCGTGTCGTAAAGAATGTGCCTCTGACAAGAAGGTTTGGGTTGCATTTTCTGGGACTGTTTAGAAGGGAAATGGGGTAATGACTTAATGAGTTGTCCTATTTGTGGGCCTGCAACTTAACAGATTCTCTTGCTCCTAATGCTGACTGTGGTTAGAGGTAAGATGTTAGTTACAAGACATGGCAATTTCTCCTCTTGCAAGCTCTCAGTGGAAGCTCTAACACCAGGCTGGTCTTTACACAAGTGACTGCGGGTCAGTCACAGTAGGTGTATATCCTGGAGGACCAAACTTCTAAGAGCAATCTATTTTTCTTTTTTTTGGTCTTCTTAAGTTAAACTTTGTGTGCAACAAGTAGACTTTGAAATGAGCATGTGAAACTTCTCATGAAAAATAAACTTAATCCTGCTGGACATGATGTGGGATTTGTTTGCAGTATTTGGACATCAAAGCTTGACATTTGAGACATGAAAGTAAATAGTGAGCCAATGGAGTTTGTGCACAGCAGTCCTGCAAAGGCTCTTTGTTACTGCCTCTTTCTGCTGTTCTCACTACTAGCCCTAGGCTGAATATATAACATCTCATATTTAATGCAGCCAACCTAACTTTAGGGCAACTAATCCTTTATGTCAGGAACCAGTATCCTTTATATAAGCTGCAAAGATGTGAGAGTTTAAGTGTTGTTTTAACAAAAGTGTGCACAAGAAAACCTGGGAGTTTAACTGCAGATTTTTGCAAAGCAATGAACGAGCACAATCTCTAGCTGTTTTCTGAAGGCAGCAACACAACTTTGTTGAACAGTGATCTCCTTTCTGCTGATGAGCACGTATAGATGGTGTCTGTAGATACATTCTTATGTGTCGGATTATTTAATACCTAGATAGTAATCACCTGAAGCCCTAAACCAGCAGATGCAAGTATTCATACTCTATTTGTCTGCCCTATGGACAATTTAAGGAGAATTTTTAGGTAACATAATGTCAATGTGAGTTTTCAACAATCCTAATAGCCATGGTATTATGCCCACCTGTTGTTTAAATGTGTTTAGGAAATTAATTGGCTTTTCTTCAGGCTGGCTAAGATAAGAAAAATTGGTTACAAAATTTCTGTAAACGGTGGTAAAATTAAACTTTCTGGCATGTTAAATTTTAACAAGTAATTTCAAATATTTATAATTTTGCACTGTATGTATAATAATGCATCGAATCTGGATGATTGTTGCTACAAAGTTAATAGCATTTTAGAATTGTCCAATAGATTCTTTTTGCAAGCAGTAGTACCTTACAAAGCAGTTCTTGCTTCGTGTGTGGTACAGTTGTGCTAGGAAAAACAGATTCTGTCCATTTAAAGAGTGCATTTAGTCTGATAATAAATTCAGGAATATCACCTGTAAGCAGTAATTACTAGTAAGTTGTTTTTAAATAGCTGTTAATGAAATTATAATATAATTCCTAATCTGCAGTATTTAACAGCAGCAGATATTTTAGTAGATCGTAGAGAAAGTAAAATTCCCAGTGTACAGATGGGACAATGTAAGATATGACTATGTACAGCATACACTTTAAACTTAGGGGGTTTTAAAGTTTTTCTTTTGCATCCTACATGACAGGCAGAGTATAATGTGATTGGCTGTAATGTGAAGCTTAATGACATAATCACTATCAGTCCATGCTGCTGGAAAAAAGTCTGATACACATACTTCAAATATCCACTGGTATTTTCCTTCCTAGCCATAAAAAAAACCCTCCATGGCAAATTTTGAAGGACAACTTCCTGCAGACAAAATTTCTTCCCTGTAGCCCTGCAGATCCATGTGCTACATTTATGAGACTTATCTGTCTGGGAAGCAGTATCAGTCTAATTATGCTCAAGGAATAATAACATACATGAACCACAGCTATATTAGTATTGACAGGAGCTGTGGAGTTTTAATGGTTTGGGGAGTATGTATGTTACTTCTGATCCTGCAACCTCATTCTTCAACCCTTTTAGGTGTGCTAGGAAATCCAGTACAAAATGCATTCAGTGAAAGATTTTTTTCAGGTCAGGTGCAATACATGTGTTAAGATCTTGCTCATCAGCAATAATGAATATGCCACTAAGCCATGTGAAATGTGTTGAGAGCTTAGTCCTACTGGCAGGCTCAGTGCTCCAGGACCTCAGTAACACATAGGATTCAGTCCTTGGTAATAAAAAAAAAAGTATGATTATCTCTAGTACTCTGAAGATCATGCTTTCCATACTGAGTTCTGACTCAAGTGCTTATCTTCTGCTCAGTCATATTAGGAAACTTCCAATTTTATTACAATATGAATTTGAGTATAACTAGATTACTAGACAGTAAAGATCCACAGTGAGATAACTTGTACTCTGTACAAGCTCTGGAAAGCTTCAATTCCAGTTCATGTTTCTCTGTAGGTATTAAGTACAACAGGTCTTAGTTGGTGAGGTATAGAGCCATAGATTCCTAACATAGTTTAAAATCAGCTTTCACATGGATTTTTAATAATTTACTACCTAGCACACTGAAAGATTGTAAATTTTTTCCTAGCCAGAATTATGTCATGTGACACTTGGAAAGACAAATATCAAGGGGCTCAACATAGATTCTAATGTCTTGATTTCAGAAGTATAATTTGCTTATGTTGCATGCTGATTACAATTGTTTGTAGTGTCTCCTTAGGGTTCTGTATTGTTTAGAAGGTTTCATTTTATGTTAATGTTATTCAGTACATAGAAACTTAAATTTCTGAACTATCATTTTGAATCATGCCACTAAATTATATTCAGTATGCTGGAATTTGTTCCCATGAATTTGGGTGAAGGTGATAGATGGTAGAAGTCTTGCTGTGCTTTCACAATCTGTGCTGTCTGAACATGTGTTTCCATTGTTCATTAGTATATTGTAGACTTCAGCCTCCCTACCAATTAGGGCCTAATCCAAGAAGTCACTGAAATTGGGAGCAGTCTTTCCACTGAATTCAGAAGTTTTGGATTGTACCTTTTGTGGCCTCTAATGTTAGTGTGTTAAGGGATCCTGCATTAATACTGCATTTTCACTTTGTGGGGTTTTGTATTTTACCTGGTTATATATTGAGCTGAAATAGTTCCAGAAAATGCAACCAGACCTTCCAACTGCTGTCAGAAAATCCCCTTACAAGAAGAAGTTTCTCCTGTTTTGCAGTATAACATCTGTACACACATGTTGTCCGAATTGGAGTTTTTGAAAGAGCAAATACTCTGTAGCATTGAAGAAAAAAGTGAGAACTAGAATTAGTGTGGGGTTGCCTGTGATGTTTTCAGGACTGGTGCTTCTCTGCAGCCATCCCTTCCAAAGTGTGAATGTTAACTCTGTGTTTTGATCATGAGAATCTCAAATGACACAATGCATATAAAAGGACCATGTGATAGAGTTACAAATAATGTGTGAGTCCCTAGGACATGGTATTTTTACTCTGTCAAAAGTACTGAACTGATTATTGAATACATTTAAAGCATTTTGAAAGTCAGTTTTGCAAACTACCCTCCCTTCCCCTTCACAGATGGGACACTTTTTCCGAACTCAGTCTATGCCACGTGTTTGTGCACCCTGATGGCCAAAATGTTTTTGCTATCTTGCCTGCAGAAAAGCACATTTTAAACACAGGGACAACTGCAGAAAGGCAACACAGGGGAAAAGGATTAATGTACCACTTTGGTATATCCCCTTTCATACGCTTGCTTTATCTTTCTGCACACAGTATTTTCTTGTTTCTCTTCCCATGGAAGCAGATGATAGAGGAGGAAAAAATCCCTCTCATTTTTCCATGTTTTGATAGAAATCGCTGAAATCTCATTGTTTCCTCAAGCAGAGAGGTTACTCTGTCTGAAATCATGGACTTTTTTTTTCCCTTTATCCCCGTGTCCCTCTGTATTCGGTGTCTTTCAGCCTTCCAGCAGCCAAGCTCCTGTCCCGCTGTGCCTGTACAGAATGTATATCCCGCCCCCTCGCCTTTAACCGCTCTGTAGACTTTGTATCTCAAACTTGAATGTAGCTCCTCTGCCGTTTGTCACTGTAAACGAGCGACACGCGTTGTTACCGCTGTAGCTCAGCACCTGTACACGCTGTAAGGCCTGTAAATGCCGGATTAAACCTTTGGAGGCCGAGCGCGGCGGTCCCTGGGGCCGGGGCGGGGCGGGCCGGGCATGGCGGCGCTGGGCCGGGCCCGGGAGCGGGGCTGGCTG
>NW_009953935.1:924352-938482 GCF_000747805.2 Chaetura pelagica
CCTTTGCCGTGCCCACCTTCCCGCGAGGCGAAGGGAGGAGCAGGGAGGCCGCGCCGGTAGCTGCACGCCGAGGGAGTTCGCTTCCCGTCTGTGCCGGAGAAGGGCGCGTTCCCTCGGCTCCTTGAGCCTTTTGGAGGGGCTGTGCGTGAGCTGAGAACCCACGTTCCCCGCTCCTGCCTGCTGGGAGGTGTCCTGGTGCAGCTCTGATGCCTCACCCAGCACGGGTGTGCTGCCCGGCCCACGGGCATCTCTGGCAAAACACTTCTGCTGGAGCGGAGCAGCTGCCCTGAGCTGTGCTGCTTCTCTTGTAGAGGCCCCGTTGTTAGCCCTGGCTCGGGGTCTCGGGGTAAGGACCACACGTTTGTGTCTCGGTGGGTTCCCGAGTGGCCCCGTGGGCAGGCACCCCTGTGGCTGCCTTACTGCCCTCTGCCCTCCTCGGGAACCCAAATGCTCTGGGCAGCCTGGCCTGCATTGCTTCTCCAGGGGGACACAGGCCTGTGGGTTACACGTTGTGTGAGGTGGGGGCGGGAGGCAGGGGCATGCGGGTGGGCACTCTGTAGGTGCTTGTAAAGCCCGGCTCACAGCTCGGCAAGGAGGTTGTGCTCTAGAATTGATCTCTCTTGGTTGTGACCAAGCAGTGTGTGCTGGAGAGCTCAGGTGAGACCTCACTGGGATCTGCTCAGTGGGACAGCTGCTCCTCTCTCCCCTGGCAGACCCTGATGTGTCCTGGTTTCATCAGCTGGCCTGTGGCTGGTAGTGCACTTCACATCTTTCTGCTTGGTTTGAGGTGGAGTTCCTAAAGAGCACAGACCTTTGCATGCTTCTGAAGCAGGTAGCCTCACGCTTAGTACTGTGACAACCTCTGGTACATAAGCAGGTGAAGGTGCCTTTTTGTTCTTGCTGTAGCCTGTCTCATTCTTCTTTATCAAGGAGGAAATGTTACTGTAACTTGGATCTTTAGTGCCACTAAACATTGAAGCTGGTTGATCCGCACTCTGGTACTTGGGTAGCTCCAGCAGTAACTCATCTCTGTCCTGAGACCTTTCCTTTCTTGGTTTCTTTTGGTGTCCTCAGAACACTCTCCTGGTTCTTACACTGTTCTGCCAGAGCAGACTCAGAAACAAGGCCTCATAAAGTGCTTAGAGGGCAGCTTGAGCTGAGGCAGGATTGATAACAACCATGACCATAACTTACTCTTCAAAAGGGTATGATTTGGACTCTGCTTTTGGAGCTGGCCTTGCCCTCTCCTCCTTCCAGAGCTGGGATCAGCAGAGTCCTCTGTTAGGGTGAAGCCCAGGAATCAAACCTGGATCCCAACTCTAGGTTTCGGGCCAGCTCTCATCTCTCCCTGAGCAAAATCAGGAGCTTTCAAAATCTTCTGGAGACTGAAGTGGCTATCTGCAGCCTGCCAGGGTAGGAAGAGGAAGGTGAGAATAGGGGGGCTTTAGGATGCACTGCAGTTGGGATAAATGTGAGCAGCTTGGGTACAGAGCCCAAAGTGGTGTGCAGGGCAGACCTGGGCTTCCCAGTAGCAAGGCATTTGTGACATGGAGTCACCAGTCCCACAAAGCCTATGCAGATGTGTTCCAGATGTGGTATGAGGAGCCCAGGGTGCTGCCTGCGAGCAGCAGATGGTGCTGGTGCTCCGCCATGTGGTGCCTGGGTCGCTGTTCCGCGTGGGGTGGGGAGCAGGGAGGAGGGAGGATGTGGGCTGGGAAGCACCCGCTGCCTGTGGGCACCCGGCGGGACCCGGCCTTCCTGCCCCTGCCTCCTCCTCCCAGACCCAGCGTGCAGAGCTTCTGTTGGCTTTCACCAAGATTTCTATACTGGCAGTTGCAGAGAGCGTGTCCTGCCCTGTGCACTGCACGGTGATCTCTGCAGCCTCTCCTGCTTCCCAGCGAGCGGGAAGTGCCCAGGAGCAAGCCTGGACATGTCTTAGCAGGCGATCTGATGCTTACAGAGAGCCCCAGCTTGCCCCATTTCCTGCAACGCTTGACTGCGCAGTCTGACTCCTTGGGCTGATTTATGTAACTTATTTATTCTCTTCTCCTCCAAGGATAACATTTTCTGCACTCTCTACACGTTGCTCTTCCTGGTTGGTAGTTTAGATCAGCCTGGCAGATGATGCTGCCAAACTGGCTTCTCTGTGGGTCTGACGCTGTGAAAGGACGTGCTGGGGTGAATGTCACCAAGCTGCCGTGACCCTGTGCTTACAGGAGAGCTAGAAAGATACTTCCTGGTCTGAGAAGGAGGGAAAGTTAAAGACAAATGATGTGTTGGTTGTTTTCTTCTAGTGACTCAGTTGAGGGTGTCTTCTCAGTGTGGGATGTGTGTTTATAAAACTGTGCTTGCACAGGAAACCCCTAGAACTTACTTTTCTTATGTCCTCAGCAAATGTGGTCTGATTTAGCTGTGGGGATTTACTGAAAGCTGCTACACAAATAAATAATGAGGTACAAAATTAGCAGCAGATCAACAAGCCATGCTCAAATCAGCAGTGTGGAGAGGAGAAGCCCTTGCAGTCTTGGAGAGGCTGGCTGGCCTGTGGCTGCGGAAGGAAGATTCAGCTGCTCAGGAGTTGGCTTTGTAGAAGTGCCTAACCGAAGAGTGGGCAAAAGACAGATTTTCCTGTGTTCTTTGGCAGGGCATGGAAGGCAGATGATGCTGTGTCTGGAGTTTCAGGAGCAATTTTCCCATTATTTTTGTCCACAAGTGTTAGGCACTCTGCTTGTTTCTGAGGTGACTTGGATTGCTGTGGCTTTTTTTCCTCCTGCTCAGCTGTTTTCTGTGTGCCATGCAGACTTCAGGCTTCCTTTTCTGGCTGCAGAAGAGCAGTTACAGGTGCTTATTTCTTCTCCATGCCTTTCCAGTCTGGCCAGACCCTGAAGCTGTCCCTATGAAGCTGGGCTGGGAGCAGAGCATTATGCATTCATTTGTGGGATGGTGGTGCTGGTGGTGCTCAGCTCTGTGTACAGGAGAATTACCTGGAACATAGTTGTATTTTGCTGTTCAGTCAGCTGGGATCACTGCCATCAGCAGCAGTTGATGCTGCCAGTCTGCTCCAGGTGCTGCTACTCCGCTCCCTGCAGCTGTGCTGTTCTCCTGCCCCTTCCTGCAGTGCTGTTGCCTCTAACCGTGACGGCAAAGCCAGCCATGCACCTTGGCAGGGCTGAGGCAAGATGCTGCTATCATGTTCCCAGTAAGGGAGTTTCCTCCCCTGCAGTGTGGTGGGGAAGGATTATGTCTGCTGTGTTATCCAAAGCCAGGTGCAGCTGCTGATGAGCTCTCCCAATGCGCTTTCCTGGTACATGTTGTTCTGTGTTTTTCCTGCTGTCCTCCTGCAGGCCCTTGGCCCTGAGCCCAGCAGCTGGGACATCAGCAGGGTGGTCGCCGTGCCGAGGGACACGCTGGCTGCAGAGCCTGTGCAAGGGCTCTCCTACAACACCCAGCTGATGGCAAGGGCCTACATTGAGCCCTCGGCCTGGGACAGATGTGTGGGGTGCCCCCCCCAGCAGGGGGGCTGTGCCTGTCCTCCAGCAGTACCCCACTGTACTTGCCTTGTGCAGCGCACTGCCGGTCCCACGAGTGGCTCCACACCTCTGGCCAGCTCTGCTCTGATATGAGAGCACTTCGCTCTGGGTAACGTTTTCTGCAAGAAAGAATGGGAGGAAGAAGCTCCAGACCACTCCCTGCCTCTGCCTCTGTGCCAGCCCCTCTTGGTGTCAAAGCCCCTTGTGCATCCCATAAAGAGGATGGTAATTGCACCAGCTCAGGCTCCAGGGCCACCTTTTCCCCTGGCATACTTGATTTGGTTTAGTTTTAAAAAAGCAAATGCTCCGTCTTGAATTTTTAAGTGTATAGTGTAGAGCTCCTTGCTCTTAAGCAGATGAAGCTTTAGTAGGAAAAAAGAGTGAAACCACAGAACTCTTGAATAGTTTAGTTTGGAAGGAACCTATGGAGATCATGGGGTTCAATTCCCTGCTGAATACTTAAGGAAGCATCTCAAACAAGGACCACAGGCTCCCCTTTGCAAAATTCGAGTACTGCTACAAAGTGGTGTCCACACTGGCCTTCAATTCTTGCTGGGCTCTTCCTAATTTCCCTGGGGTAAAGAAGGCGGCGCTGACCCTGAGTCTCCACACTCAAGTTCCTGCATTCCCCCTTATCTGCACCAGGGTTGTGTCCCTTGTTTCTCTTAATTACACTCAAAATCCCTCCTGTTATCTTGCGTGATTCAGTGACCTGCATCCTGTGTAGATAATGAGCAGCAGGCTGCAGGAACATGAGACTTCGACCAGAATTAATTATAAACTTGTAAAATTTCAGTAGCTGACAAGGTACAATTGCAGTTGCCTCAGTTTCTGGCCCATAGCCATGACCTGCACCAGTGTTTCAGGGTTGGTTCTTGTGTAGCAGTGCTGAGGAGTGCAGAGCATGGCTAGCTGAGCATGGGCAAAGCTCTGGCATCTGTGGGCTGAGCTCCATCTAGAGAAGATGCTTGGCTCTGCCGTAACTTCTAGTTTGGATTTTCATCAGCGAGCCCCCTCCAGCCCCAGCAGGACGTGCTGCAGAGCTTGGCTCCCTGCTAGGCTGATGTTCAGGAAATCCGGGCTGGGTTCCTGGCCCTGTCACAGCCTGCCTTTGTAGCAGGGAGCAAGTCTTGGTCCTCAGGGTAAGTGACGTGGTCTGGCTTGCCTCAAAACGGCAGGATGCCAGAGCCCGGAGCCAAGTGTCGCCTTTGCTGATGGACTCCATATGGGAGACCAGATCTGTGGTTTCAATAGGCAGTGAGAATTGACCAAAAAACTCCCCGATCAAACCATTGAACGGACTTGATTGTATGAGTGGATTTGAGTCTTTCTCAGCCTATCTCACATTTATGAAATCACCATGCAAGTCCTGGCTCTGGTGGCAGGGAGCTGTGCAGGGGCCAGGGCAGACAGGCCCTTTTGTACAGCTGCAATGCCACCACCAGCAGTACTTGTGCTCTAACAATCTCCCTGTGCCAGCATAGGCTAAGCAAAGGCCACCAGCACTGGACCAGTCCCAGACACAGCAGCTGAGTGGTGTTTCTGGTGTCTCTTCTAGGTAATAGTCCATGATGTGAATGAGCTGACAGAAAAGCTGTTTCCAATTGTTGAATCCATGCAGAAACACTTCAGCGCTGGATCGGGGACCTACTACAGTGACTCCATCTTCTTCTTGTCAGTTGCGATGCATCGTGTCATGCCCAAAGGTGAGTGTCCACTGAGCTGCTGCAGCAGCTGCCCCCAGCAGCACAGGCTCTTTTTCTTCTGCACCAAAATGTTGTCTGTTGCTATTTGAAATGCAAAGGAAGTAAATGAACTTTTGTGATGGGCTCCCTGGATTCTGCTTCTTCCTGTAGTCATTCAGTCCCTTTGATCCAAGACCATCCACATCCAGGTCTCTTCTGGTGGAAGTGGCAGGAGGTTATCCCTCCTGCGCTGAGATGGTAGGAGAGGTGAGGCAGCAGCAGTTGTGCTTGCCCTGTGTGTTTATAGCCCCCTTTCCTGGGGATGTCAGCAGAAAGAGGTGCCTCGTGTCTGTGGCGCAATGTCCTGGCTGTGTACTAGCAGGCGTCAGCAGAGAGTGGTTGTCAAGCCTTTCCTCTTGGCTTTGGTGAGCTTTTGGAAAGCTTTGCTGGTTAGCAACCACTGATCACTTAAGTTTCCTTACTGTGCCTTTGCTCTGTTGTTACTGAGTGCGGGAACAACAACAAATCTGCAGGAAAACAGTGCAGCTGGCAAAAAGGGCTTGGCTCAGTTGATGCCATGTTTTCCTTCCCCGGCTGCACGGGATGCTTCTCCTGGGACTGGCGTGCTCTCCAGCGTTGTACTGGCTGCACAAACCCCTTCCCCGGAGCTGCTCCATCCCTGCCTGTCTCTTCCTGGTGCTTGTCCCTGGGCTCTCCCTGCTGGGTGTCCCACTGGCCTGTTGCACCAGTGAGGGAAGCATCTTCTTCCTCCCTGGCCAGCTTCTGGTCCTATGCCCTCCCTGTGCCATGGCAGGGTGTGGGTGGCAGGGATCCCCAGGGTCCTGCCCAACTGTACACCTGCCCCGGGAGGAGAGGTGACCAGCCTCTTGAACCTGCTTGTGGATGGCATGTGATGGTGGCCCATGCTACACGTGTGTGTTGCTGAAATAGCTGTTCCTATGGCTGGTACCACTGGCACTGGCAGGTTCCTTGGCATCTGGAGCCTCTGCCAGACTTTGGCAGAATGTGAATCTCAGGCACAGTCTTGCTTTTGCTGGGACGTGGGCAGGTACGACTCCTGTGCCCCTGCTGAGCCCTGTCCCGGTTTGGCTCTGCCCAGTAGCTCCTGCCTCTGCACTGGCTCATGAGGCTTCCTGTGGACATGTCACTGTCTGGAGGTACAGTGTCCTTTGCTAGCTCATTAAGCAATGGACCAGTTTAATTTGTGCTGGAGTTAGGGAAGAGCAGGAGGGGAGGTGATCTGCTTCGTCTCCCCAGGGCTATGGGGCAGGGGAGCCCCAAGGGTCCCATCCAACCCTACTGATTGTTACTCTGTGGTATCCAGCAAATGCGCTGTACTTTGCTCCCTGTTGGACTTGGGTAGTTAGTTTTCTGTCGGGTAGTTAGTTTTTTGTCTGGTGATGTCTGCACTGGGAGTGCTTTGAAGCATGCTGAATACAAATGATGGCATTAATGCTGGCTAACTCACTTATTGTGATTCCCTGCTCTGTGTTTACCATGTGCTAAAGATATCCGTGTTGTGCTGCTTGCTGGCAAGATGCTTCTCAGTCTGAAATGCCTTTTCTCTGTTCATCAACCGTTGGTTGTTTTGTCTCTTGGGAAGCTTGCTTGCTCTCCCTCAGCCTGATGGGGCTTTCCGTGGTCCATTTGAGACAAAAGATGTTTAAAGAGGCATTTTTACAGTTTCACAAGCATAGTTCTTGTTTCAGAAGCACCTAGTAAAGCTAATTTATCTTTCCCTTGCAAGGAAGGTCAGACTTACTCTGCTGGGTGCCTGGTGATTTATGGGGCTGGTGGGGCTTCCCAGCCCCTTCCCTGCTTCTTGACATGCAGCCAGCGCTGCAGGGGTGGCTGCAGCTCTGCTGCCTGCTTGCAGGCTGGTGGGTGGTGTGGGAATGGCACTGGGCTCCTGCTGCAGACAAACCAGCCTCTACTGGCATGAAGGAGCCACTTTGCAAAGGTGGGAAAAAAGAAAAGACTAAACCTTCCTTTTGTATTAGCCTTTTTTATGGTGCATTTCTGTACTGTTTCACCTGCCCTGAATGCTGCATCTTTCTGTGCACCTTTGCAGGCACTTCTGGCTCCATAATGTTGGTACCAGTTTTTGTGGAAGCCAGATTTGATTGGAAGCTGAAACATCCTCCAGCAGAAATAAAGGGTGCGATTTGAATATTAAACTCCATTGTGTGCTTGTACACATTTGTATTAATAGGTGTATAGGGGCTTCTTCAGTAGCTAGCAGCCTTTGCAATGAAGCTGCCTGGCTTTAGTTTCCCAGATTCATAATTTTTTGAAGGGAGGCATTTCTGTAGTATCATGACTTACTGATTTGCTGGAAGCTTTGATGTTGTGATGGGGAGCTGACTTTGCAGAGTGATGGCATGCACAACTGAACAGCACAGTTGTTTGTTTGTTTGTTTGTTTGTTTTAAAGAATAACTTTTGTGAAACACATGTGGGCTGCGTGTATATTGCACTGAGAATAAATGGGGTTTGCCACTGCTGCTTGGGATCCTTGCCCAAAAATCTTCAGATAAAATCCTGCAGCTGCCAAGCTATAATATAACAGCTTCTTAGCCAGTGTAAATCATGGAACTCTCTTCCCTTAAATGCCTTACATCAGTGGAGTTAATCTGATTTAAACCAGCTGGGGACTTGGTATGCAGCATGCAGAAGTGCAGACTGCGTAACTCTTGTCCGTGCTTGAGGCTCATAAATCCTGTTTTAATGTGGTGTGGCCAGGCCCGAGGAGCTGGAAGAGGGCTTGATGCATCTCAATGGCTTTGCAAGGGAGATGTGATGGGAAAGTTACACAGAGAGAGAATGAGCAGGGTTCAGTTTTAGGAGGAGCTGCCAGGATGAGGACGATACCAGCCATGAAATGATCTTGGGACTTGCAGAGAGAGAGGGGAAAGGAGGACAAGGTCTCAGACCTTTTAACTTTCCTTTTCAGTATGCCTACCCAGAGGTGGCTTCTCACTTTCTGACTGGCTTCAATCCCTCTAATCACTTCTCGTGTAACGTCAAAGCTTTTGTGGAAGCCAGATTTGATTGGAAGCTGAAACATCCTCCAGCAGAAATAAAGGGTGCGATTTGAATATTAAACTCCATTGTGTGCTTGTACACATTTGTATTAATAGGTGTATAGGGGCTTCTTCAGTAGCTAGCAGCCTTTGCAATGAAGCTGCCTGGCTTTAGTTTCCCAGATTCATAATTTTTTGAAGGGAGGCATTTCTGTAGTATCATGACTTACTGATTTGCTGGAAGCTTTGATGTTGTGATGGGGAGCTGACTTTGCAGAGTGATGGCATGCACAACTGAACAGCACAGTTGTTTGTTTGTTTGTTTGTTTGTTTTAAAGAATAACTTTTGTGAAACACATGTGGGCTGCGTGTATATTGCACTGAGAATAAATGGGGTTTGCCACTGCTGCTTGGGATCCTTGCCCAAAAATCTTCAGATAAAATCCTGCAGCTGCCAAGCTATAATATAACAGCTTCTTAGCCAGTGTAAATCATGGAACTCTCTTCCCTTAAATGCCTTACATCAGTGGAGTTAATCTGATTTAAACCAGCTGGGGACTTGGTATGCAGCATGCAGAAGTGCAGACTGCGTAACTCTTGTCCGTGCTTGAGGCTCATAAATCCTGTTTTAATGTGGTGTGGCCAGGCCCGAGGAGCTGGAAGAGGGCTTGATGCATCTCAATGGCTTTGCAAGGGAGAAGTGATGGGAAAGTTACACAGAGAGAGAATGAGCAGGGTTCAGTTTTAGGAGGAGCTGCCAGGATGAGGACGATACCAGCCATGAAATGATCTTGGGACTTGCAGAGAGAGAGGGGAAAGGAGGACAAGGTCTCAGACCTTTTAACTTTCCTTTTCAGTATGCCTACCCAGAGGTGGCTTCTCACTTTCTGACTGGCTTCAATCCCTCTAATCACTTCTCGTGTAACGTCAAAGCATTCGGCAGGTCACCCTCTTTATGGATACATGAAGGAGCAATGTCTAGGTAGATCTGTCTGGTAGGCAAGATCACGGGACAGACTCCCAGTGCCGCAGCAAGGGGAGGAGGAGGTGGGGTGGCAGAGGGGCAGCCATGGGAAGCTGTGGGCTCCTCAGGGAGTTCTTGGCCCAAGTAAGGTGCTTTTCAGGAAGAATTGGTTTACCATGAAGACACAGCTAGGGATGTGCTGATTGAAAACTCCAGAGCTTGATCTGAGGTGTATTTGGTGAGGTTATTTATCAAGGACTTGTAAGGGAAGTAAGCATCAGTGGGAGAAGTGGGTAAGTTTCTGTATGAAAGAGGTTCAGAGAAGAGCAATGGCTTCTGTATGGGACAAACCTGTTTGACTGAGACCCTCTTGTCTGGGAGTGAGCTGGCTGAAGGGGTAGTGGTGCAGTGCATGAAGCCATGGGTTGTGTAAGGCAAATGTTTGTACAAGAACTGGAGGGCATCAAAGTTGACAAGAGATGGGTTTAAAACAGAGAGTGCAGTGGTTATTCACACAAATAGGGTGATCTGTGGAGCTTCTTGACATGGGATATTGTAGATGCTGGGCTGCCTTACAGAAGAGGAAATCACGGCAAGCTGCTGTCTGACAGACACAGCTTCTGCTTGGGATCTCCCTGAGCTGGGAGCTATGCAGGAGGACGTCGTGGGGGCCACGGCTGTGTTTGGTGGGGAGAAGCACAGCCACTGTTGCAGGTGAATAAGCAGCACCATGCCTGGGGAGGTGGCTGCTGGCAGGGAGCTGTGCCATTGGCTTAATAGTAAGTGTCCGGCCGTAATGGCTGTGACACACTGGGGTCAAACAGGAGGTCCAGAGTTCTCCCTGGCCTCAGGCTCTGAATAGGGCAATTTCTCTAGCTCATTATCAACAGCTGTACTGATTATTAATTGTAGACGTGATTTTAATGATGTTTGTTCAAGCTGCCTGTCAGTGACCAAGTCCCAGGCTGCTTGGGATTTGGTGCTGCTTGCAGCAGGCTCCAGCTGCTGGTTTCAGCTTGACCTCTCACGGAACTGATATTAGTCTTTTATGCTCCGGGAGCCCTGTCCTGGAGACAGTGGCTTCTGTGAGAATCAGCTGACGCCTTTCCCAGCGAGCAGAGCTGGAGGGAGGGCAAAGGCCAGGGAAGAGACGTGTTGGAGCAAGCACTGAGCTGTGCTCTGCCTTCTCAGGGCACCTTGCCTGCTCCAAGACCAGGCACCCAGAGTCCTCCTGCCACGGGCTGTGGAGTGGAGAGCCAGGAAGCTGGGGGAGCAGGTGAAGCAGAGATATTGGGGAAGTAATGTGTTTGATGGGACAACACCTTGACAAGTAACTGCCTTCTGCTAGTGTGCTTCTGTAAAAGCAGGCAGTGTCCTGAAAATGTGATTTGTTGCATTTGGGAAAACAAATTTGTTGGCATGTGTGTGTGAGGGTTTGCCATTGCAGCTGCCATGTTCAAATCCATAAGGTAGGATTGCCTGGATTGGGCTGTTTGCCCTGCAGAGGACCAGGTGCCTGCACGCGATGTTTCCCCTTGACAGCACCTGTGTGCATTGAGTTAAGGTGCATTAATCCCATGTCACACTGTGAACAGAGAAATGTGCATGAAAGGTCCCTAAAGAGGAGCCCAGCAGAGGGAGATGAGGGAGCATCCCCTCCCCTCCTTCCTCCTGTCACGGGTGCCCAGTTCAGCTACCCATGACATTCAGCAACTTACATAACAATAAATGAGCATTTTGACTGTGGCTCTCCTGACTCTTTCCTGCTGGCTGAGCACTGCCATCATTGCTGATCCCCATCTGATCAGGATGTGCAGAGATGCAGAAGGTTGTAAGCATGCTAGGAGGTGAGTGCTTGTGTCCTGGGTGCTCCAGGCCTGATGGTGCATTATCCAAGTGGAGATGATGTGAAGAGGCACAGAAAACTGGGGTCTGTGGTGGAGTCGTGAGAGACAGCACCGGAGCCACATGCTCTCAAGCCGCAATTCCCATGGGATGCTGTAGTAGCTGAAGGGTTTATTTTCTGGCAAAAATGTTCCCATCTTTACAGAGACTGAGGGGCTCTTAATAGTTTGTGGTGTGTTCTCATAACCTCCTGCTTTATGTCCCAGCCACGTGAAAAACAGTAAGATTCCTTCCCCAGCGTGTCTCTGGGCTTTGCTCACTCATGTCAGTTCCTGCAATGAGAAGAAGCTGGAATGATGGATTTGTGAGCTATAGGGAGATCTGTGCCAGTCATTGTTCCTTACTGAGACAAGCCTGTTGTGCTATGGGAGTTTCCGTGGTATTTTTTGGGAGCAGGCAACAGCAGACCTCTAAGTAAGCCCACCCCAGGTAAACTTCTGAGTCTGTTGCCTTGGAGGGGGATCCTCACCTGCCAAAATGAGATACTAACACCATTCAGCTGCCTGCAGGATGAAAGTCTCCTGGCAGGAGGTCCCCTTGGCCTGAGCCCTGCTGCACAGGAGCCATTGGGAAGGACTGCTGAGGCGATGGGAACATGGATGCTCCTTGGCAGGTGCCTGGCAGCCCCCCGGGGCCTTGGCACAGCAGAGGCCCCTTCCCTGCAGCGCTGCCGCCGTTGGGGCCCAGCGTGACCCGCGGCCCCCGCAGTGGTGTCACTCCTCATCGTTTCCACTGACTGCCCCTCGCTGCGGTGCCACCATTGATTATTTTTGGATGTCCTAGATCTGTCAGGCTGGGGCGAGTGCAGGCGGCTGTTTCCCCCTCCCTGCAGAGCATGGGGTCTTGGCACCTGGTGCTGTGGGTGGGTGCTGGCCCCCCAGCCAGCCCTGCTCCCCTCTTCCCAAAGAGTAGAAGCTGCAGGGGGGTCACCCAGCATTGTTGCCAGGGCTGCTCTCCCCCACGGGCTGCTCTGCTGTAGTTCCTTATTGCTTAGGAGGAAGAAACAAGGACAAAATCTGCCTGCAGCCCCTTCCCCCACCATGTGCAGTTTATCAGGACATGAGCTCACCTACCTTTAATGCATTTCCTATACCTCTTTTTTGTTTCTTTTTCCGTCTCACCTGCGTGTTACTTCACAGCTTTCCATCCTCACTACTTTGTAATTTATGGCAACCTGGAATAAAACCTTATTTTGTCTGATTGTAAGTTTTCCTTCTGCCCTTCCTTCAGCTCCAAAGAGTGCCTTCACACTCCTCCCCCAGCAGCACTGTGTATTAAATACATAGCAAGCAGCACTTCCAGCTCCATCCTGCAACTGTCGCGTGCTCAGTGATGTCTCTGCCTTGGAGTCCGTTTGAGAGCTGAGGTGTTGAGTACCATTAAATATCAGTCCCTCAGACCTTGATGGATTACAAGGAGACAATTGGATGCACAAGAAAAATTAATTTCCTGGAACACTATGCATCTGTCTCCTGCTGAGTCTTGCTTGTCCCTCTGGAAGTGGCTGCAGGGTGTGGAGCAAGGTGAGCAGAACAGTGCTGCCATGAGCACGTAGGGCCATTGCTGCTGCACCAGACAGACCCCTGAGCTCGCCCAAGTGCCTGCCCTGGGTGGGTGGTAGCAGTGATTTGTTATCTGTTTCTGGCAGGCAGCCTAATTTTTTAATTAGCCGAGAGGCTGAAAGCGCTGCATGGCAGCCTCTGCTCTGCTCCCTTAGGTGCCTTATCGATGCTGCAGAGACCTGGTTAGCATCTGGGGCACTTGGGCGTGTCCCATCTTGCCTCCTGCCCTCCCCTGGCAGCCTGTTTGCAGGGAGCGGAGGCTGCTGGATGGGGAACAGGGCTGGTGTGCCACCCCAGGGAGCAGAGGAACCCTTGGCTGCATGGCCAACCTGGACTTCATAGGACCATCTTCTCTTGGGAGGGTGGGCTCCAGAGCAGCAGCCAGTCCTAGGAAGGGGGCCTGCAGCCCCCAGTTGCCAGCACACTAGCAGCAAGCTCTGCAGGGCTTGTTGTACTTGCATGTGTCGTGCCTGGCCCTGCCTCAGCTGCCTTTCCAGGCTCCCTGGCACTGTCAGGTGAGCTGTGCAGCAGCGGTGATTAATCCTGGAAGCAGAGCGGGAGACTTTATCTGTGGAGAAATTAAGGCCTGGCAGGGAGAGTGCACAGTCAGAGGGGAAGCTGCTCACAGCCCTGCTGACAGCAGGAGGGAGAGCAGCCAGGGGCGCTGGCAGCGCAGGTGGTGAGCCAAAATCCAGGAGCCTATAATGAAGGACAGGACGGAGCACCCAGCATGTCCTGCCCTTGTGCTCTGCTCCCTGCTCCAGCTCAGGCTTTCAGGGGTGGCCAGCTGCTTTGGCTGGGCAGTGCCCTCCAGGTGGCACAGGGAACCTTCAGAGCCTGTTGCCTGCCCTGTGCCCACGCCTGGCCTTGGTGCTGGCTGTAGGCGTGGAGTTTTCTCAGCCACACTTCCCTGTCGGCCGGCGAGGGTGGAGGATCCTGGATTTGCAGCCGGAGCAGGTGCCTTCACAGAGCAGTGCAGAGCTGCCAGCAGGAACGCTGCCCGCCAGAGCAGGGAATGCTGCTGCCCTGCTCTGGGAGGTTTATTGCCCAGGACAGTGATCCAAAAGTCACTGCTGGTCTTTCACAGCTCCTGGATTCTTTGAGATGTCCTCCTGTTGTAATGGGTTCAGCTGAATAAAATCATTGACTTTCAGAGCCAAACTCAAAGTGATGGAGAGAGGTGAAAAGGAAGCTGTCCAGGTGTGCCCAGCGGCTGCAGATCAGCAGACCTGAGCCCTCCAAGCTTTGCTGACCCCAACTCAGTGAGCCTGGGCCACCCTGCTCTCTTCCTTCTGATGGTTCAAATCAAGGAGCAAAATGCACCGCCATCCCCAGCCCTTCCCTAGACCCCCAGCCACAGCCCTGCAGCACGAAGAGCAGCAGCCAGCAGAGGACACTCCTGTCTCTTTACTGCACTGTCACTTGTGCTGTCAGCAGCCAC
>NW_009953935.1:938553-963363 GCF_000747805.2 Chaetura pelagica
GTGGGGCAATTTCCCCCAGTGCAATCTCCAGAAAGGTGCTGTTTGCTGTTTTTTCCTGCACACAAGTTGTTACTATTTTCACTCCTTTCCCCTCTCTGCAGAGTGAGGTGGCTGCTGGTGCTGGCACGCCTCTGTCCCAGGCCTGGTGTGGTTGGTACACCAGAGGAGGGTTTGGAGCAGAGGCTGGTGCTTGTGCCCAGCCCTGCGCCTGCTGTCTGAGCTTGGCTTTGCCAGGGGAGCAACCCTCATACCGAGAAAATTGTTGGGATGAGTGTTGGGATGAGTTCACCAGCAGAGCAGCCTGTGCTGCCTGCAGAGGCCTGGCTGCAGGGGTATTTCTGCCTTGACTGACTATTAGAGCCCAATGCGTGGTTGTTGAACCTCCCTGGGCTCCCCACACCTGCACCCAGGGTGGCTGGTATCCAGGAGGTTTGTAGCTTATGCAAATTGTATGTTGTATACTTCAGAGACTAGTTTTGGCCATCAGTAGGTGGCCCCAACTGTGCATGTAGGGTGGCAGCATTGTCCATGCTCGGGAAGTGCATGGGGCTACTGCTGCTGCTGCCAGCCTCTGCCCTGGCCGCCTGCAGCACCAGAGAGGAGGCAGCTCACTGATGGCACAGGTACCAGAGCAGGAAAAGGCAAAAAGCAGAGAAGGAGATATCCTTTTCTCCCATCAGGTTTCCCACTGTCAGCTGGCATTTCCAGAGCAGCCAAGGGAGTTGTGCCCACAGGCTTATGTGCTTGGCAGCTTCCCCCAGGGTCTGTACCAGCCCCAACCTTTGCATCTTCTGTCTTCCTGACCCTCCATTGATTTCCTTTCCCGTAGTTCTAAATCTCTTGCAGGCCATCATCCCAACTCAGACCAGGGGAAAGCAGTCCTAGCCTATAGGCAGGCTCAATGCTGCCCATCCATAGGCTGCTGCAAAAAGTGGCTGTGGGTCAAGAAGGTCTGGAGGGGTAATGACTGCTGCAGGGATGCTTGCTCTGCAATATCCCCTGAGTCCTGCCTGGGCTGGCCAAAGGGGCTTTCCTTTCCCCTGTGCCCTCACTCCCACCTGACTGGAGAAGAGCAATTTGCTCCCAAGGCTCACTCTGTGTTGTTGGGGTGGTGCCTCTTGGGAAAGGCCATCAGACTTGCTGCAAAAGCTGGAAGGGCTCCTGGGTACTGCTCAGAGCCTCTGGGCAACTCACCAGGCCCCTTGGCATGTACCTGGGGTGCCTGCCCACATGCAGGTCTTGGCAGAAGATGCTGGGCACAGGGAAATGACCTCCATCTGCCTGTGCATCCTCACTGAGCTGAGGCTGTCAGGGAAGGAGGGAGTGTCTGCACAAGAGGGGATCCGCACCAGCATCTCTCTGGAGTCCTGCTCTGGAATAAACTTGATTCTCCCTCTCTTTGGCAGCTGAGCCCCAGTGCAAGGCTTGGGCACTGGAGCTGGCCTTCTCTCCTGCTTTCCATCACCACAGACCCTGCTGTGGGATCAGGTATCCCTTAAGCCGGGCTTTCTCCTCTGGTTGTGGCTAAAGGGAGGGTTTGAGCTGAGCCCAGGCAGCTGCCCTGCTGCAGCTGCTGGTGTGAGGCTGCAGTAAAACATTACAATCGTTAAATGGGGCGAGCCTGTGCTATAAAACTGTCACTGCTAATGGAGATCATCTCCACTTTGAGTGGTGTAACTCTCCTTTATGCACTGTGGCTGGAAGAGCAGTAGCTGAAGAAAGCAGAGGGTAATATACACTATGGCAAAGTTAGAAAACTTGCTTGCTGATCAGAATACTCTCAGCCTTTTCCTACATATCCAGCTGTGCCTGTCCAAGTAGTTTGTGCCTAAGAGAGCACATCATTCCTCCACCCCCACATGGTAGCCATTTGGTAGAAGGGCAAAAGAGCATGATACATAATAAATACTAGTTCCTGGACCCTTGCCAGTCACAGGCAGAGAAATTGTCTTGGTTGTTAATCTGTCAGTGCAAGCTGCATCTGGCAAAAGAGTGCTTAATGTCACCCACGATCATTTTTGTCTCCATGCTGCATTTTGTGCTTGCTTTAAAATAAAAAAAAAAGGAAAGTACTTTGCTCTCTGGGTCCAGTTTTTTAGCAAGTTTTTCCTGGGGGGCTTTGCCAGCACATGTGACCAGAGCAGGGGGCTGGTGCTGGGCCAGGCAAGGCTGGGACTGGAGCTTTCGTTCTTCACTATGATTCATTGCAGTTAATGCTCATCTCTAATTTTAGAGGACAATTGGATGACGTGACTCGTGGTTGATTTAATTGAAACCTGATGAGGTGTTGGAAAGCTGCTGTGCATGGGGGTGAGCCATGCTGGGATCCTCCTGGGAACCTCATCCTCTTTCCCCATCCTCAGCAGTACCTTGCACGGTTCAGGCTCCTTCCCGTTCCTCTTGGGCTGAGCTTGTGCTCTGTGTCCAGAGTCTCTTTGGCCTGGAGTTTTGTGACCTGGATATTCTCAGTTGCAGTATCATTAAGGACTTGGGTTTTGCCCTGCTGTGGTAGGAACCACTGGAGAGGTTTCGGATATTTGGGATACGAATATTGTTCCCTGTTGTAGAAATCCTCTTCTCTGCCTGTTCATCAACTTGAGTTGCACTAGCAATTTCTAAGACTGTTGGGAAGGTTGAGGGAAATTGCTTTCAGGTCAAGACCTGCTTTAGCCTGTAGTGAATTACTACGCCTGGGTTTTAAATCTTTGCAAACAGAGGATTATGTTGGTGGTAAATACTGGGTAGGCCTGGGGATTTGCCATAGTGCTGGCTGAAGGGAGTGCGGCCTTTCCCTGTAACAGATAGAGAGTGATGGATGTTAAAAAAAATAAATTGAGATACAGCCTGGGTTGTAGCTTAGATGCTATTTCCCCTTGATTTATATTTCTGCTTGGATGCTTCGCAGAGTAAGCAGTATATTTCTTGCTTAACCTCACAGGGCTTTTTTCTTTTTAAATGAGGACAGCGTGGTAGATACAACCAATTGCCAAGAGCCCCGGATTAGTGCAGGATCTGCAAAAAATTCAGAGCTGCTGTACAGCCCCACATCTGCGTGAAAAACAAATGCCAAGTGATGAATGCATTTGAAATGGCAAAGCTGCATTCCTGTGCTGGAGAACAGCTGTCCGAGCCTAGCTGCCTGCAGTGTCCCCAAGTCCCTATTCCCGGCTGTGGCTTTGGAGGCTGAGAACAGAGCAGGTGCCTCCTGCTCTCAGCAGAGTTGGGATAGCCAGCAGCCTGTCCTGAGCACGGCAGGGCAAGGAGGTGAGGAACAGTGGTGTTGTGAAGGCTGGAGAAACACCAGCCCTGACGGGAATCCCAGCCCATGGTCACAGAGGGTGCAGGCTGCAGCATATTGAGGGCAGGCTGCAGCATATTGAGGGCAGGCTGGGCTCGCCCTCCTGCCTGCAGGTACTGGGCAGGAGGAAGGATGAGGCCTTGTTTGCTAATCACTGTGAAAGGTGGTGACAGGTACATTGAGCCTGCAGAGAGTTGTAGTGGCACCAGTGTGTGATGAGTGGGCCCAAAACAGGTTGCCACAGTCTTTGTAATCCAATTAGTGCTGAGTGCTAAACAACCTGGCCAATTTGCTCTTGTCTTTTATAACACATATAAATAGTGTTGGCATTGCATAAGGCCATGGGGGATGGCTCAGCTCCACTCGCAGTCCCTGGGCAGGGCTGGGCTTGGCTGGCAAGAAGATGACCATGGCAGTGCCCAGGGCTGGGGGAACCCATGGAACACTCTGATCTCTCATAGAATTTGTGCACTTCCACTTGGCCTCCTGCAATCCCTACCACATCCCCAGATCCTGGGACAAGCAGTTTTGATAAGGTGCATCTCCTCTCCTGAGCACCATCACCATTAAAAGGTCTCATGTACTGCAGAGGAGAGTATAACAAAGGCAGGCAGGGGTCTGACCCTGTTAATGAGACCTGGCCTTGATAATAAAGTCCTCCAACCTCTCCTTGCTCTCAACTTCCCCACTGCGAGTGGAAGGTGCTTCCTTGTCTGCAGATCCCTCCTCATCTCTGACAGAGTACCACCAGCCATGATGAAGTTTTCCAGGCTGTTGCAGACCACCCACAGTTCTGTGCAAGCTGAGGGGCTGTAATTTCTGCTCTTGGGGAAATCCACGTCAGGCTGCTGGCAGCTTATGAGCTTGTGCAGGTGTTACTGAGAGTGTTGTGGCTGACTGCACTGGTGATGTTGTCCTTGATGGGAATTGCTCTGATGCTTTGAGCCAGAGATGCTGTGGGGGCTGGAGCAAGGAAGCACTTGTGGAGTTGGTAGCTTTTCCCAGAAGTATGTGAGGTGAGCACAGGGTTTTGTGTGACTGCTTCTGCAGAAACACTTCCAGAAAGGGGGAGGGCAGGTTGGAGCTACCTCTTGCTTGTGTCAGTTTTATGGAGAACTGGTCTTCTGGAAGGAAGGAGAGAGCAGATAGAAGCAGAAGGTGACTAGAAATGGTTTCTGAAGTCATGCCTACAGTGCACAGTGGTAAGTGTTGTGATGGTTGAAGGTTGGTGGCTTTATCTTGAAGTTGCAGCTGAATTGTGTTTGCCCTGAATTGGCTAAGTCTTGCCCACGGGGCTAATTTCACCAAGTCCTTTTTGGGTGTAATTCCTCATGTCACCACTGGCAATCACTGGTTATGATTGTCTTGTATAGCTGATTTTTCATCTTTCTGCTTTCAGAAGTAACACAGATCATCCAGGTAGATTTGGACCTGAAGTACAAGACCAACATCCGAGACCTGTTTGATGAGTTTGACAACTTCCCAGAGGGAGCAGTCATCGGGATTGCCAGGGAGATGCAGCCAGTGTACAGGTACAGCCCCCTCGCTGAGGGCAGCCTGGGGTGGGCAGCGGGTGGCTGATGTGACTTCTTTTCAGCTCAGGTCAGTCTTTGGAAGAAAATCTAGGGGGAAGCAGCTCCCTGCTTTTATCCCTGCAGAGGCACTTGATCTTAATTTTGTAGTTCAGTATGAACAAAGTGTACAGTGTCAGTGTGGTTTGCTTGTTCTCATGCACCATCACAAGGCTTCCAGACCCAAGTTCCTGTTCCTGGTTCCGAAATCCATACCTAGATCATAGCACATCTTCTAGAGGTGTGTTTGCCCAACCATCCCAGCTGAGGTGCTCTGATTAATTCTGGAGCATCAGTTTGGATGTCAGGCTGTGAATATTGCTGCCTGCCCTGCCCTAGCAGGAGCAACATCTTCTATCTCTGATGGACCTGTGCTCAGTGCGCTTCAGCTCAACTGGCACAACATGTTAGTCTGACAAAGAGGAAGGTACGGTCTCCTCTTCGTAGGGTGGCACCGTGCTCAGAGCATGGAGAGCTCCTGTATCTGCTTTGGGTGTCCTGGCAGGATTTTAGTGCCCAGAATGGAACATCCAGCCCCAATTAATCATATCCAATTGTTAGGGCTTAAAATGAGATGGAGGGAGCTGTGACAGCCAAGTGCAGCCGCAGGGCTGTGCTGGATCGTCAGCCTTGGTCAGTGCTGCCCAGCAGAGCAGATCTGTTTGTTAGCAGTGCAGCCTGGAAGGGGATAAATTAAGCATTTGTTTGCCTGCAATTAGTCCATGGTGGAATTGCTCTGTGTTTCTGTCTCTGCAGGGATTGGTTTTGCATTATTTCCACGCATAGCTAGGGAGCAGGGGTGGTGTTTCACTGCCTGGATGTGGTCTGTGAGACTAGGCAGGCCTGGAGGGGACCGAGTTAGGCTTTGGGGTGCTCCCCTGGAGGAAGAGGTCTCTGGCACAGCCGGAGACAAGGCACAGCACCGTGGGGCTCAGCACTGAATATCTAACTCAAGCCAAAGCCGTGCTCTCCCTGCTCCTGCCACCTGCCGTGGGGACAAACAACCCAAGCAGTAACAACCCTCACAGGCAGCATTTTTGGGCTGATCTTTCTGTTGTTACAGTTTGAACATTCTGGGTCATTTTGGGCTATGTTGTGCTTTTCTTCTTGTGCTGTTTTGATCTTAGTGTGAAAACAAGTTCCTGATCCTTCTTGTTGCCAGACTACCCGGCATGGGGCGAGCTGTGCAAACGCCTGCCTGGCCTCCTGCCGAGCCCTCCGCCCAGGGGCTCACACCTCCCTGCTAAAAGGGTTTCCAGACAAAAATGTGAGCTGACAAAGCGTGTCTTTGTGGAAAAAAAAAAAAATAATCTTTGCTATTTTTACACTTTTAGCAAGATAAAAACGTGTTGTAGGTGTGAAACTAGAAGTGCGAACTCCAGCCATGTGACTTGGCACGTGCGCAGGGTTGAAGCATCAGTTGGGAAAGCGGTTGTGGGCCTGGGTCTGCAGGAGTGATGGAGAGTGTCCCAATTTTTACTCCTCTTCTTCCCTGCTTCATGCAGCTCTCTGCAGCACCAGTGCTGCCCAGGATTATTTATCCCAGCATTGTTCTTTTGCATTTAAAGCACTCCCAGCAAGGGCAGCAAAGTGATGTAGTTGGATTCGAAGCTGAAGGCGATGCCAGCATCCTGGTACCTGCTCCCACAGCAAACCAGGAGGTGTTTTCCAAGCAGGACACGGTGTCTAGGGCTGTGCCTGTGGCTCTGTAGCTCTGTGGGTGCACCCTTGCCTCATGATTGTGTTGGTGTGAACTATGGCTGTGCCAACAGGCATTCAACACTGAGGCCTTAAAAGCAGGATAGCCAGTGTGGGGCAAAACATCAGAGGGGAGTCAGCAGAGTTTTCCTGGACTTGCTGTCAGAGCTGTGGACGGGCATCCTTGAGGCAGGGAGCAGTCTGGGTGTCCTCTGCCCCTCTCTTTAACAATGGGGAAGATGACTGGAGATCAATCCACTTGGCTGTGTTGGATCTTTGTTCCTTACTTTGCCCATCAGAGGAGGTACAGACTGGTTTATTTTGTAAATGACACAGTTTTCTGGGAGGTGATGCCGTTCCTACCAGCTGCCCGTTGGCTTTCTGGTTGTAGGCTGCACTTTTCAGGCATGAGCTGGGACTGCACTGGGTACAGACGCTTGCAGGAAACAGAGGAGTAGGAGAACAGCAAATAGGAAACATCCTGGAGCCTGCTTGCATATCCTGGAGGTAGGGGAAACCTCCAGACAGCAAAACAGGATGGCACGGGAGCGTTTCCACTCGTTTGACTCATGCTGAAACAATGCCTGGCCACTGTTTGTCTTGGACAAATGCATTTCTCGGAGCAACAGGATCTCTTGGCCCTCCTGCAAGGCAAACTCTGGGCTTTAACTGTTGCACAGCCTGGGACTGGCCTGTCTTTTTGGGTCTCTCAGAGTGGATTTGGGTAGCCTGGGGAGAGGCTTAACTCCTGTCGAAGCTGTATGTGGATCCTGTATGTGGATCGCCCTGCAGATCCACCTCCCTGCTATGCCCCACGGGCCAGTGTCTGTCAGGGCTCCTGGGTGCAGATGAGGAGGTTGCAGGAGACCACAGCGGGTGCAGGAGTCGGTCTGAGATCTGAGGCCATTGGTGTCAGGTTTGATTTTCTCCAGCTGCAGCCAGGAAGCAGCATCCGGCCTGTAGGATCAGATATGTTGTCCTTCCTGTGGCTCTTGGATCCGATGTGTGACACAGGGTATGGTCAACACCTCTGTGGATGGGGCCAAAGTCAGAGCTTTGTCCTGTCAGGGGCTGCCCCTGTTGCCAGGGCCCCTGGGGACACTGGTACCACGCACGAGGCTCTTAGGTGCATGTGGGCTTTTCATGGCAGTACTGGATGATGCCTCCTACCAGGCTGATGTTTGCTTGCTGGTCTGCAGGCAAAACCCTTTCCTCCACTGAGGTTGCTGATGCCCCCTCCCTGGAGGTGTTTAAGGCCAGGTTGGGTGAGGCTTTGTGCAGCTTGGTCTAGTGTGAAGTGTCCCTGCTCATAGCAGGGAGGTTGGAACCTGATGATTTGTAAGGTCCCTTCCAACCTTAACCATTCCATGATTCTAGGATCTCTTGCCTTGGAGGTCTCATTGAAAAGGAGCAGTCTGCTGGTACTTGGGAAGATCTAACCACAGGTCCTGAGATGGGTGATTTTACCAATCTTGCTCCAGCTGGGAGCAAGGTATCTGCTGTGATAGTGGACCTCAAGAGAGTTCCCAGACCTTTCAGGTCCATGGCTGCACATACTTGGGGCTGAAAGGGCAGCTGCTGCCTGCGTTCCTGCCATCGGGTGAGATCTTCAGTGCTGCTCCCCATGACAAGAAGCTAGTAAGAGCTGGAGGCATCTTGAGAATCCACGGTGCTGGAAATGATAAAAGTTTGTCCTGCAGGAAAGGATATCTACACCAAAGGGACAGGTACAGACTGCAAAGGGCGGACACTTGAGTTGTAGGATCAGATATGTTGTCCTTCCTGTGGCTCTTGGATCCGATGTGTGACACAGGGTATGGTCAACACCTCTGTGGATGGGGCCAAAGTCAGAGCTTTGTCCTGTCAGGGGCTGCCCCTGTTGCCAGGGCCCCTGGGGACACTGGTACCACGCACGAGGCTCTTAGGTGCATGTGGGCTTTTCATGGCAGTACTGGATGATGCCTCCTACCAGGCTGATGTTTGCTTGCTGGTCTGCAGGCAAAACCCTTTCCTCCACTGAGGTTGCTGATGCCCCCTCCCTGGAGGTGTTTAAGGCCAGGTTGGGTGAGGCTTTGTGCAGCTTGGTCTAGTGTGAAGTGTCCCTGCTCATAGCAGGGAGGTTGGAACCTGATGATTTGTAAGGTCCCTTCCAACCTTAACCATTCCATGATTCTAGGATCTCTTGCCTTGGAGGTCTCATTGAAAAGGAGCAGTCTGCTGGTACTTGGGAAGATCTAACCACAGGTCCTGAGATGGGTGATTTTACCAATCTTGCTCCAGCTGGGAGCAAGGTATCTGCTGTGATAGTGGACCTCAAGAGAGTTCCCAGACCTTTCAGGTCCATGGCTGCACATACTTGGGGCTGAAAGGGCAGCTGCTGCCTGCGTTCCTGCCATCGGGTGAGATCTTCAGTGCTGCTCCCCATGACAAGAAGCTAGTAAGAGCTGGAGGCATCTTGAGAATCCACGGTGCTGGAAATGATAAAAGTTTGTCCTGCAGGAAAGGATATCTACACCAAAGGGACAGGTACAGACTGCAAAGGGCGGACACTTGAGTCCTTGTGTGGCTGCAAGGCCATTCACCTTTGCTTCTGCCTAAAACACAGGGAGAGCTAAAACAGAACATTATTTCTTTGGAAGGGAAAAACTTTGTTTCTGCTTGTGATCGTGTGGGATCTGTGTGCTCTGTCACATGGATTTTGCTTGAAAGCTGGTAGAACAACCCTGGGAAGCCAATGAACGAGTGGAAGCAAGTCTGTGCAACCTCTGCACCTGGAGGCACTGGGAGTGCTCAGTGTTTGCTGGGAGCTGCAGGACTAAGGCAGTTTGCCAGATGTTTGGAAGAGGAACAGAGTTGTCCTGGGCTTTAAGCAGGCTAATCCTGAATCTTTTGCCAGGCTGGGCTGTCAGCACATCTGGGCTGAGACAGAACGTCCTGTACCTTCTCTTGGGATTCCAAAAAAGCCCAAAATACCACCAACAGCTGTAAGCAGGGAGGAGCAGCTGAATTCCCTGGGTATCAGCTGGGGCAGTGGCTGTATAGCAGTGCAGGTGGGCTGTTGCTTAGGATGCTGCTTTCTGGAGCTGTAGATAACCATCTCCAGCAGGCAGGTCACCTACCTGAGTTCTCCTGGTTTCCTGGGCTCCCTACACAGCTAGGTTGCCCTGACTTGGAGATTTTGCTCTTTTCCAAGTGCTTTTGCCCTGGGGGAGCAGGGAGCTGCCTGCCACGACAGTCTCTGTGTCTCCCAAGCCTCTCAGTTGGCAAAGGCAGCAGAATTTGCCTTGCCTGTGCCCTGCCATGCGTGGGGACACAGCTGCTGCATGCCCACAGTCCTGCAAGCCAGACCCTGCACACCTTGTATATTAAACCATTTCAAGACTTTGGTTTGTGACAAGTGCTGCCACTTAATGTGTGAGGAACAGTTCTAGGAATTCTTTGGAAATGGCTGCCAAGAAGCTGCCAGAATTGCACAAGGAACTTCCAGCAGAATTTATTGCAGAAATTCAGCATTACTTTCTGATAAAAATTTACCTGAGAAGGTAAAAGGTTTTTTGTTTAATGTCTGTGCACATCATTAATATGTAAGACCCGTTGCTCTTATTCCCATTACTAGCCACACCTGAAATGTCATTTAAATACAATTAATAAATTTGACAAGATCTCACAACCACAACTGTGCATTGATTAGCACAAATGCGATTAATACTATTAATACTATTAACTGTCTCTTTTTAGATATTAGACATTACAAACATTAATTTTTTTCCATAAATCAACAGACTTTGTGTTTGGGTAAGGCAGTCAGGACTCCCCAAGCATGGATTCAAGCTTTACCTCTGAGGACTTTGCTGTCCTGCAGAGATCATGTATGGGTGGTGGTCCTTCTTTGCAAGCGCTGCCTGAGATGTTTGCCATGGCTTTGCTACAGTTTTTTTTTTGTTGGTCATAGCACGTGAGATCAGGATGTGTGTATGAAGTGAGCATGTATGAGTTACGGTACTTGCACTTGTCTCCAGCTCCTGAGCTTCTCAATTTCAGCTCCTGAACATCTTAGTTTTGGTATCTTGAGGTAGGTGCTACACCAGTGGCATCCTCTGAAGCTGCTGCACTTTGTTATGGGACTTTTTAGAAGGACTCTTTCTAGTGGTGAGATGACGCTGCAGTTTGCACGGTGTGAATTCCCATTGCGGCCATCTGTCCCCACTGGCAGCTCCCACTGCTCCCTCTCCAGCCTCTGCACCTGCCCTAAGTCTGTGATCCCAAAGCGCTTTTGTTGGGTTCATGGTCTTGGAAAAGGGGCAGATCCAAGTGTTCTGCAGCAAATTGGTGTTTCTGGGCAGACTAGAAAAACCCTGCTTGTTCAAACATCTGCAGAATTGCAGCCCAGTTTGCCCAGGTGGATTTACAGTGCCTTTTCCATGGCACCGTGCCACTAGCTCCATGAGCTGCTGGACCAGTTTCCCCATGCCCAGTAGCACTGCTTCTTGTAGGATCTTCACCAGGAGTGTCTTTGGTATTTTCCCCTCTGATGCTTCACTTTGCAAACCCACACAGCTGACTTTTTGGGAGGACCCTGTGATTTTCCAGCTATTGGGGTTGTCCTTGGCTGCCCTGTCCAGTAGCCAGAGCTGGAAGGTCTTTTCTGGTGAGGAGGTTGCAGAGGGTGGATCAGTTCCTCTGCCTTGTGCAAAGCAGTGTTAGCAGAACCAGCATGAGTGGGGTTTCTGGGCCTGTTTCCCCATGCTGAGAAGCACCCTATGTGAGTTGCTGGAGCACCTGCACTGGGAGATCATCAGACAAGCAGCAGTAAATGGAAAGGCTTTGCTGCATAGCTGTGATGCTTTCTGGAGTGGTGCAATGTTGGGGCTGGAGAGGGAAGCTCCCAGCAATCCTCTGGAAGGGCTCCTGCATCCTCCCACTCTGAAGCTTGCTGGTGGTTTCCCTCCATGCCAGGACTCCCCCACAGCAGCACAACATCCCATGGCTGGGACTCCTTAGCAGGGATGGAGAAACGGAGGCCTTTTATTTCTCCTCCCCACAGCAGCAGGTGAACATCTCTGAAGGGAGAATATCTCCCCAGTTCCTGCAAGCCTTGTCAGTGGGTGAGTGTGACAGGTAAGCACTGCCAGAACAGAGTCCATTCACAGTTGTTACAGAAATCTGCCATTTTGCCAATAATTAGGCCCATGGTGTTTTATGCTTCCCTCAGGAACAGGGTGCACCCTGTCCTTCCCTGGTGCTTAATGAGTGGGTGGTCTGACACACACAGCCAACTGCTCTGTGCTGCCGGTACTGCTAAGGGGTTTGATCCAGAGAGGAGAGGAAATCAATGTGACCCAGACAGGGATTTATGGTCCCACCTCTATTCAGATTATAGCACTGGTGTGGGTTGCAAAAATTTTAGGTGGTGAGGGGGACTGGCCTTGAAAATGCGTGTCCCAAGGGAAGGTTTCGTTTGTGAGCTGTGTTCACTAGTTCCTGTTAATCATCTATTTAAGCGTGCACATATTTGAACTGCAAAGTCCGTGCAGAAATGTAATCATCAAGAATCAATTTGCTGCTCCAAATACAGGCCTTTCAGAAGTTTGGTATGCAGACCATGCTGTAGTAGAGACCAGTGCTGTACAGACATAATTAGTGCATTACGTGAGAAGTTTATTAAGAAATTACAGACTTTATTGAAGAGCTTGGGCTGTTGGTTCATCAGCATTTTCCAGGGAAGGGCTGGAGGTCCTGTCTGAACTGGACTCTCACCCTGAACCTACCAGAGGAGGGCAAGGTGATCCTGGTGTGCACACCAGTGCATCCTTCCCTGTGTCCCAGGCTGGGAACTGGGCTTGCTTTTCGTCAAGATGACATTTTCCACTGCAGAGTGGGGGTACTGCTGTGTTGGCAATTCCATGACATATTGCTGGGTGCATGGTGCTCCTGAGAAGCCTGGAGCTGGGATTTCCTGGGTTACACAAGCTGCTCAGCCTCAGCTAAAATGCTCTGGGCCAGGCTGGTACTGAACCTGCTGCCCCAGCTCCTTAAGGGGTTTATCGTTTGCACATGGGAAATAAGCAATTAGCAACAAGGGCTGCTTTGTTTCGAAGCCTCCATCTCAGCAGGGCTGAGCTTGCCGGGACAAGGTCCAGCAGGGCCGGGGCAGGAAGGGGGAGTGTGGGTTAGAGGCTGCTCCAGGGGCAGTCCCTGGGTCAGCTGCCTCCCTCTCAGGGCAGAAACTGAGAAGGGCCCATCTTCACTGTAGTGATGCCTTTTGGTGGCAGGGAGCTGGAGGGGGAGGAGAAGGCCTTTTCCTCAGGCTTGGTCTTGGTTGAACCGAGTGGCAGTGAGGGGCTGGCAGCTGCCTGACACCTTGTGGTTTAGAAAACAGGAAGGGAAGCTTCGTGGCTGTGCTCTTACTTCTTGCTGAGGATCTGGGGGAAAGCCACAGTCATACCCTGGATGGATGACATGGTCACCCCTGTGCCATCACTCTTCCCTCTTCACTGCCCACGGCCTCTCCTCTGGGCAGGACAGAAGCTGCTGTCAAAGGGTCCTGCAGGATGCTGTGGGAGCTGGGTAGCTTTTAAGCCTGTATCTGTTGTACCCAGAAGCCATTCTAATTATTTACCCCCTCTGTTTGCTTTCTCCTCCCCCCCTTTTCAGATACATTCCCCCACCCCCATCAGGACACTACATACATCCTACTGGGGCTCCCACCCTGTCCACCTCCTCGGCTGGCTCGCCAGGGCCCCACAGGTACTGGGCACAGCGTAGATGGGCAGCTTGGCCGGGCATTGCCCAGCAGGATTTCATCTACGTGCCATGTCCTCCCACCCACCCCAGGGGAACACTGGCAGCAGCATGGAGCAGGGGAGCATGGCACGCTTGTGCCTTGTTGCTTACTGCACAGGAACAGCAGCATTTGCCAGCAGCTGCAGCTGGGGATAACACTGCCAGCTGTCTGTTTTCTGGCTCAGGAACCGAAAAGCGTATTTAGAGGTAGCAAGAGAGTGCACTTGTTGTTTTAGTTGGTGTTTGGGCTGGCAAGGCTGCTGTTGGAGTGGCACAGAGCAGGATGGCTGGCAACCTGTGCTTGCCTTCTGCACCAAGAGCCCTATTCCTCGCTGGCTGAGGATGAGACTTGAGACCCCCCAGCCCCTGACCAGCCTCAGCCCCTGACCCCTGCAGGAGCAGGTCCCAGTGACCAAGTGTGTCCTCAAGGTGCTGGCCTGCTGCAGCTGCCCATCTTGCGCTCCCAGCCAGCTTGGCCCAAACTCTGCCATTGCTGGCAAGGGGCAGGAGCAAACTAGTGAGTTCCAGCGAGGGGTTTATGGGCCCAGGGATGTTTATTGCATCCAGCATCTTGCAAACCCCTTATTTTTGTGGCTTACCCTATGGCTGTTGCCTTTGGTTCCCTTTTTGGTGAGGGAGAGGCTGTGCAGCCTTCCTCCCTGCTGCTCAGCCTCATGCAGTGCACAAGCATGGTTCTGAGATCCTAAGATCCCACAGCCTTCCAGGAGCATCCTCTGATTGCAGCTGCCCATGGAGTGGCCCCACCATCTGGTTTCACCTCATGCCTGTTTGACCTGGCTCCTCTGTTCCCCAGCTGCATGGGAAATACCCTGCAGGCTGCCCAAATTTCTGGAGATGGGGAGGATCCACATCCTCCCTACTGAGGCCATTGGTGGATGTGCAGCTGGTGTGGTAGAGTTGCAGCCTCTTGGAACATTTCAGGTGGATGCAGGCATGCAAGCTCAGTCCTCTGCCTGTAGGGCCAGTTCTTTGTGCTTGCTGTTGATCACCCAGCTGGCAGTAACTCTTCCACGCTGCCTTTTCTGCCAGCAAGGAGTACCCTGCTGCTTTACCGGTGGTTTCCAGTTCATCCCATGAGATTGTCCCATAACCCAGAGCTGAAGTAAACAAGCGCACGTTCATGAGTTTGGACAAAGTCTTCCACCCACCTAGCATTTGTCCTTTGCTGTGCATGAAAGCAAGAGACAGACCTGCAAAATACAGTTGGTATGGAGAGCAGTCCCTTCTCCCCAGGCAGCTATCCCCAGCGAGGCATTTTAGAGCGTGTGATGGCAGCTCTGCACGATGGGGCTGCAAGGCAGGGGAGGTGTGGCCAGAGCACCCTGCGCTGGGCCAGCAAAGGAAGTCCTGGTGGAAGCAAGAGTTTTTTATCTGGGCTGCCTGGGCCTGGCCTTTGAATGCTTGGAAATGCTCTTCTCCAGATGTTTCCTAGCACACGCCGGCTCTGTTTATAAACAGCTCCTCAAAGCAAAGCCTGGTGGGGCTGCAGGAGGGCACTGGCAGCAGTGGCCCCACACAGCTCCCCAGCACCAGGCTTCGGGGTCGGGGGCCTGGGGTCACCTCTTTCCCCTGCTGTCTAGAGGCGCCGTGGAGGTTAACAAAAGCCCAAAATGCCTCCTCTTCCTTTCTCCTCCCCTCCTCCCGGCCAGCAGCTTCCTGCCCCGTTGCATCCCGGGGGTGGCCGGCAGCTCCACGCTACCTTCCGCTCTGGGCAGTGGGGAGTAGGGCATCCTGAAGCCAAGGCTGGGGACTCACTGCTTGTCCTGGGGGAGATCCCAGCTGCTGCAGGGGCTTTGGGCAGGGAGACATTTCCATTGCATTCAGCCCGGGTTTCATTCCTTAACAGTTTTTGGGGAAAGGGGGAGGGCAGCACACCCAGCACTCCTCTCTGTGTCCTGGCAGCAAGCTCACTGAGCCCCTTGGATTTCCCCCCCATGTTTTGCCAAGATTCAGGGTGGGTGCCCAGGGGTGGTGTCAGGCAGGACAGAGTGGTGCACAGTCTGGCTTAACTGTTCCACGGTTGCTGTGCTTCCTGTCTGCTCCAAAGAAAATTATGCTCTTGGACCCACCACTCCTTCCACTTCCAGCTGGGTGGAGGTGCCTTTCAACCACCCTCTTCTCTGTCCTGGCCCTGCAGAAGGACAACACCAAAACCCTCCTTTAGAAGGACAAAAGGCAAGTGAAGTCCAGGCTAAACAGATGCTGCCAGTGGCCCTGCCAGCATACCCTTCCCTCAGCTGGCCCAAGCCCAGCACTGGGCAGTTTGCAGTGTAGTGCTGCAAGCAGGTTCCTGAGCCATCAGCACTGGGTTGTGTCTTGGATCTCTCCCCAGCATCACTCCCCAGGGACAGCCTTGTCCTACCCCTGGTCCCGATCCCCTGTGGTCCCCACAGGCGGCCATGGGAGGATGGCCCCATCACACCAGCTCTGGGAGGAAGGGCTGAACAATTCATTGCTGCCTGTCAGTCTGTGTCCTCTCCCTGCAGAAAAGGGCACGTTACTCCCTTCTCATTATCAGCCGTTGCCGATTAATCCTCTGGGGAGCGGCGTTGCTGAAAAACTGAGTCATTTGATATAGATCAGCTTTCATGCCGCTGCAGCCCAGCCATGCCGATGGCTTGGGCACTTGCTTTTTTCCTACTCTAGCTGCTTGCAAGGGCTGTAATCCTGTTCCTCTAGCTTGGGCAGCAGGTCTTTAGAAGTAAGAACATGAAGAGCTATCTCTGCTGCTGTGGAGCAGGAAGGTGCCTCCTTCCACAGTACTGCTCCCCCTCTCCCTCCTGCCAGCTTCCCAGCATAATTTTTCAGCCCAGAGGTGGCTTTCCTGGCACTGCTAGGGAGAAGCAGAGAGAGCAGAGTATGCAGAAATGGGCTTGAGTAAGTCTCTGCTCAGACCCCTGGACCTTGACTGCTCGAGGCACTGCTCAGTGCAAAACTGGATCTTGACTCTGTAGATTAAGCTTCCCTCTAATACTGAGTGCAGAGCACTTTGCCTTCCTTTTCTCATGAGCATCCATGAGTTGTCTTTGTGGTGGCCTGGTGCCTGTCCCCAAGACATAACTGCTGTTTGCAGAGGCAGACCTCTTTTATCCCTTCCCTGCACTTTAGATCAGATGAACCCTGCTGCCTGCAGGCTCCAACGAGGCAGGAAGTCCTCCTTCTGTGGAAGACTGGCACTTGGGAAAATCCCTTCCGTCCCGAATCAGGTGAAAGGGAGCAGAGTGAAGACCTTGGGTGAAATGAGAACTATCAGAGGTTTGAATCTAAAGTATCTGAATGGAAAGTTGTAAGGAAATGGTACTGTGTGATGGTTGCGGTTCTCTGGATCAGGAAATAAAAAAGGTGCTCACAGTTGACATCAGTGATAGATCCACGTTTTCTGCTGGGATAATTCTGCTGGTGGCTGTTGAATCCTGGCTCTCACCTTGGCTAGCCTCGCAGTGCTGTGCTGGGAATCCAGAGAACAGGACAGAAGGATGGATCTGATCTCTGTACAAGCTGCAGAATTCCCAGAGGAATTCTATGAGTGCCTGTTGGAGCTGAACACAGCTTTTTACCAGAAAATTTTCAATTTAAATACTTGCACTGGGGAATTATCCACCGTGACTCTGGAGCTGTCCCAGGGACTAATGTCCCTGCATCTTCTTCAATCCAAATCAGGCCAGCTTCAGCTTCCAAGCATGAGACAAATTTTAAAAATCCACACTATCTCCCAGCAAATTCCTTTTTTTCAGGAGGTGCATGAAGATTGTGGTCAGAGTATGACAGATTCAGAGAGGAATCAAAAGCAGGCTTGGCATATTCTTTCTAACTATTTCTCCCCAACATCTTCATGGTGAGGTGCAAAAAAACCCTTCTGTAGCTTTACCTGAAGTGTTGGAAGGAGAGCACAGTGCTGGCACCCCTGGGCTGCCAGGCATTGGGGGGTGGGGGCTGCGAGTCCCTCCTGCCCTCTGAAGCACAGGCTCTGCAGCTCTCAGTTGCCCAGCATTGCGGCAGAGGATGCTGCCAGGGGGCAGAAGAGTTTCAGTCTGAATGGGAGTGATTCTTTGGGGCAGATTGAACCCCAGCTGCCTGGGTAATGTCATGGGATGAATGCAGTTCCTGCAAGCTGGAGCAGTCCGTGTGTGTGGTGTGCTCACTACCCCAAGGCTGAGGAAGAAATCAAACAAGTTTTTTGGCTGCTTGCTTAGGTAGTCTAAATTTTTCCCATTTGAATCACCCTCTCAAGTTAGTTTTGTGTATTACTCGACTTGTACTGGTCTCTTCTCCTTGGCAGCTGGAAATTAGAGGGAGAAGATTGCATCTGCCTGATGTACCGCAGCTGAGCCTTCCTAGGGCTGCAGACACTGAAGGCCGTGCTCATTTAGCTAATGAGATGTTACCACTGGATGTCTTTTTTTATTTTGAAGACATATTTCTGTCACTCAGATTTATTTCAAGCCTTTTAGCACAGCCTCAAACCAGGGCCCATCTTTGATCTGGAGCTTCCTCATAATCAAATAATGATGATGCTGCAAGCTCTGCTGCCGAGATCCCATTAACTGCAGGACATTTTCCTGGCATGTACCAGTTGTGGGAGAACTTCCAGTGGTTCGTCCTAGGCATTGAGGATGTGGTTTCATCTCCCTGCAAAGCTGTGTGAGCAGTCACGCGATCCTGTGTCCAGCTGGCTCACCAGAGCAGTGGTGGTAGAAACAAAAGGGGCTTTAGGATAGAGCAAGAAGAGTATTTGAGGTCTGGCCAATACTTTGTACAGGGAGATGGAGAGAGACACTGCTCATGAAGCACCAGGCTTCTCTGGGAGCCAGCAGAAGACAAAACACTGTGAGATCCCTTGGGTGGGTGGTAGATCCTGTGCTGTGATCCAGACCTGCCCAGACTTGAGGTGGCTGCTCTTCAGGCTGTGCTCCCTGACTGCCCTGTTCCTGTTTTTCCTCTCTCTGCAGACACACATTCTGGCAGTATCGCCGCGAGAACCCCCAAACCAAAGTGGGGGACCCCCCTCCTGATGGGCTGCCGGGCTTCAACAGTGGAGTCCTCCTTCTGAACCTGGAAGCGATGAGGCAGTCCAAGCTTTACAACCAGCTGCTGGAGCCCAGCATGGTGCAGAAGCTGACAGAGAAGTACCACTTCAAGGGCCACCTTGGGGACCAGGATTTCTTCACCATGGTGGGGATGGAGCACCCAGAGCTCTTCCATGTGCTTGACTGCACATGGAACCGGCAGCTTTGCACATGGTGGAGGGACCATGGATACAGCGACGTGTTTGACCAGTACTTCCAGTGCGAGGGTGAGGTCAAAATTTACCACGGGAACTGCAACACCCCAATCCCTGAGGACTAGGGCACCTACTGCCCCTGGGAGCAGCTCTGCCTGCAGCAAGCCCTGCAATGCCTTAATGGCTGCACCAGCAGTCCCTCAGGAAGGGTGACCAGCCCTGAGTCACTGCATCACGGGGATCCCTAGAGAACCCAAGAGCATTCAGTATTCCACTGCCTGTAGCCCCACTGCTCCAGGAGGAAGTGCAGTCTGCTAGTTGGAGCAGGACATGCAGTTACCATGCTCAGAGCTCAGCTCCTGGCACTGCTTGGGGCAAGTCCACGGTGCCCATCTGTGCCACAGCCACTGGGGCATGAGGGCAGCTGAGGGGCCATCAGGTGACCCCGCTTTTGCACATGGCAGGGTGCTGCTCCCTGGGTGCTGCGCAGCCTTGCCCTGCCTAATGATCAGCAGGAGGACACAGCCAGGCAGTTGGGTTTCATTTTGGCATTTCCCAGTGGCCCATTTGCTGCACCTCACACAGAGCATCTGTCTGGTCCCTCTGGAGAGCAGACACTGTCCTCAGGTCATGTTCCTTTTGAAGCATTCCAGAAAGGCAAGAGGGTTTTAAAGACTGAAAATCTGTTTTAAATTGGGTTACTTACAAACAAAAAAATTGAATGCTAGATGAGCTTTAAAGCCTTCCAATGGTTCTTCTTAGAAATAAAAGCTTTACTGCCCTTTCTTGTCATAAAAGCATTCAGTGAGCATGTACCAATAGGTTCATTTTTCTAGCTTTGCCTTTAACCTTTTGTACAAGAATAAAACTGCAGATGTAGAACGTGCTTGGCTGTTTTTCTGCGGCACAACGGAAGGCCTGTGCGATGGGGGTTTTGTACTTTTATTATCATGATTAAATGTAGTTGATGTGTATCTGTTGGGCAGTTGAATGTGGTGCCCCACGTGGCTTATCTCTGTGATCAGGCCTTGCTGTGTGGGGCAAGGCAGGCAGCCAGGGGTGCTGGAGATGGCAGCAGGGCAGGGCCCAGAGCAGGTGATGCACCGTGATGAGGCACCCTGAAGGAGCTGCAACCGTGCCCAGAGAGCACATACCTTCCTGGGGACTCTAGAGGGAGACTTTGCTGGTCGGTGCCTGCCCTGATTTAGGTGTGAGCTGGGTGGGGATGACCCCATGTCGCATGGCTGGGAGCGGCCCTGGAGCCACCTACCTCATCTTCTAAGCAGTGCCATGCTGCTTTCCCAGGCTTGCAGTGTCATGGCCCTGTGGTTGGCATCAGCTCTTTGTCACCACTCCAGGGTGTCCTGAGGCCCCGAGCAGCTCTTGGGGCTGTGCCATGTGCACAGCCCCTGCTGTGCCTGGGATGCTGCTGTGGGGACTCAGCCCCACACTGACCACCTGGGGCCACACGGGTGGCACCAGTGACACACAGGGCCTTGCGTGCCACGGCAGGACCTGTCTGTCAGTTTAGAAATGGCTGTGCTGGAAATACAGGCTGGGCAGCTCCTGTCACTGAAAACAGCAGGTGATGAGCAAATGTGGCTTTTCCCTGGGGATGTGCAGCTCTGGGGTGGCTCTGGGTGTCAGGCCTGGTCAAAGCACCTTGGTGGGTTTGGGGTGGCACTGCCACAGGGTGACACTGAGGGTGGGTGCCTCCCTGCCCCACAGCCACCCCGGAGCTCGGCCAGGCTCTGGGGACCCTCCACCTGCAGCCAGGGGATGCTCTGCACAGGGCTGGGAGCACTCTTCCCTCTCTGCCTGCACCCCCCGACCCCCACACTCCATGGGGCCATGACTAAGCACCACTAGCAGCACAGACCCACACGGTGCTATATATAGACCCTGCACACAGCCAGGACCCTGCTGCCTCTGTAATTATCTCCCCTTCATGCCCTGCTGATTGCAGGCACTAATGAGCTCAGCTGCAGAAGCCACCGTGGCAGCCTGGGGCCAAGTGGTGTGGGGCTGCTGGCTCAGCCTTTTTGAAAGGTGCTGCCACTGGGTCTAGTTTGGGGCAGAAGCAGAGTTTGCTGTGCTTGGCCGGGGTGGCAGTACCCGTTGGGCACTCCACAGCCAGTTCCCATGATTGGCGCTCAGCCTGCTGGCTGCTGCCAGGCCATCCCATGCTCTTCCTTTGGTGATAATTCCTGGAAGAATGGGGACTTTCCATCCCCATCCCTCCCTGACCTTGAGCACCCTCCTGCTGCACAGCCCAGCCTTGGGCAGACACTGCTTCAGGTGCACAAGGTCAAACCTGAGAGTTCCCTCCTGGATCCCAGGTCAGACCTGAGCATCCCCTCCTGGTCCCCATGGCACTGGCCTGGGGTTGTGGCAACCAGCAGCAGCAACCAGCACAGTGAGAGGTGCTCAGGAAGCATTAAGCAGCAGCAGTTTGCTGCTGGACGCTGGGGATTTGCTGCAGTGCCCCTGCAGCCCAGACCTGGGGGCTGACTGGCAGGTCCTTGGCCCTGGGGGCTGGTGCCATGTCCTTGGGCCAGTGCTGGTCCCCTGCCTAGCAAAGGGGTTCTGCAGACTATGGAGCCTGGCTGCAGATTGGTTGGGGCTGCTCTGGAGATGTGGTGGCTGAAAAGCAGCCCTGGGCAAGTGGCACATGGGGACATGCTGCTATGAAACAGCGATGAGGGAGACACAGCTGTGGGAAGCAGGGGACTGGCTCCACCAGTACAGACAGGCTGGCTGCAGAGGATGGGGACAGGGCCATGGGCTTTGCACCCCACAGGAGAGCTGCAGTGGGCCAGGGCCTGTGAAAGGGGATGATGGGTTTTACACCAAGGTTACTCATCCCAGCTCTGTCACACCTACAGACTCCCTGCTCCCGGTCTTCTCACCACTTGCTCACAGCAAAGTGCTGCTTGTGCAAGTGCCCCATGTTATTCCAGTATGAGGAAGGAGACGGGAGAGCAGAGGGGTCTCCTTGAACTCTTCTGTAGTAGATAAGGCTGCAGAAAGTAGTTCTGCAGCTAAAGCTGAAGGAGAAAATTAAATTTTCCTTGTATTATTCAGCATTCATGAGAAATTGTGTGTAGAGCAAACAGCATTCCCCCTTTTCTGGCCAGCTTTGCTTTCAGCCCCATGCTTGAGCTGCATGGAATTTTTCCTCTCCTCTCCTGGGTTTCGTAACACTCAGTGTTTATTCTCTTACTTATTTGTACTTCTTTCCCATTTGAAACAATCAGTTGTTGGTATAAACTCACCTACGGTGCAATTACTGTAAGCCTAACCCAAACAGGCGCTGGGGGTGCTGCATTAAGCAATATAACCACCTCCCCTCTCTGCTGCTCCCAGAGGATACAATATTTACTTTTCAGCTCTCTGCTATTCATACGGAGCGCACTCCGGCCAGCCTGCCAAGAATAACACAAACCTTAACAACGGGCTGAAGCACTAGGATGGAGTTCCTGACTTTGCAAAACGAGAAAGAAAAAAAAAAAAGCCAACCTATTATTTTGCCTCCCCAAAGAAATGCCTGGCTGTGGCAGGGCGAGCGGCCACCCCTCTGCCTTCAGCAGAGCCCTGGGCAGGTGAAATCTGCCCTGAGGGAACACAGAACAAGGCAAAAAAAGAGCAGTAAGCCTGGGGCACAGGCTGGGGACAGCCGGTTTTTCCTTTTAATGCAGATTTTTATTAGGTTGCTGCATTGTTTTGTGAGCTTTTCCTCAAATGCTTTGTAGCGCCACAGAGGGACACGTTCCCCAGCACCTCATTTCTGAGTATTTCAGCCAGTAGCTCCAGCTCTGATCACTGTGAGCCTCCCTGGCTTAATTGCTAATTGCTAAGAATCTGCTGCCTGGTCTTGTTAGTCTTATCAGTGCCATTATGGTTCAGTTTGTGCAGCTCTCTGGGAATTACTTACCCAGTAACCAGCTGCTAAGGGAGGGAGCATTTGGAGCAAGTTACCTTCCTGAGATATTTCATGAAAATTAGCTGTAATATGCCTAAAGTCTCAACATTAATTTAGGCCGTTTGCCTGTTGGAAGAAAAAGCTGAAAGAAAGCAGAACCTGGAGCTGCCAGAATTAGCCACAGGTTTGTCCCTGGCAGGAGGCTTTGGTGTTGTCCCTCCTGAGAGAGGAGATACATTTCAGGAGTGTTCCTGAGAGCCAGATGTGTTTTTCCTGAGGCAGATGTTGCTTGCACTACTGTTGTGGCAGGTTGGAAATCATACCCTGGGGCTCCAGCTCCCCTCCAAACAGACAGGCACCTTCCAGTGTTTCATCCCAGCTCACTCCAGATGGATTTGGCCCCCTGCAGCCCTGGCAAGGCTCTTGTCCCCCCGGTGCCAGCTGCTCCTCCCGCTTGTACTTGGCCATCATGTAGCAGCAATTTGTGACCCTGCTGGTGATGATCCTAAAGCTGTGCAAGCCATGGGCTGCATGCAGGGCCCTGTTCACAGGAGGCACTGCATGAAGTATCTCCATTTATGGCCTGCAGACCATTTGCTCTAAGTGCATTTTATTCAGGACCTTTGTTGTAACACATTTCCTCCTTGGAGCTGGTCAGGATAAACAGACCCTTTTAAATAGTGAGGAGGGTCTCAGTTTAGGGAACAGAACTCTCACAGGTGCCCTGTAGCACTTGGGGCTCTATGCAGTGTGTCAGAAAGAAAAGGCGTATTCATTTCTCCTTCATGCTTTTACTTTCCTGCTCATCCCATTTCTATGCTGGAGGACTTTCCTGGCTACCTGGAATGGACCACAGATGTACCCTTCCAGCAAGATCTGCTGTGTTCAAGAGAGAAGGAAGTTTTATGTGGAGTGCTTAAAAACACCAGCATCAGCCTTCAGGTTATGGGCAAGTATGGTGCAATTGAGGAGGATCAGCAAAGTTTGTACCTTCTCCTGGGAACAAATGAAATTTTTCAATTATGTAGGGTCTCTGCTCAGCAGTTTGGGAAACTCTCAGTGTTACAGAAAAGGCAGAGGTGTGCAGCAGCAATTTTTGTCCAGTAATTGGAAAAGATGTCCTGACACTGTAAACCACTGCACACAGCAGAAGTGAAATGGCAGCACCTGGAGTCCAGCAATGTTGGGGCATATACCAGTTAAATAATGTTAATAGACTATAATGCCTATGCAGAAGGGAAGGAGGATGCTTGTCCTATGCCAGTGTGCAAAGGAGGAGACTGGCAGCTCTGGGCTAGCAGCTTGACTCCCAGGTTGGGCAAAAGGATGGCAAAACTGGTGCAAGATTGATCAGACTGTAAATTTTCCAGATCAAAATGGTTTGACCTGGAGCAAGAGAGTGGTGAGCAGGCTTTGGACACCACATTTTTGGAAGATGCAGTAACTGGTCTAGAAGAAAATAGCATCAGTGGAATAGAAACTGGAAGCCAGCACAGTGTGCTCATGCTGACACACCAGTGTTTCGCACTTCCAAAGCAGCAGACATTGCAAAAATAGGAAAGACAAGAAGTCAGCACTATTAAACTGAACATAACAAAATATCCTGAGTCATTTACTCAAAAAGTTTTCAGCAGATACCACTAATTTATTTTTTTTGCCAGTCATTGCTTCCATGATTTTTTTCCAGCAAGGAACAAGGATATAAAATGCACAGTGTCTCATCTTCTTCCCTCAAGATCTGGTGTAACAGTGTGCATTATCAAATAATAATAACAGAAGTATTTAAATAATGCTGGGCTGAGTAGGGAGTGCCAAGGCAGTCATAGACTTGTCATAAAAACAGAGTACCAGGTTCTTAATGAAGAAATGTGTCATCTAAATTTGGGTAGGATCATCAGGCAGGCTGAGTGGGCGCTGGCAGCATCACACACAGCCTGAAAATTACTCCATGGGCTCCAGTACCAAATTGCTGGTGTTTGCAATATTGCAGCTCCTCCTGCCTGCAGGTTTCTGCAGCTCGTGCCTAGGCTCCCCAGAAAGACACCGTATTGTCCTGATGGAGGGGAAAAAAGAAGCAGAGGCTGAGGAGCCATTGTCTAACATGGAGCCAGGAGACAATATTTTCTGACTGTCCTTTCAGGTGCCAGTGCCAAATATCCCAGACTAGAGGGGACAGGACCCTGAGCTGGGAATCAGGTGTCCTGGGGTGATGTGGATCCATTTCTCTGTTTCATTTTCATATTCCTCATGGAGGGGTGATGCCCACCTTGCTCTGGTGGGATGGGACAGTTCAGCA
>NW_009953935.1:963764-974956 GCF_000747805.2 Chaetura pelagica
GGTGCAGGGGACGTGCCTGTAGAAGCACCTGGGCTGGCGCAGGGGTGTGTGCATGCAGCGTGGGGGGTGGCAGGACATGCTGGGGCGGGGGCTCCTGCACTCAGAAGTCTTCCTGGGGAAGCAGAGGAGCTAGAATGTGAGTCCCTCTACCCCCAAGGTCACATCTGGGACAGGACATGGAGTCTGAAGTGCACGGCGCTCAGCAGAGCACGAGTGCTGTGGGCGGACATCAATTATATATAATGGTCTCGGCTGCATTTATCCTGCTCAGAATAACTTTGCTTTTTGTGGATCAGTTGTCTGAAAGCCATAATTGGTACTCTCTGAGCCCTTTGTAGTTGCTTGTAGAATAGTGACTTTCTGGAAATGGAAGAGCAGGCGTGGACCTGACCAAAGCTAAATCAGTGCTGAGGTCAGCAGCAGGCACTGGGCTGAAGGAGGGGACATTTTTGGCCATCCCACACCTGCCTGAGGAAGGCGTTGTCTGAAAGCTGCAGGGAGGGCACCCACACACCAACTGTGGTATTTTTAACCAGGTTTCAAAAAACCAAGTACAGTCCATTGTGGAAGAAATGAGGAGTCATGTAAAGCCAGTGGAGAGCTAAGAGGCTGAGCTTGGCCCAGGAGGTGGTAAGCACCTGCTGCAGGAGAGGGGAGGCTTCACCCTGGGACCCCTGCCTGGGACAGAGCTGAAATGCTAAATTGTGCTAAAAAATAATACATTGGGGAATTCTGAGGTGTGTAGCATAGGAGTAATTCATTGCCAAGGTTGCATACACAGCGCTTCAGCAGCAGCAGGACTGGTACAGTGGGCAATGCCAGGCTCGTTTTCTTTAGGGATGTGTTCAGCTCCAGTTGGCAAACTGAGTGTCCTGGGCTAAAGCCACCTTGCTTCCCACTGCCTGGTCCTTGTGAGCATGCCCGTCATGGGGCTGGCAGCAGCAGCAGGAAGGACTGGCAACTTCTCTGCCCACTTCCCACCATCCCTGCCATGAACTGAGGGCTCAGCAGCCCTCACTGCATGCATGAGGAAATTAGTCTGAGCTGGGAAACATCTCAAGATCATCGCAGATGGTAAAGCATGAAGACAGCTGGCTTGTCAGGGCTTGCCTCTGCGTTCCCATGTACTCAGAGCCTAAAAACCAGAAATCTTCCCTGTAATCCCAAAATTATTTTGAAGAGGAGGAAAGGCAATTGAGAAGTTTTGTTGCACAGCCTTCAAGATCAAATGATAAATTTAGAATGTACTTTGTGGTGTCACACAGAATACAAGCTCAGCAATTAGCTGGAAGAAAATATTCCTCCTCATTTTCTGTGAGTGTGTCATTAGGATAGTGCCTCACCAGTTTAACATTGCCATTATCAGCTGCAAATATTGTTGAAGTTCAAACCATTTGTTTGTAGTTTGCTTTTTATATATTCAAATACTGTTAATTCAGTTTCATTGCTGCCTTGGAAATAATCAGATTATTATTTCTTCTCCTTTCAAACTGCCATTAACAAACAACTGTTGAAAATATTCTAGTATTTGTATAGCTGGAACTCTCAATGGCAGAGAAAACATCCCTTTTAAGCAAGTCTTTAATAGTTTATTTCCCAGCTGAAAGAAGAACTAAGGTATTGTATTCAGTGCATGTAACTTCTGCTTGCTGCTCATCTCTGGTGCCTCCTACAACCTTCACAGCAGCTCAGAGCTACCAGCAGCCATGCGCAACCCTGCTACACAGCCTGGCTTGCTACCACCTTCTTGCCCTTTGCTAAACTTCTGCAACAATCTTCAAAGATTTTCAACAGATGTTCTGAGCATCGCTGGTAGAAAAGGGAGCAGGCAGCCTCCTGGTCTCCAGGAGCATCTTGAGGGAAGGCTCACAATGCCCTCCTGGCCCTTGAGGCAGCTGCAAACCCAGGCTGAGAGTGGGCTGAAAAGGTTCCCAGGCCTAGGGAACCCTCCTCTTGGAGTTGAGCTCCTTGGGGCACCATGGAGGAGGATGGAGGCATTACCCTTCAACACCTGTGTCCTCCCCTTGCTTCAGCCTCCCCTCTGGGAACAGCAGGTCATGCCCCACCAGGTGTCCTGGAGCAGCAAAAGGCCTCACCCAGTTCATCTGGAAACTGCAATTTTTTGGCAAGATGAAATTTTTATGTGCAGGGGAGTGTTGCATGATCTGTGTTTGATGGGGAAGAAATGCTTTCAGATAGGGCAAAGATCTTTGGTCACAGGCACCTGATAGAAAGAAAGATTACAGAGAGCTGTATGAACAGTAATGAACGTTTCTCACAGAAAGGGCACTTCATCCCAGAGGCCTCAGCTATTTTTCTTCTTTCAGAACAATGCTGGGTGAAAATACCTGTCAACAGTGTTGTCTTTAGAGCCTTGATAGGAAACTAAAAACCTGCTACTGGTCATATTAAGTCCAATAAGTAATTTCAGCTGCAAAGAAACACCTCCCATGTGTGTTGCATGGGAGGCTTTGCATCAGAAGCCTTCGGCTATAAATCAAAAGGCAAAATAAATCAAGCTGTGGTGTTTTATTCTGCCTGTTCAGGTGAAAGCTCCAAACATTGGCTGTTCCTCACTCCCAGCCCATGCCATAGCCTGGGCTTCTCTTCTCCACAGTATATTCTGCATTAGGACAACAACAACTGGGTTTTCTGCATGGATTTATGTTCACAACTTGCAAACCTATGCCTCCAGAGGGAAAAATGATAGCATGAAAGATTATATCTGCTGGCAGCTTTTGCATGAATTATCTCCAGTTGTTATCGGTCACACTTATAATGCAAGAGGCTTCTTTCAAGATGTGGTGGGACAAGGGCTTTCTGCACATTAAATGTTAAAAGGTAGCGTCAGCTTTCACAGTAATTTAAGGCTGGCGCATCTTCCTGCCTTATTCTTACTTCTGAAGTGCACCAAAGGGCATCTTTCATCTTTTTAGGAGCCTTATCATTAATAGACATCATAAGAAAAAGGTTTTAAACCCTCTCAGTGTCTCCAGAGCCCAGCTTCGTTCAACACCTGCCTGAAATGCAGGGTGTCCCTTTCATCTGCACTATGGGACCCTTGGCAAGGGAAACGAGTGTCTGAGGGAGGGTGAGCACACGTGGGTGCACTTCGTGCATGGGCACGTGAGATCTTTCATGTCACCCTCTCCAGCCTCTTCACCAGAGGCAGGGTCCTGTGGGGGAAGGGGCTTTTCCTGGCACGAGGGCACGTGTGGCTGCGCTGTGGAACAGGAGTGTGGGTGTTTGCAGATGTGTGCAGGCATTTTGCTGGGGGAAGTGGTGGCAGGAGCCCCAGGGCAGAGCTCCAGGTGATTTGGGGGAAAGAAATCAAATTAAAAACATTAAAAGGAGGGAGGTGCCAGATGCTGTCAAACACAGGGGCAAGTAGCAGCTCACTGCTTGGTCATAGCCCTGCTGTCTCAATGTGCCTTGGAGGAATTTTTTGGATACTGTGGGTTTTCTTTGTCTCCAACGTGAGATGCAGATGTGAGGTGAGACACAGGTAGAAATTGTGATGGGCTTGGCTGTTTTGTTTCCAAACCAAGGTCAATCCACAGTGCTCATAAGGGAACCACCCTCCAGCAGTAGGGTTTTTCCAGCCCTGGCTGGTGGGACCCCTTCTTCCCAAGCAGGGCCCGATCCCCCTCCCATATATCCAAGCCAGTCCTGTACAGAGGCTGCCTTAACCTCCCTCTTCCTGGAGAACAGCTGTCCTGACCTCCACACCAGGCTCTTCCTGGCAATTAGCAACCAGCCAAGCTAATCAACACCTCCTGGCAGAGCACTGCCACAGCCAGGAACACATATTGTGTGCTTGATCCGGTGATGGGAAGCACCAGGAGCTCCAGCCAGGCAGGCACTCTGCAAAGCAGGCTTGCTGCTGGTTGGAGGCTCTCTTCCAAATCCTCTGGGAGCAGCTGCTGGGGAAGGAAAGCCTTCATGGTTGGCAGCACTTGGGCTTTGTGTCAGGTTATGCTCTGGAGCACAGGGAATGGGATTGCTACGTGGCTCCTGGGAAGTGCTAAGCAGCCATGTGTGGCTCTTGCCCAATATCACAGCTGGACAGTGCTGCTGAGCTCCTCCATTGGGAAGAGGAGCCACCAAAACTGGGCCATGGGCCAGACTGCACCCTGTTGCTCGTGGAGCACAAACTTTTCCACCTTTGGAATTTCTCAATATGCACAGCACCCTCCTGTCCCCGGGATCTGACACATCTTCATGCCTCTTGGTGCTGTTCTTGGTCTGTGCTGGAGCAGGGATGAGCAGAGCTGGGCCAGGTCCCTCTGTCCCTGCTTCACTGTCCCTCTGGTTTTGCAGTGTGCTGCAGGCTTGCCATGCCCATGGAGGTTGGCTGGGGAACCACCGCCACTGGCAACCCCAGGTTGGTGCCCATGGACTGATGGGCTTTCCACAGTGCACGTGCCATGCTCAGCTCATTATGCCTTCGTTAACATGAGCGGGCATCACTGAAGCACGTGGCACTGCCCAGCCAAGGGAAGAGGCAGCCAAGAAGTGGTGGAGGGGTATTTAAGGGGGATGTACTGAAGCTGGAGCAGAGGGAAACTGCCAGGGAGGGTGGCTGCTTGCTGGAAGGGATTAATGGAGCAGGGGTTTTAGGCAGCCTAGCCTGCCAAGCCGTGTTGATGTGGAGGGTTGAAGGGAAAAGAGGAGCATGAATTGCCAGGTAATTGATTCTGGGCACTTAACTCTGCTGCCAAGTGCACTGGGCTGAAGGGCTCTTGCTCCACTCCCACAGGTTGGGTGCTGGGGCCAGCACAGCCCTGCCCAGCTGTGGCCCCAGTGCATGATGGTGGCACAGATTTGCCCTGCCCACAGCCAGGTCCTTCAGCATCACACCCAGGTACTTCTGAGAAATTTACTTTGGCAATTTAGCAAAGGACCTGCCACATCACCAGAGAGAGAAACAACCTGACAAGATGTTCCACCATGCTCTTTAAGGTGAGCTCTGAGTAATTACTCCAATTACATGCCCAATTACAGAGAACCTGGTGGCCTCCATACAAGGACAGACTGCAGGATGCATCTTTAATTGTGGCTCAGGTGGTGCACTCTGCTGCCTCCAATTTGAAGAGCATGTTCATTTTCCCTTGTGGTCTCTAATCATGGTGCTTATCATCACCTTTTTATCCATTCCTCTCTTTCTAGCATACATGTCAAAGATGACAGTATATTAATCAGCCAGGTTTTTTTTATTGCTTCCTGTCAGCAGCAAACTGTGTCCTAAAAAGGAGCAACTGGGTGTATTCACCTGGGGTTGCCTAGGAGAGGTATCCATCCTCTGCTGCCAAGTGCACTGGGCTGAAGGGCTCTTGCTCCACTCCCACAGGTTGGGTGCTGGGGCCAGCACAGCCCTGCCCAGCTGTGGCCCCAGTGCATGATGGTGGCACAGATTTGCCCTGCCCACAGCCAGGTCCTTCAGCATCACACCCAGGTACTTCTGAGAAATTTACTTTGGCAATTTAGCAAAGGACCTGCCACATCACCAGAGAGAGAAACAACCTGACAAGATGTTCCACCATGCTCTTTAAGGTGAGCTCTGAGTAATTACTCCAATTACATGCCCAATTACAGAGAACCTGGTGGCCTCCATACAAGGACAGACTGCAGGATGCATCTTTAATTGTGGCTCAGGTGGTGCACTCTGCTGCCTCCAATTTGAAGAGCATGTTCATTTTCCCTTGTGGTCTCTAATCATGGTGCTTATCATCACCTTTTTATCCATTCCTCTCTTTCTAGCATACATGTCAAAGATGACAGTATATTAATCAGCCAGGTTTTTTTTATTGCTTCCTGTCAGCAGCAAACTGTGTCCTAAAAAGGAGCAACTGGGTGTATTCACCTGGGGTTGCCTAGGAGAGGTATCCATCAAAACCCAGCAAGTGTTAAGCCCACAGGGACCATGATTTGTTGCTCCAGGCAGACGATGAAGGTCAGGGCTCAGCCAGGCAGGGAGAGACCAGCTGTAAATCCAGATCCCTCCCTGATGCCCTGCGTGGGGCTGCCATGGGGGTGGGTCCCATGGCCAGGTCCATACACATGGATTTTGTCCATAGTGGAGCTGCAGGGCTGTGTCATGCTCCCTGCCCACCTGAAACGTGTTCATCTCAGTTTAGCCTAAACTCAGACCAATAAGGCAGGTCATGCTGTGGGACAGGGATGAGGAACCACGTCACCCTTAAGCTTGTTGCTGCACACATCTGGGTTGCTTCACAAAGTCGGGCACCATGACCTTCACCGGGTGCCCAGGTGACAGCGACCACGGTCCTGCCTTCCTGCTGTGTGTCCTCCATCAGCTGGCATGCAGAAGCAATGTATCCCCACCTCTAAGGAAGCAGCTGTGTCCCCAGCAGGTAAATGAGAGGCCAGAGTTTCTATCCAAGCTGCAGTGCCTGAGTGTGGCTGAGTGGGACATCCCCTGATAGCTGGGGCTGTGCAGGCACCACAGGCTCCTCCTGGGGTGGAAATGGACCTACTCCTGATTTCTCCATAACACTTTTCTGGTGAAGACCTGTCTCATGCACAGGAACCTCGTGACTTCAGAGACCAGGACAGCCAGGTCAGGGGCACACAGGCTGAGCCTACCCAAACCTCAGTGAAAGCATTGACGGGGATGGGGATATCACCACAGGCTTTGGCACAGCATTTCAGGGGCCAGCTACCCTCACCCCTTGAAATCCATCCCTTATATCCAACCACAGCTTCTTTTATCCTTGTCTGCCAAACAGAGGCATTGCCAAAGATTTAATCACATCAGAGACAGCTTTAATAAGCTGGGATCAAGTCAGCTCTTTAACCTCTTTTTCTGTTCTGTGTGGATGGTCTCCTGGGAATTTCCCTCCACGAAAAGTCTCTTCCTGTCCCTCAGTCACTCCCTGGATTCTCTTCAGGCTTTATCCCTGCCTCCTCCCAAAATGCTGACCCCGTTCTGGGCACAGTTCTGCATAGGGGGCTGCAGCCCCCTCCTGGGTGGCTGCATTTAGACACTTCCCTAGGGAAGCATCACTTCTGGGGGGTTGTCCCCAGTTCCCCAGGGTGCAGTCCCCCTCAGCCTGGTGTTGGCTGCTATGCAGCACAGTCTGTCCTGGCTGTGCCAGGGTGGTTTTGCTGAGGCCTGGGCATCTTCTGCCTTTGCCAAGAAACTGAGGTGTTAAAATGTGGAGGGACAAGACTTAGCCCCCCTGGAGACCCCTGGAACACCCTAGCACAGCAGCAGTGCCGCGTGCGCAGCTCCGGGGCCTCTGGAGCGCCTGGATTTCCAACACACTAACTCGGTGCTTGCTCCAGGCAGCTGGAAGTGCCAAACGCCTGACACAAGCTTCTTACATCAGCGCTGTCACAAGCTCGACCGGCAGCAGCCAGCTCCAGAGCAGAGATGTGCCAAGATCTCTTTTCCATGAAATGGTGCTAATTGACACTAATGATATTTCCCTGCTTCAAACCTTTATCGATTGAACCCGGGGCGGCTGTTCAAGCCCTCAGCGCAGGGCTGATGTCAGCTGGGCTGGCCTGGGACATCCTGTTTACTCCATGGAGGTAGGGGCAGGGCGCCAGCACTGGGACCCCAGGGGAAGTCCCAGAGACCCACAGGCACTAATTAGATGGCTCCTCACCCAGCTCCTTTACACTCATTGATGTGTCAGGCCTGATGATTTTAAAATCTAACTTCAGTAGCTATTGTTTAACATCTTCCTGAAGCCCTCATAAGATGGAAGGTGTTTTATAACAATCGTATTTTATTTTATAGTGTGCTGTATTGTTTGGCTTTTGCCTCTCAAATGCTGAGCAGAAATATTATCAAATATCTCTTCTTTTCAGGGTCGCTGCCTACATGATTTGTCACCCTGTGGCTTTTTGGGCCAGGCAGATTTCTCCTTGTGCTCACTGCCTCTTTCATCAGTCTTGTGTTCTCCTGATGTACATGTACTTTATCATAAGCTCATGTTTCTTATTCTGGTCTTTATTTTTGCAGCTGCCTTCACCTCTTGCAAAGCCTCTGATGTGCAGACCTGCTCCTTCTCCCAGCTGCAGCTTTGGGGAGCTGGGGCAGTTCTCTGCCACAACTCTGGGGTTTCTATGTGCGCTCCTCATTCCTCTCTGATCGTTTCCAGATTTCATGGCATAGGGCTTTCCCACCCACTGAGTGCTCTACTGGGCTGCAGCACCCACCTGTGCCACCATCCTGCTCCCTGTCCCCTCAGTGTGGGTGCCAACCTGCAGGTCCTGCTCCCCTTGGGCTCTCCAGCCATGGCACCAAGGCAGCATCCAGCAGAGCAGAGGTGGGTGGAGGGGCAGGTTCCTGCTGGGTGGGTGTGAGGGCTGCCTTTCATCCCCTCAAGAGCCAGATAAGCCTTTCCTGCAACCCCCACATGTTTTAAAGCACAGGAGCCAACAAAACCCAACCCGCATGCAAAGGGGGCTCCTCTGGGAGTGAGAGCCCAGGCACCCTGTGAGGTGATGCTCCAAAGGAGCAAAGGAGTGGCTCCTCACAGCTGTGGGATGCAGGGACAGGACCTCTGCATGTCCCTCTCTGGGGAGCACGGCTGCTGGGTCGCTAGGACTTTGCACATGTTTTGGTTCCAGTAGCAATAAGAATATAGAAAGAAATTTGCTTTCAAAGTGTGTCGTGGCAGCCTGAAGAGCTGAGACTTCAAGGTGGTCTCAAACTGGGATCTGTTCCAACTCCCTCTGGCCCCAAAAGAGAGCACAGTGGGAGCAGGCTGGTGGTTCCCCAACAGGGGCTGTGGTTCTGGAGAAGGCTTTCCCATGTTCAGTGCCTTAGGAAGGGCATTGTGGGGAGTGGGTCCTGTCCCCTGAATATCTCTAACTGCAGTGTCCCCAGTGCACACATGTGCATGGCCACGGCCGAGGTGTAGGGTGAGCAGCATCTCCATCACTGTGCTGGGCTCCTGCAGTTCCCAGGCCAGTGACTGCCCTTTCCTGGGAGCTCCTGAGCAGGCATGTCACCACCCATCACAGCAGGCTGACCGAGGCAAGAAACAGGTAGCAATTAATTTATTCTCTCTAAATTATCAAATTGCAAACTTGCATTTTAATTGTACAGTCTTTGAAGGAGGCCACAGGGTGGCTGGGACATAATTCTGCCCATGGGTCACCAAAGAGCTGTGTGTCAGCTGGTCGTGGTGGCTGGGGAATGGGGAGCTCTACAGCCAGGCTGAACACCAACACCTACCCCAGGGCTGCCACCCTGCTCCAGCCCCTTGCTCCTGCCTCCATCACCTTCACCCCAGCAGATGCACCATTTATTCTGCACTTCAAATGCCTCTTTCCTGAGCAGAACCTCATGCAGAAGCAGAGTCTGGTGCAATCCACAGGCTGCCTATCCACAGAGTGGGGACCAAATAGCGCAGCAGCTCCCAGGCTGTGTATCCAGCATCACTTGTTTCCTGGTGTTCTCCCTGCCCCCCAAAGGGCTCAGTCCCCAGCCCTGAGGCACTTCCCGCAGGGCTGCAGGCCCATGCAAGGGCTCGCGTGCCTGGTGCGCTGTCATCGTGCTGGGTGTGCACCAGGACTGACTCAGTGCTAAGAAGGGAGAAGGAAACAGGAAAATGGCCATGGGAAGGGCAGCATCCCAGGGCACTGCTCCCCGGCCTCTGCCCCACACTCCCACACCCTAGGAAGCTGCAATGACACGTGCCTCTAGGTATGAACAGGACCAAAAGGCTTGATAGTAGGCAAAAGATCTGATGGAAGGCTGATTTAGCTGGTACAGGGGGTTCTCACAGCTGCACGTCAGCAGCTCCCTTGGGAGGGCTCTGGCAGCTGAGTAAGATGACAGCTCTCCTGGCACCTAACCCAATCCCCCAGCACACCTGTGTGTTGCCCTCACTGGCTTTTTTTAATTGGCCATCCACCGGCCTTGTGCACCCCAGCTGGCCCTGGTTAGGCTATTTAGGAGATGCAGGCAGAGGCCCTCCCCTAAGCCTGGAGGAAGGCTTGTTCTCACTTTTCCCTGTGCTCAAGACCTGCAGTAACAGCTGGTTCCTCACCTCCTGGTAAGCTTCTGAGTATTTTGTCTATCTCGTTGTAGAAAAACTGCTAGTCATTTTGAGGTGGCTTTTGTTCAATGTCATGTTTTAGCCCTGAGGTGATGTTTGGTCTCCCCTCACAGTGGTGGAGGGCTTGGTTCCCTTTCCATGTGGCTTTGCACAGTGCCTGCAGTATCTTGCCCTTCATACTATTCTTTTTGAAGCCTTGTTTTGCTTGTAAGGCAGCTTTTCCCCATCTTTTTGTGGCAGGATGCTGGTGTGATATTAGACCAGGTCACCAGAGAAGTAGTTGTGTCTTGATCTAGTGTTTGCAATAGTCCTGCTAGAAGCAGGAGTTTGGACCAGGGGCCTCCAGAGGTCCTTTGTAACCTATATTTTACTCTTCTCTGGTTGCTGCGTCGAGCACAGGACAGTAATTTATCAGTGGTCTCATCATTGTGGGGCAGCCTGGTTGCATTCTTTGCTTGTGGTGCCCAGGTCATGTCCTTGGCCATTGCTTCCCTCTATTGAGTCTCTCATTCTTTGTTGTGCCTGTGCCCTCGGGTCCTGGCCTGACCTTGTGCTCATTGTTTCAAGGTGTATTTGGGGCTGTGGCTGTTCCTTGGGTGATTCAGATCCCTGGCACTAGCAGCAAGTGCCCTTTGCTGTTTGTGGTACCATCAGCCTGTGTCATCTACTTGTCTTACCAGGAAAGATTTTTTCTAGTCATTTAGTTAATTGGTTAAAGTGTTAAATTATGCAACACCAGGAGCTGAACCCCTGGGAGCTGCTCAGAACAGTCAAGTGGCAGCTCTAATTCTCTCTTGCACTTCAAACTTGGTCAGAGCATCTGTCTGCACGGGATGTTTTTCGCTCAGGTTGTCGGGTGGGATTAAACACCTCGAGGAATGGGGCTTGCCAGGCAGCCTGCCGGGCGGGGCTGCAGGCTGCTCCAAGGAAAACAAAGCCAAGAAAGACAGCAGCTCTGTCTGGCACACCTGAGCTCTGACACCACCTCGCACCTTCGGGGCGGCGCTGGGGGAGGCGGGAGCGGCGGGACCCGCGGGCAGGGCAGGACGGGGCTCCGGGCCCAGCGGGACCGGCACTCCCGGCCCGCGGAGGAGGCGGAACCGCGGGGCACGTGCGGCTGTTCCCGCGGGATGTTCCCAGCGGGCTCGTGCC
>NW_009953935.1:975784-989911 GCF_000747805.2 Chaetura pelagica
GGGGGGGAGGGGTGTTGCCTCTTGGCGTCTGCCCCGATCTGGTGTCCCCGGCCGGCACGTGGGAGAGCAGCTTGGAGAGCTCTCCGGTGATGCCCGGAGGAGCTTCCCGGTGCCCGGGGGCTGGAGCGGGACGGAGCGGGCAGGGGCTGCCAGAGCCTGTTGTTCTCAGCCCTAAGAGCTTTGTGTGAAGCAGGGGCGGTTTGCAGCCCTCCCGTGGAGGAAACCCCTTGCAAAAACTTCTTGTCTGTTCCCCCTGGCAGCCCGGAGGGATCAGCTGCACGAGGATGGCCCCGATCCCGGTGTAACGCGATAAATTACGTAACACAGTGTCACAATTGTGCATTTATGAAAGGGAAGTAGGGCAGGGAGCTGCCAGAGAGGGCTCTGCTCCCTGGGTGAGCAACACCCCCGGGGCCCTGCTGAGCTGTACCCGGTGGGGTCACCGACCCCCGGCTGCAGAATTGGCGAGAGCCTTCCAGGCCCACTTATTTCCTTCAGAGGCAGTGGGGGGAGGAAAGACCAAAAAAATAAAAAAGGGAATAAGCAGGTAATTCCTGCAGCCAGTGACAGGCTGTCTCGTGTGATGCTTGCAGAGCCTCTTGGCAGCCTTCAATAAATGGTTTAACCAGGGTCAGTCCGGAGCCTTTCTGGACCTTCTACCATCCCACCTGCAGAGCCTCCCTGCAGTTTCTGTAACGTTACACTGAGCACTCGTGTTTCATCTTCCTCACTGCGCAGGGAGAAGAGTAAACACATTGTGATCTTTGTAAGAGCTTGTCAGCAGTGGGCAAAGAAATGCAGAGACTGAACCAAGATGACTGGTTTGGGTGATTTGGAGCCTGCAGGAAGAGTCAGCAGCCTGTGTTTCATCTCTGCTTCCTCTGCTCCAAACACAGATAGGAAAAACAGGAGGGGGAGGGAGGAGAGGCAAAGAGAGAGACAGGAGGAGTAAGATCTGGTACAACACTAACAGTGCTGTTGGAGCAAGCTGAATATTTCAGAGAAACAGTGCTTTGGAGTAATGCAAAATTAGGTAAACATTTTTTGGATTTGCTGTTCTGACTGTCTTGATCTGAGGGACTGGAGTCAATTGCAAACTAAATAATTCAAATATTTCTTCCTGTAAGAGTAAGGCAGGAGCTTTCTGGCTGGTGCTGGCTCTGGTGGTGGGCTGGCAGGGGCTGTGCTCCCGTGGGTGGGTGTCTGGGTGTGGACAGCTGCAGAGGTGCCAGGCAGCTGCACGGAGGTGTCTGGAAGGACGGGGAGCCCAGGACACACTGCAGCTGCCTGGTATCACTGCAGGCAGTGATATCCCCCATGATGTACTTCAGGATGGGCTCCTCCTGTCTTATGGACCACAGAAATTGTGTGGTACAGTAGTGAGGTATCTGAGATGAGAGAAAAACCAGTGCCTGCATTGGGAGAAACTGGGGAACTGAGTTTTCACTCCTTATTCCTGAGAGTCGAGACAAACTCCTTCCCAGCAGTTCTGCCATGTGCTGTTATTTTGGGTTCTTCCAGGCCATTCTGCTGTCCCTGGGACCTGCAGGCCAGCTTGTGCATGGGGCTAGAGGAGCAGGGCTGAGCACATCACACACACACACTATCACATATGTACCCCATGGCCCTCTGCATGTCTTGAGAGATGGAAATCCTTCCAGACCTATTGGACACTGAGGGGAGTGACAGAGACCCCCAGTAGGTATGACCTGTTTCCATGCTTCAGCTTTCAAAAACAACCTTTGCAAGGTCATCTCTGAGTAAGGAGAAGCAGCAGCAGCACTTTTCCACAATTCAGCTCAAAAAGACTGGATCTTGCCCTTTATTTATGGAAAAGAAAGCATGTGATGACAGGTCCCCAGAGCTTTTATTTTGAAGCCAAATGCTTAGAGTGCATGAAGACAGCAAAAGCATTTTCCTTTAGGCGATACAAATCAAATAAATGGAGACAGCTCCCTGTGATCCAGTGAAACAGGCAACTTGAGCTGTGCTCGTATCTCAGTGTCTCGAAGGCATCAGTGACATGAGGTGGCCAGGACTGGCAGTGTTAGCAGCCCTTCTGCCCCGGATGTTTCTTACCCACTTGTGTCCACATCTCTGCTGTGGTGCAACTTTGTGCTGGAGCTTTTGCAGTGGGGTTTTCCTGACTCCTTGTTAAAGATGGGTGTGAGAGGCTATAGGTAGTGTTATAATTATACTACACAGAATAAGCTCCAGGAGACACTGTCTGGTTTAGTGGACTCTCCATTCAACATGCAAAGCTAAGTGGTGTTCCAATGGGAATAGATATATATATTGTCCTTGTGGTAGGGACACTGCTACTCTTCCCACCCTCTATGCTGTTGCACAAGCCTCATGCAAGAGATGAGATGCAGTGAAGCCACCTAACCTCATGGGCTGGGTATTACAAGGTGCTTGGCACACTGTGGAGACAGGGAGTGGGGAAAGCACAAAAGATGGTGCTGAGACTGTAGAACTGCCCCAGGTACCTCTAAGCAGCCATGGGTGGGAGTGGGCTGCAGAGGAACAGCTGCCTGATGTGGCCCTGGGAGGCTGCTCTGTATTGGCCCCATCCTGCTGTGGGGTGGGGGTCCCAACCACCCTCCACACAGATGGGCTTTTGGGAGCATGTGGTTGTGCCTTGGGGGTGAAGGGGTGCTGGATGCAGTTAACTCACCTCTGCTGTGCTAACAAATGATCCTGAGTGCAAATTGAATTATAAGCAATACTAAAGGCAAGAAACAAGCCAGTGGATTTTGTAACAGCTGAAGAGCTCTTATCCTCTCATTAATGGGGTTTTATAGCTGTCATAAGTGAGCCATCTCCCTGGAAAGAAAACATTTTCTTTACAAACAACCCTGTAAGTATTGCAGGCTATTTAATATATGGGGTTTGTTTCTAATTAAAAGAATCGTTCATTAGCTTGTGCAGCTTGTGGCTGAACTACCTTCCACAGCTGCAAGCTGGAGCAGTCCAGAGGAGGCCAACAGGTCTCTTGTAATCATGCTGGTGAGGGTGACTAGAGTTCTCCTCCCATGCTGGTTTGGAGTAGCTTGCCCTGATTTCTTCCCTGTTCTGTAGGAGGTGGTGTGCAGGACAGATGCCTAGTGCTATCTTCACCATCTCTCTTGCCAGGAGTTGGTGCTTTGTTTACCCACATCACAAATGGTGCAGGGAAGAAGCTTTTGTTTAAAGCCCCTGGAAATGAGAGTGAGGTGAAGCAAGGCTCCATAGCATTGGCCAAATACCAGTGAGAAATCCATTTAATCCCACTGTGATGAGTTGAGTACATCTCCCCATTTGATTTATGGGGCCAGTGCAATGTAGATTTTGAAACAATCAGCAGCTCTGCTCTCCATCCTGGCCAGCTCGTGTCACAGCTCCTGAAGCTTCTGCCAGAGGCTGTAAACCAGTTCCCCACATCTCCTGGCTTTGCTGAAAGGGTCTGTCTCCTTCTGGCCTCTGCTCTGCCCCATGCAGGGGTGAGGATGTGGCTGTCCATGTGGCCATTCCATGCTGCCTGGCACTGCCTCCCGGTGGAAAGGCGAGGGGCAGTGTGCTCTGGGGCGGCCCCTGGCAGAGATGGGATCCTCTGAGCCCATCTTTGTGCCTTGGGACTCAGGGCCATGGGTTTGTTTGTGAACAACTCACTTCCTTTCTGCATCTCCCTTCGCACTGGGTTGGACTGTGTCCAGGCAAATGCTTATCTTCCTTTCCACTGGAAGCTGTACAGGCTCATGCCGGCTGCTGTCTGAGGAACTGCTCTCCATTTCAAAAGAAATCAAGCCAGCTTTGTTTCCAAACCTCTATTAATCATCTTTTCCAGCTCTTCTTGTCTTCTAGCAGCAGGCTCTGCTTGGTGGTTTGAGCTGAAGGATACAGGGACCTTGGCTGGTGTTATCCTTGATCTAGCACTGATCTCAAAGCTCCCTCCTCCTGACTCTGGTCCTCGGCAGAAAACCCTGCCAGGCAGGATGGGTGGCACCGGTCTGGGCAGCTTGCTGGTGGTAGGAGTGGGCACCAGCCATTTGTTCTGCTTGGACTGTGCTTCTAGGTCAGAAGATTTCCCATGTACATAAGCTTGCCAAATAAATCATCATTGCAGGACTTGAGGTCTCTCCGAATCATTCCCAATGTGGGTTTAAAGGCTACGGTCAACCTCAAATCTGTACCTGGCGATCTGCCACAGCTGCCATGCCCCACTGTGGGTGTGATCTGCTTCCACATGGGGACTGGGAAGGGCTTTCAAATAGTAGAAGTGACCATCCTTCTCTTGTTAAGCAGGCATGGCCCCCACAGCTGCCACTGCTCACAGCAAGAGCTCATGTGTCAGCTCTGCTTGGTTGCTGGGGATGCATCTGTGCCAGGAGTGCTCCAGATTCAGGAAGGTCACTGGTCCTCCCCTTGGAGCTGGTGCACCAGAAAGGCTGATGTAGCTGTAAGAAACTTCTGTTAATTACAGAATGCACTTGTGGCTCAGCTGTTCCTTGGGGAGATGAGATCTATTCAGCCCCCACAAGCTTGTTAGCTGCAGAACAACCATGGCCATGTCCCATCCAGCAGCAACACCTGCAATGCTTCTGGTCTTTTTGAGAAACAGCCTTGTTCCCTGTGCAGCCCTGTGACTCTGCTCCTTGGAGCCCCTTTCCTTGTGCTGACATATCTGACAGCATATGTGACAGCCTGTGACAGCAGTGGTGTTGGTCTTGCTGGCATGTGGCCTGGGACTACCTGGAGAGCCCTGCATGCTGGTGGCATCCATGTGCTGCTTTGTGCATTGGGTGCCACCATGCAGTAAAGCAAGCATCTGCATAAAGCCACTGTGTGCCCATGTCCTGAGTGCTGTGAGCAAGATGGACTGGAGTCAGGGAGGATCTGGCAAAGGGTAACTAGCCTCTCCTGGAAGTTGCAGTCTTGGCACACTTTGGGTCATGGAGCTCAGTGGGCAGGTGTCCTTCAAAAGGGCCTGGCCCTGCATATGAAGAGTTAAATCATGGTTGACATCCAGTCCTGCTGTGATTTGTCAGCCTGGACGCATGTTGCCTATGGAGAAAAACAGGCAGGGTAATTTCCTGATTTAAATGAATTTCGGAGACCACCACAGGAAGGAACTTGGGATGTATCCAAAGGGTAACCAGGCCATGGAAAAATACCAAGCAGGGGAAGGGGTTGGGGAATCAGGACTTGAATTTGCCCCTTTGCCACTACAGAGGTGACATCCGCTGTTGCATTTTTCAGTTATGAGTCCAGCTTATGGAATTTAGGGCACTTTAAATGTCAGATTGTTGAAGAATCTGCTTTTCCTAAGGGGGAGCTTCCCCAGAAGCCTGAGCCCTTCCCAGCTGGCATTTCATTTTATTTACCATGTTGCTTATTGTACCTGTGTCCTGAGTATAGATCAGAAAAGCTCTTTGCTGCTGCCTGCCTTGTCCATGGACAAGACCCAGTGTTGAGGTGAGATTTTGTTTGAGTCACCTCTGTGTTGCTGCAGCAGTGCCAGGGACCAGTCTACCCTGTTCCTCCTTTCCATGGCACGCCACAGAGAACAGTGGCTTTGTGCTTCTCACTTATCTCCTGTAGCCCTGGTCTTTCAAGACCTTGCTGCTAAGGCAATTCTCAGTCTCTGCAGGGTTTCTGTGCTACATCTCTTTGCACCCTTTTTGTGAGAGTGGCTCTGCTTGGTTGGAGGTGAGCTGGAGATGGGACTTGAGCTTTTCTCCTAGCCAAGTGGTTTCCCAAATCGGCACATGGGGTTGAAGAAGCATCCCAGGAGCAGATGTGCTGCTGTAGGCTGTGCTGTGGGAAAGGAGCTGGTGTGCTTGGGGAGTCCATGCTGTGCTTGGCTCCCATCCAGAGCTTATCTGAAAGTATCTGTCATCCTGGTTCAGGAAGTTCCAGGGCCAAAAATTCTTCATGATTGGTGGCACATCCTGGGACATAACCATCAACCATCAAACTTATCCTCTTCTTGCACCTTTCTTTGCAACTTTGCTCTGTGCCACAGCTGAAGCTGAAATGCTGGGTGAGATGGGATCTTGAGCAGGACTGTGACCTGGAGCAGCTGCTGCTCTAAATATTTTTAATTTCATTGTAGCTTATAACAGTGAGTCATTCTCTTTTGTTCATAGCAACTTCCAAGGGTCCCAGATGGAGAGGAGGCTCCTCAGGATGTTGGTGGTTGTGGGATGAAGCAAGATTTTGTGGTGCCTGCTCTCAGCAGAAGCCAGCATGTGTCCTTGTGACCCTTGTGGAGATCCTGGCACAAACTCGGTAACAGACCAGGTGTGGGATATAAATGACGGTTCAGATGTCAAGATATTCCTAAAAAAGATGAAAGGTTCTGAACCTAGAGAGGAAAAATGAAGCTGAAGCAGATCAGAGACCAGAGTGCTGGGATTATGAATGTGCTAGCCCATGTCCTGGGGACTTGGGTGATTTTTCTATAAAATAAAAACTAGCAAAGCACAGAGTACAGAGATGTAAAGGCACATCCCATTTATTTTCATCATAGGGACCAAAACTTCCCCAGCAGCAAAGCTTCTTGGTCATTAAAAGTCAGTTGACTAGAAAGGCTTTTTGCAAGTGCTCTCAGCAACAGCACAAGCTGGGGCTGCAGAGACTGAATTTGCAGCAAATACAAGCTGTAAGAAAAAGTGCTAATTGACCACTACTGAGTGGATTTATCATCCTGCTTGAGGTGCAGGAGTTAATACAGTCAAAGCCTTGTAGACAGCATGGAGGTTATTATTTCAGGCTATCATCAACCTTAATTCAAAATTCTCATTCCAAGGATGCCTGAGCAAACACTTGTGCTACATTAAGAGCTGAGTAAGTCTGGCTTTTTTTAGACATTGTCTTGCTATTTTCCTGTCTCTCTTGATGTAATTACATGGTTATAGCATCATAATAAATTGCTTTTATTAGGTTTAGAAATTTGTATGAAATTTAGCAGAGTGATAAATGATTCAATTCGCTGGTCTGGACTTGGATTTTGTTTAAAGAAACTGTAGTACATGTGAGAATCCTTCAACACAAAAGGGACCTCAGCCTTAGGGAACTCTTGTCTCCCACTATTTGCTGTGCTGGCATCCTGTGGTTTCCCAGACTGTGAATTAGGGAGTGGGGTCACATACAGGGGATGAGGAGGAATAGGTGGTGTTGCAAGCAGTATGCTGCAGTCCCCTTGTTCCTATTCCAGCAGTGGAAGTAAGGGGAAGCAGTGCTTTTTGGAATGAGATCTATGGGCACATCCCCATCCACAGGGTCCAAGTCTCATGGTAGCAGCATGGGAGCATCCTGAGCATGTTGCTGCAGGTTTCTGCTGGAAGGGCCTGGGGCCCCTCTGGCAGCACCGAGCTGGGGCATGCAAGCCTTTGTCCCTGCCTTTGCAAAGTGTGGCAACGGGTGTTCACAGGCTCTCCTGCAAAGTCCATATTCATGAGTGTGCTTTTCATGTTAGCATTAGCTCCAGTCTCCCTGTTTCTTTCCAAGTCAGTTCCTTCTTTCATATGGAAATCTTCCCCTCCCTCCAAATGTATTTTCACCCATGCCAGGTTCCTGGGGCTGGAGCAGGGTTTTCTCAGAGGCCTGGGCCCTTAGCTGGAAGGAGCAAACATCCTCTCGTGACCTGGGGAGTCTGAAGTGGCTACCCAAATGCTGGGAACTCTGTGTGCTGATCCACATCAAAGCATTTGGCTGTCTTTTCAGCTTTCTTTATAGCTCAACATCGAGATAAAACCTATGAAAGACACAACAGTAGATTCTCATGCTTGTCACAGGGCTACAAGTGGTAATCTGTCACATGCTGGCTGTCCCTCCCTCCCACAGCACTGGGGATGTGGCTGCACAGACCCTTTCCAGGCTGAGCTTCTGAGGGATCAGTGTGTTATGGAGCTATGGGGAGCACTGGTCTCAGTTGGTAATTGTCCTCTCCTAGCAAAAGCTGGGAAGGTCTTTAATGGGGTCATTTTAGAGTGAGGCCAGCCTGGCCACAGGAACAGCAGCAGGGCTGTGCACTGAGTGGGCTGCTGTGGTGGGAAGGTGCTTGGGCTGGGGAGGATGCTGGAAGGGATGCAAGAAGGCATGGAGTCACTTGGCTGGATGTGAGGTTCCTCGTGTTAAAACTTCACTTGCCTTTGACTTTGCAATGCCTGTGTGCTTCTGGGGGGGTGTGCCTCAGCAAAGGTAAATAGCAAACTAAAGGTTGATGCTGTAGGAATAAATATTCCTAAAGGTAAAAAGGCAGCCTGAAAACAAGCCCTGCTCCGTGGTGTTCCTGCCCGTGGGAATATGCTCGGAAATGCTGTGCTGACAGCACTCGGGGAGTTAACGGTGTCTGAAGGGAAGAGGCTGCAGGGGGGGCTGGAGCTGGGCTGGGGAGCCTCCTGCAGCAGCGTCCTCTCCAGGGCAGATGCAGGGCCTGAGCTGGAGAGCTCAATTTGTTCCCACACTGAAAAGAAACATGTAGGAACACAAGACCCTGGAGGGAGACAGGCAGCAAGGCTTTTCTCATGGTACCTCAGAGGAAAGAAGAGCAGATACCTGCAATAACTTGCAGTATTAGGCTTAAGGGCAGCTTCAGCATCTTGGAAACAAGTGAAGCAATTTGTGGTCTCCCCTTACTGCAAATACAGTTCTTTGCAACCAGAAGGAACAAGTCATTAGTGACACTAAGGAAACCACTTGAGGAAAATCTATGTGGACTGATCTGCTGTTGTGGATGAGATATATATTCTGCTGTCTTTTAGCAACAGGACACGTTTGTGACAGGCTTCTATTTAGTGTGCATTAAAGATCCTACTGAAACCTTTGGATTTATTTATGAAAACACTCCTGGGGCACCAACTGTACTCTGTGCAATTTCATTCAGGCTTTTCTGTGGGTAGAGCTTAAATTAAGTGTGCAACTGCCCACAAAAAACATTTTGGTTTATTGCTCTCCTGATGAGAGGGAGCAGAAGCCACGGCTGGGGTTTGGAAGGCTGCATATCAAATCCACCAGTGTCTAGACAGAAAATAAATATGGTGCTGGGAGGGACGTGGCAGCTCAACCCTTTGCTGTGTGGATGTGGTCTGGGGAGGATGGTGAAGATGGAGGGAAGGACTGGGGACAAAAACACAGCTGGGGATGCAGGGGGTGGGTGGCCATGGAGAGTGGCTCTGCCAGAGAAGAGTGACTCTCCAGGGATGATTTTACACTGGGGACTTCCCTCTGGCCTTGCTGCGACACTGGGGGCTGAGAGCAGTTTAAACATTTACCTGCTTTAAGCTTTTAAGACCTCTTTGTCCTCAAGTCTTCATCTGCATGAAGAGCTTATGGTGTCATAAGCAGCCTTATGTCCTTTGGGAGGCTCAGGCATTGGAGTTGCTGCTCAGGACTGTGGAGTGTTTAATGGGATTTGTGCTTGGTGACACAGCTCTGCTTTTCCCCTGCCCAGCTGGGATGGGAGGCTGGAGCTGGTCCTCCTGACAGAGGGTGGATGATGCTGCTTGCCATCTGGCCTTTGGAGTACATGAAGGTCCCCAAGAAGAGCCAGGTACCACCAGGGCCAAGGATGCTCATGAAGGTTTGTGTTGGCCCAATGTGGTCAGCCTGGATGCAGTGCAGCAGGGACCCAGCCTGGAGACTGCACAGCCCCCAGCAGCAGGGGGGTGGGAAAATGAGCAGCAGAGCTGTCAGTACAACCCAGTGCTCCCAGATTTTGGGAGTACAATGAGAGAGGCAGGGCACAGCCTGCCTGGCCCCTCAGGCAGTGCTCAAGTTTGTGGGGGAGCTTTGCACATCGTGTGGGGATAACAAGCATGGCAGAGAATGTCACAGCCTGCTCATGGGTGACTTCTGGCTGGGAAGAGGAAAGGCTCTGCTCCCAGGGTACTTCATCCACACATGGTTTTTTGTTTCATTTGAAGGGGTGTGTTTTGCCCACAGGTACTCCTGCTCAGCCAACCATGAGCTGGGTATCTCCCGCTTTGCCTGCAGTTGGTACCATTCTAGGAAGCTTTTCACTCCTGAATTTAGTTTATTAAACTGATTGATAGATTTAACAAAGTCCTGTAGTTCATGGGAGGGTTTTCTAAGGCTCTCAGTAGTGCAGTAACACAGGAATGCAGGCAGGACTGGAAAAAGCAGCATCACTGCCTCCTCTCACCCCATGTCTCCCAGCTCCACCCAGGACAAGGCAGGTGCTGCTGGGAGGGGAGTGGGTCCAAGCTTTCCTGTTCCCATCTGCACACCTGCTGTACAAGAGAATGTGACCTATGGCATGATGTATCATCTGGGCCCTTTTCCCCTGGCTCTAATAGCACATCTCTGCTGAACGGTGCTAATTAAACAAGCTGGGGAAAAAGCCCTCCCTGTAACTAGAGGTAGCCACCTGCATCATGTGCTCTTGCCACTCTGCATGAAGGGTTGTCATGGCTAAAGTTGGCTCTTGAGCAACTGTGAGTCCTCAGCTGTGCTGGAGCAGCCTGGCTTGGAAATCCCACTCCTGAGGGCAAAGATGCCAGTGTATTAATAGATGTGGTTCCATCTTTAGCCCTCAGGCTGAATGTTATTAGCATTAAGGCTAAACCTAATTTTACATTGTCTGAGTATCTTGGACAAAACTAGAAAGTCCCTGAAACAGCCCTGGATGACAGCAAGGTGCAGCTGTTATCAGGGCTATTTGGGTGTTATGTGTCAGCAGCCCATGCTGGCACCATGAGGGTGGTGGGGGCTGAAGGGCTGCAGGGGAGAGGGGCTGGGGGCTTTGGGCTTCTGGTAGCAGCTTGTTCCTCTTTGCTGTTGGGAGAATTCACTGCCAGGACTTCTCAAACTTGAGGCTTGTTGTGCAGCAGCCAGGGCCAGTGCTGGTGCTGCTGCTTGGAAATGAGGATTATCTGGTGAAATGAACTGGTTCCAGTGTCCCTTCATCCCTTCACGGGGGAAGAATCCAGCCTGGCTGCCCCTGTGCTGGGGTTTCCCCTTTTTCCTCCCCTTCCAGCAGAGGACCTGGCACTGCTCTGCCTCAGCTTGCAGCTTTTCCTGCAATGGCACATGATGCCTGGCACAAAGCACTAGGATCTGCTGCCTTACCAGCACTGCCACAGATCCCAAAGGCACAACCTCTTGCCTCCTTAGAGCTGCAGGTATGAAGCCAGTCTTGCCTGCCCAGATTACCTGCCTGCTTGGCAGGATAAGACAACTTCTGGCAAAAGCACAGAGGAGAAATCACATCCCTGTGCTAGAAGTCAAAAACATTAATTAAATCTGTGGTATCATTGATTGCTATCTGAGGGGAGAGGCAGAGGGTGAGAAAAAGCTTGGGGGAAGGAAACCTAAGGAACTATTTGCTGGGAGCCTTCCTAACCTTTAAAAATAGGCTGATTATTTCTGGGATGTCTGTGTCTTCCTATGGGGAGGCCCTTGGAGTATGTCATGTTGTGCAGGGAGGGTAGGGGGAGCACATGGTTTGGTGTCCCAGGACCCTTTCCAGCTAAATATTTGATGCTACCCAGGCAGGAGGAGCTTTGTCCATGCCAAGTGGCCTGGCTGGCACTCCCATGGCAGGCACCCTAGCAGGGACAGTCAGATCCCAGATAAATCAGCCCATTTTGTCTGGGAGTGGAAAATGGGCACCCCCTGAGAACTGGTCTAGCAGTGCTGTCACAGCGCTGAGCTCTCTGCTCCCCATGTAATGGGATAGCACAAACCCATTTAGGCTGCTGGTGTTATCAGGCAAATCTGCAATTAATCCAGAAATATTCATCCCGCTAAACACCCTCATTACAAGCCATTTGCACCCGGTGGCTTTATCTAAGCACAATTGCTTCAGCTGGATTAAGCTGTGCCAGAGGCTTTTCTCTTGGACTGCAAATATCCAGCCCTCAAATGGCACACGAGGTCTGTGGCTCATGAGCCTCCAGCAGTCCCTTCTCCGTGGATCCTGCCTGTCTCCCTGCTCAGGAAGCGGGTGGCTGTGTGAGGGCAAAGCTCCCCTTTTTCCAGAGCTCTGCGTGTACCTGGCTGGGAGCTGTGGACACAGCCTGCCTGCCCCTGCCCAGGACAACTCCTGCTTTACCAGCTGGGACCAGATAACCTGCTTTACTGGCTAACCTGCTTTACCAGTGCCAGCTCACACCCCCAGCCTGCAGGTGACAGTGCCTTTGGGGGGTGGGTGCTGTCCCCAGGCCCCAGCAGGCTCGCTGGGGCACCCCACACTACACAGCAGTGGCCATGGTCCCTTACCCTGGGGACAGGCAGTGGCCTGGTGCTTGTGGTGGCCGCTTGACATGCACCATGTCCTCATCCTACTGCTGCTGTCCCTCCCCCTCCCATCGCCTGCTGTGCATGCAGGGGCAGAGGGCCAACAGCCCCCAGCCCTTCCTGGAGACCTGTTTTCCACCTCTTTGTGCTTATAGACCTGGCAGGGGCTGCGATGAGGTACTCAGAGCTGGCTCTCCTCTTTTAGCAGAGAGGATGGAAATGCAGGGACAGGAGTGGGTGTGAGGCTTTGGGGCAGGGTTTGTTGTTGGGCAAGGGGCTGGGTGGATGCTGGCACTGGGTTGCAGGGTGCCAGCAGCTGCAACACCACACTGGTGTCTATTGCATGAAGTGCTGGAAATCAATCAATGGGAATGTGTTCTGGTGGCACCAAGAGACCAGGCAGTCACATGGGAGCCAGGCTGAGGGAGGGAGCCAGGTTATATGTCAGAGCCACTATGGAGCAGAGCCCTGTTTGCTCCAGTCCTGCGCCCACAGGAGCGGCTGAAGTGCGGTGGCATTTGTAGGCAGCAGTTCCTGCCATCTGGTCCTTTCATCTCAACTTGTCTGACATGCAACTGTGCAATCAAACCTCCCTGCTTGCTTTGATTGCTTCCCAGGGATTCCTCCCTTTGCATTATAATGAAGTGACATTTTGCTGTATAAATAAACCTGAAAGTTGACACAGAAAGGACCTGTCAGCTCTAACGGTATTTGCATGTTGCCCAGAAGAAGGGAAGGGAAGGAGCTGCACAGGGACAAACTACTAGTGCTCCTGAGGACAGTGAAGATTTGCAGCAAAATGCTCTCCTGGTGCTTTGTAAAAGAAGTTGTGTCCAGGTCTGTTATGGAGCAGCAAGACTGGTGTTGCTACTGGGATCAATGTCTTAAATACTGGTCTGAGCCACCCCATTAAGCAGTAGTGCTTCTCTGGGTGGGTCTGTTTCTGTCTGCACTCAAGGATGGGATGAGGCAGTGAAAACCATGGTTTGTTCTGCATGGGCAATGCCAAGTGGAGTTTTTCTGTTGGTATAACCTCCATTTACCACTGACATCCTGCTGTAGTTCAAAGAGCAATACGAGCAAGGCACCAATCACACTGGTGCCTGCCATGGCAGACACTGCCATGGGTCAAGGTACAGTTCAGATGCTCTGGGCAGGCAGGTACCCATGTTTCTGCTGGTGTTACCTGAGCTCTTTGCGTCCTGTCAACATCAGGAGAACAGAGGAGCTGGATTTGAGGGTCAGGTCAAGCTGTGTTGCTGGGGGCAGGGCAAATGTGTCCAATTGCCTTGCAGATGTGTGCTCATCCCTGGTGCAGATCAGGTTGGTTGTCTCTGGATGTGACAGTCACAACATCCTGCTTTAGATCCTGTTCAGGACCCTTGCGTGACTCCTGCCGAGGAGTCACACCAGTGGTGTTGTGGTCAGGTTAAGACATTAGTGTTACATCAAAACCCACAAATACCTCAGTGGTTGGTGCTTGTCTCTGCTGAGCTATGTCTTCAAGTGTTTTTTTCAGCCTCTGCAAGGAGAGCCTAGTGCTGGGCATGATGTCTCGCAGGCATTCACCCCTCAGCTCTGGCTGGCATCTGCAAAAGCTGCTTCCCTGACCCATTTACTCTGCAGCCACATGTCTCGCCAGAGACCAGCTCCTGCTGCTGCCGGCAGACCTGTGTTTAATCCATTAAAAAGGCAGAATCCAGCATTTGCTAAAACACTTGACAGGACCATGGTTTTGGAAAGCAATCCACAAGCCAATCTGCAAAGCATGGCAGCACACCAGCTGCAAAATCAGGCACATCAGGCTTGCAGGGTGAGGACATAGGTATGGCTGCCCTGGCATGGCTGTGGGTCCAGCCCAGCTGCCTCCTGCCCATGCTCTTT
>NW_009953935.1:990011-990521 GCF_000747805.2 Chaetura pelagica
AGTTTTGTGGACCAGTAGAAGGGGAAAATATCCCCATACGGAGCGTGGCACAGCACAGAGTGGGTATCTCTTCTCCTGGGCAGCAGTGAGGCTGCTCCTGGCCAGCTTTGGGCTCTCCAGCTTGGTGGAGGGGTCAGGCAAGGGAACTGGAGAGCAATCCAGATGAGAGCTGACATACTGGTTGGGGCTGGAGGAGAGGCTGCAGGAGCTGGGCTGCTCTGGGAAAGGGCAGGCTGGGGGGACACTGGTACTGCCATAGAGCCAGCTGCTCCTGGAAGTTGGCTAGCAAGAAACAGCAGCTCCAGACTGGGGCTTGGTGGGTCAAACTGGGCATTAGGAGAGTGGCTGGCACACCCGTCTTCTTCCCTGGGCCCACTGCCACCCAGCCCCAGGCTGGGCTGTGCCTGGGTGACCCACATCTCCACAGCAGCCCCACGGTGTCCAGCAGAGCCAGCCCAGGCTGGCTGGCAGGTCACACAGCCCTGCTGCCTGCACGCTGCAATAGCCACT
>NW_009953935.1:990831-1008780 GCF_000747805.2 Chaetura pelagica
GAGTGGGAGGGAGCAGGAGAGCACCAAGCTGCTGTGCCCCCCTGGCCATGGGCCATGCTGGTCCAGACCTGCAGGTGGGCTTCCAACCCTAATCATGGGGGCTGGCTGAGGATGCCCTCAGTGCCTGCTCTGAGGTGGTGTGATGGGCCCATAGTGGGGTCCTGCGCTGCTGTCCCAGGGAGCAAAGTCCCCTGACCCCTCAGCACCCTCACACTGCTGATGTTCCAAGGAAACTGCTGTCAGTGGTGGGTCTGGCCACTGGTGACAGCCAGTTACTCAGAGCAGACATTCCTCATGGGCATGATGTGGATGGAGCAATTTTCTGCACAATTACTCCAGTTTATTGAGGGTGATAAACCAGTATTAAAGATGGAGGAGATGAGGCATAGGAGTGATGCGTCTTCCTTCTGTACCTATTTCTTGTCATATAGCACAGCCTGGACATTTCCTAATGGGGCTGGAAGAAGAGTGGACCTGCAGCACAGGGATTAGATCAGACTAGAAATAAGTACTTGCACTTCCTACTTAGAGTTGTATGTACTGTGGTTTCAGACTTCCTGGGCTTAACAAAGTTATCTATCCCTGTGTGCTTTGTGCAAATACCAGGTGAGGGAAAAGCAAAAGGTGCTGCTGTACAAATAGCTTTGCTGAGGAGGAGGATGTGGAAAATGAACCTCTCCTGGCAGATGGTAGCGATGCCTGGCTTTCCCACCCCTGCCTCCTTGCTTCACTCCCCTTCCTGGACCCTCTTCCCTGGCTTTTCTTCTCAAGTCTGGATCTTCTCTGCAGATTCTTGGAGCCACTCAGAGCCTCCCCTCCCGGGGCCAGTGCCTCCCTGTGCCTTTCCCTTCCCAGGGGCCTGTTACTGTCTTGTGGCACGGAGCCTTGCTGTGCTCAGCAAGAGTTATTTCTCTTTCCTCTTTGATGTGCTGCGCTCCACAGCTTGGGACCGCTGATGGGGACGAGCCCTGGCTGATGATCAAAGTCTCCCTGCTGAGCTCTGCTGCACCCTGGCCTGTTCTCTGGGATTTCCAGGTGGGAAATCCCTTGGTGTTGCTCTGGGTGGTGGCATGAAGCACGGTCTGGTGAGTGCCAGGAGCTACCTGCATGCCACAGGGACCAGAGCCAGCGTGGCACAGCACTGGCTGCTGATAACTGAGAATGGAAGAGACAAAAGATTACTCCAGAAAACCACAAGCCATCGTGGCCAAACCTAGCCACTGGGAAAGGTCCAAATATGTCTGTATGCTGCATTGGTGGCTACCAGGTGAACTGGCCAGAAGCATTTCCTTTGTGTGCCACTGGTGCTGGGCTGGTGGAGGCCGATGCTGCAGTGCAGGTGCTGGCCCTGGCTCGTGGGCTCCCCGGGGAGGGGGCTGTGTTGCCCTGGGGGCTGCTTCAAGCCCAAGAGGTCCCTGGGTCCCCACAGGTCTCCAAGGCTGGTGTAGACAGCAGAACATCACAGCTCTGTGCTGGTGAAGGGCTGGTGGGACCCATGGAATTGCTCACATCCAGCTTGTTATCGCACGCTTTGCCAATGGGAGAAACCACCTGCCTGATTAAATAGCAGTAATGAGCTTGGCATAGCCAGCTATGCCTGAGCACACTGCAAACTGCAGTGACACTTAGAAGAGGAAATGTGCTGCCTTCTGGGGCTCTCTGCTAATATTTAGAAGGCTGACAGCTGTGTCCTGAGCAGAGGCAATACAAGGTATAATTAGAGAAGCTGCTTGGATAGTGTTGTTACAAGAGTGATGTTAAAATAATGGTGTGAAAGGAAAAGCTGGGGCTGTATGTATCTGGGGTGTGCGTGCTATGCTAGGCACTGTGCCCAGCATGCTGCAGTGATATGTTTAAGGCAGCCTCTGCTGAGGGAAATTAGCATCTCTGAGCTGTACACAAGGTACACTCTGTTCTTCGGATGCAAGTTAGGAGTCACATTTAAAACCATCCAACAGAACATTTTCCAATTTTTATTTATCGACGAGTGTCTATGTGTATTCCTAGGGAATGAAATATTTATCTCCAGACACACGTGTGCAGAATGTGAGAGTGCCAATGTATTATTTATCGTCTTCTTCCCTGGGCCCACTGCCACCCAGCCCCAGGCTGGGCTGTGCCTGGGTGACCCACATCTCCACAGCAGCCCCACGGTGTCCAGCAGAGCCAGCCCAGGCTGGCTGGCAGGTCACACAGCCCTGCTGCCTGCATGCTGCAATAGCCATTGTTTTTATTCTCTTTCTGGTTGTCACAGACAGCACAAAAGTCCTTGAGGTGGGTGGAGGCTGCCCTCCCTTGAGCTGTTAAGTAGGACATTTCTGTGACTTGTCCTGGTGCCCTGCTTCTGCCTGTCCCTGCCAGCCCTGCACACCGGGACCAACAGGGACAGGATGTGGGGTCAGTATCCTGCAGGGAGCAAAGCCCTAGGCCTGGGCACTTCTTGGAGGCTGCAGACACCAGCCTGAGAAGGCATGTATTTTTGGGGACATAGTGCTTTTGCCCCTACCCTGCTCTTGTGATGGCTTTGCTCCCTGGAGTGGCAGGGAGCAGGAGAGCACCAAGCTGCTGTGCCCCCCTGGCCATGGGCCATGCTGGTCCAGACCTGCAGGTGGGCTTCCAACCCTAATCATGGGGGCTGGCTGAGGATGCCCTCAGTGCCTGCTCTGAGGTGGTGTGATGGGCCCATAGTGGGGTCCTGCGCTGCTGTCCCAGGGAGCAAAGTCCCCTGACCCCTCAGCACCCTCACACTGCTGATGTTCCAAGGAAACTGCTGTCAGTGGTGGGTCTGGCCACTGGTGACAGCCAGTTACTCAGAGCAGACATTCCTCATGGGCATGATGTGGATGGAGCAATTTTCTGCACAATTACTCCAGTTTATTGAGGGTGATAAACCAGTATTAAAGATGGAGGAGATGAGGCATAGGAGTGATGCGTCTTCCTTCTGTACCTATTTCTTGTCATATAGCACAGCCTGGACATTTCCTAATGGGGCTGGAAGAAGAGTGGACCTGCAGCACAGGGATTAGATCAGACTAGAAATAAGTACTTGCACTTCCTACTTAGAGTTGTATGTACTGTGGTTTCAGACTTCCTGGGCTTAACAAAGTTATCTATCCCTGTGTGCTTTGTGCAAATACCAGGTGAGGGAAAAGCAAAAGGTGCTGCTGTACAAATAGCTTTGCTGAGGAGGAGGATGTGGAAAATGAACCTCTCCTGGCAGATGGTAGCGATGCCTGGCTTTCCCACCCCTGCCTCCTTGCTTCACTCCCCTTCCTGGACCCTCTTCCCTGGCTTTTCTTCTCAAGTCTGGATCTTCTCTGCAGATTCTTGGAGCCACTCAGAGCCTCCCCTCCCTGGGGCAGTGGCTCCCTGTGCCTTGCCCTTCCCAGGGGCCTGTTACTGTCTTGTGGCACGGAGCCTTGCTGTGCTCAGCAAGAGTTATTTCTCTTTCCTCTTTGATGTGCTGCGCTCCACAGCTTGGGACCGCTGATGGGAATGAGCCCTGGCTGATGATCAAAGTCTCCCTGCTGAGCTCTGCTGCACCCTGGCCTGTTCTCTGGGATTTCCAGGTGGGAAATCCCTTGGTGTTGCTCTGGGTGGTGGCATGAAGCACGGTCTGGTGAGTGCCAGGAGCTACCTGCATGCCACAGGGACCAGAGCCAGCGTGGCACAGCACTGGCTGCTGATAACTGAGAATGGAAGAGACAAAAGATTACTCCAGAAAACCACAAGCCATCGTGGCCAAACCTAGCCACTGGGAAAGGTCCAAATATGTCTGTATGCTGCATTGGTGGCTACCAGGTGAACTGGCCAGAGAGCCTTGCTGTGCTCAGCAAGAGTTATTCCTCTTTTCTCTTTGATGTGCTGCGCTCCACAGCTTGGGACCGCTGATGGGAATGAGCCCTGGCTGATGATCAAAGTCTCCCTGCTGAGCTCTGCTGCACCCTGGCCTGTTCTCTGGGATTTCCAGGTGGGAAATCCCTTGGTGTTGCTCTGGGTGGTGGCATGAAGCACGGTCTGGTGAGTGCCAGGAGCTACCTGCATGCCACAGGGACCAGAGCCAGCGTGGCACAGCACTGGCTGCTGATAACTGAGAATGGAAGAGACAAAAGATTACTCCAGAAAACCACAAGCCATCGTGGCCAAACCTAGCCACTGGGAAAGGTCCAAATATGTCTGTATGCTGCATTGGTGGCTACCAGGTGAACTGGCCAGAAGCATTTCCTTTGTGTGCCACTGGTGCTGGGCTGGTGGAGGCCGATGCTGCAGTGCAGGTGCTGGCCCTGGCTCGTGGGCTCCCCGGGGAGGGGGCTGTGTTGCCCTGGGGGCTGCTTCAAGCCCAAGAGGTCCCTGGGTCCCCACAGGTCTCCAAGGCTGGTGTAGACAGCAGAACATCACAGCTCTGTGCTGGTGAAGGGCTGGTGGGACCCATGGAATTGCTCACATCCAGCTTGTTATCGCACGCTTTGCCAATGGGAGAAACCACCTGCCTGATTAAATAGCAGTAATGAGCTTGGCATAGCCAGCTATGCCTGAGCACACTGCAAACTGCAGTGACACTTAGAAGAGGAAATGTGCTGCCTTCTGGGGCTCTCTGCTAATATTTAGAAGGCTGACAGCTGTGTCCTGAGCAGAGGCAATACAAGGTATAATTAGAGAAGCTGCTTGGATAGTGTTGTTACAAGAGTGATGTTAAAATAATGGTGTGAAAGGAAAAGCTGGGGCTGTATGTATCTGGGGTGTGCGTGCTACGCTAGGCACTGTGCCCAGCATGCTGCAGTGATATGTTTAAGGCAGCCTCTGCTGAGGGAAATTAGCATCTCTGAGCTGTACACAAGGTACACTCTGTTCTTCGGATGCAAGTTAGGAGTCACATTTAAAACCATCCAACAGAACATTTTCCAATTTTTATTTATCGACGAGTGTCTATGTGTATTCCTAGGGAATGAAATATTTATCTCCAGACACACGTGTGCAGAATGTGAGAGTGCCAATGTATTATTTATCACTGCTTCCCTTCTGTGGCTTGTGAATAACTCATGAAGCCTGGTTGCCCGGCACAGCCTGTAGCTGGTGGCCACTGCAGGCCAGCTCAGGGCATCCTGCCCCTGGGGCAGGCATTGCTCTTGCCATCAGGCTCCCTGTGAGTCTCACTGGCTCTGCCCATGGTGGTTGGTGTGGGTCGTGGCTCCCTGTCTGCAGATGGGGTTATAGGACCAAGGAGCCAAAGGGGAAGTACATGAGCAGCAGGGTCTTTGCCATGCTCATGTGGAAGGAGCAGGGAGGGCTGCAGGTTCCTGGTTTGGGCACCAAGAAGGGAAGCTGAGGCAGCACCACTGGTGAGCCAAATGCACTGTGCTGGGCTCTGTGGAAACGCAGATGTCAGGTGAGGGGAGCTGCTGTGTAACTGACACCCCTGATATGGGAGACATCACTTGTAATAAAGCTGTGAGAGCTGCCACCGGGCAGGACATGCATTCTGGGAGGGGTTGGGTGGTGGCAGCTCAGATCCCTGAACAGTGGCTGAGGCAGGGAGCCCTGTTGCAGGGCTGGGGCCTGGGTCAGCAGCCAGGCTGCTCACACACAGCCTTTGCCTCCCTGGCCTCTGGGAGCTATGCAGTGGGCTTTGTGGATGGCAAACTGGGGAAAAGGAAAGCAGCCAGAGCCTGTTCTGGGGTCTCTGGGGATCTGTTGGTGCAAATCTGGGCCCCATGGTGCTTGCTGATCTGGGATCTTGCATTTGAAAGATACTGTGAGTGAACCAGAGCAGGTGGGTGTCAGGCACAGTGTATGGCTTTGCACATATAACTCTAGTTCAAATGATGTGCAAAAAAAAAGATTACCTTTCTGCTGAGCTGAAATAACACCTTTCTCCAGTGTTTAAGATGGACTTGGATAAACCAGACACCAGGGAGCTTTCTCATTCCCCTATAGAGTAACTACAGACAAATCAGCACTGCTGAGCAAGCTGTGAGGTTGGAGTCTGGTCCTGAAGGAAGAAAGGGAGAGGGTCCTCTTGGTGGGGTGACACAGAAGCTAAGGAGCTCATGCCTCTCACAAGTGGTTCTAAAGCAGTGCACAGCTCTGACTCTAGGGTAGCATGAGTCAGAGCAGGGGAGAGATTACACAAGACCTAAAAGAAATAAAGTACAGCATTAATAACAGAATGGCACTAAATTACTTGATAAGTGCATTATCCCCCCTACATTACCTGCTGGCAGCAGGAGCATCCTTGCCTTTTGTGCAGAGAGAGGATGGATGGCTGGCAGCATGGCTTGCTTGACTTTGACCCTCCAGCACTGCTGATCTCTTGCTCTCTGCAGAAATGCTTGCAGACTGCTCATATGGGTGAGGGCTATTGATAAATAGTGTCCCCTTTGGACATGAAGTGCAGCAGCTGTTCAGCTTTGCACAGCATCTGAGAGCATGGACCTGGCAGGGGTGGCTGGAGGAACTCTGTTGGCAGGCTGCAGTTACCTTTGCTGTCATCTGTCCAGGGCCAAGCAACCATCCTGCTCCTGGCAGGGGTCTGTCCTTATCCAGCAGGCTGCAGAAGGAGCTGGGGGGCTCAGGGACCAGCCATCCCACAGCCAGCACAGAGGAGCAGTAAAAGGGGTATGCAGAGGGCTGGGGGTCTCATTGCTAGAGTATCCCTTGCCCCATAGAGTCCAGTGGGGTGTGCAGCCCAAGGCTGAGCAGGACTCAGTGACACAGGGAGGGCACCACTGGGCAGTGCCAGGATTCTCCTGCTGAGTCTTGGTATCTTTGCAGCTGGAGGAGCTGCCATAGTTCCTGTGCCCTCCTAGGGCCATATCTCCAAAGAGAAATGGAAATACTGTCATAGCAGCTCAGTGTGTTGTTGGACTTGCTCACAGAGGCAGAGCCCCCAGGAAGGCCATAGTGCCTGCAGCATTTGCAGGACAAGAGAAGTTTTTTATTCATCCCTGGAGAGGAAGTGCTCACTTGGCCAGCTGAGCAAAGCTCAACACCCACCAGACCTGGGTGCTGCAAGTCCTCAGTGCCAGTGAGCCAAGAGGCAGCACAGCTGGGTGGGAGCCAGCAGCTGACCAGCTGCAGAAAGTCAGCAACATCCGTCATCCTCTTAAGAGCATCATTTGGCACTGAGCTATTTCTAGGCCACAGCAGTTACTGGGAAGGCATTATGGGGCTGTGGAGGACAGCTTGTCTCTCAGCTGGAGGTGCACTTGTTGGCTTGGGAGCAGCTCACACCAGCTATCCTTTGGGAGCTCCCTGGCTTTTGACTGCACCTCCACTTCAGAGCCCGGGCTCCTCATGTGTGTTTTCACAATGTTCACACACTTCAGGTTTCTAGGCCAAGCAAAAGCTTTGATTCTGTGCTGCACTCAGCAGCTCTCTGTGAAGGTAGCCTGCAGTTAAGTAAGGTGAGAGGCTGAAAGTGGTTCAATTTTGCAACAATAGCTGGGAACAAAGTACAGATTTTACCACTTAAAACTGGGACAAAACAGAGCTGGAAGGTTTTTGTGGGGTTGTTTGTTGGGTTTTTTTTCCCCCGTTTTCCTTTTAACACCCAGGAGCCTTTTTTGAATTGAATTAAGTATACAGTGTCCATGGCCTTTGCCTCATACTGGAGCATTCCTGTTTGCATCCAAACAGCAAAGCCAGGGCAGGGCAGGAGCACCTGGGGAGAAAAGGATGCATAAGAAGTGGAGGAAAGGGACTTTACCTTGTTTGCTTTCGTGGTCAGGGCTCATCCTGGTGTCAGTCTGCTGGCTCTTCTCAGGACTCTTATTTTTTTCTTCTTACTTTGTCCTTCAGGCAGCACATCCAGCTCACATCTGGGCCTGGGGTACATAAGAGTGACACTAAGACAAGCAATTAATCCTAATTGAGCATGTGCTGCTACACTGCCCTGGAGATAGCCCAGTGGCTTTTGCTTTCCTTCCACCCTAGGATGACCTGCAGAGCATCTCTTCACCTTGCCAAAGAGTATTTTTATGTTAAAAGACTAAAAGTCATCATTGCTGTAATGGTTCTTATGGCAACCCAGTGAACTGAGCTCTTAAAAGCTCCTCAGGCTTAATGCATCTCTGGTACGTGGGCTGCTATGCTTGCCTTACCCCTGGGAACACAGGCAAGTCCTGGGGCTGCGCCAGCTCTGCTCTGAGCTGCTCCCCAAACAGGAGAGAATGCAAGTAGCAAAGCAAGTGCAAGCACTGCCACCTCAGTCACCCACCACTACCTTCTGTATGGATGCCATATGGCCCATAACCTTGGAATCATTTCCCTCCTTGCAGTCTGAATTTTAAATCACCCCACTGTCTCCTCCTGAAAACCTGCTGAGCTGAAGCCACTGCAGGTCACATTGTGCAATTTGCTGTTGCAAGACAAAGAAAACAAGTTCTTCTTTTTCACAATTACCAAACCACTTCATCAAGCAATTTCCCTGCCTCTGCGCTTCGGTTTCAGTTAACAGGATTCCTTGGGGAGGGAAAGTCTAACTGCACCTCCGAGTGCATCACTGCTGCTTCTGCTATTACAGATGATTGTGAAAAATTGCTTAAGTGCCGTATCTGCTGGCAGAAGCTTTTCTGTGCCTGGCACTAGAGCCCAACCTGGATGAGGCTCACGGGGGCTGTGGGTGGGCACTGGCCAGAGGGGCCCACGCAGCCCCACCTCAGCCCTCTGGCTTTCAGCTGCCTCTCTGCAGGGTCTAACCCCTCTGCCCGTCACAGCGTGGCTGTCACTGGGGACTCTGCCTTTGCATGTTGTGAAAGCTCCTGGTCCTGATGAAGTGGCTCCCACCAGCGCAGTCCCAGGGGCTTGGCACAGCCCGGGAGGGGGAATGCCACCCTGCCCCAGGGCAGAGGGCAGGATGGGGCTGTCCCTGCAGCATGCAGACGTTACGGGGGAACCACAAGCCTCCATATGAAGCAACTGCCTGTGGTGGCCACACATGTCCCTGGCCAGCACCCGAGCCAGTGGTGCCGCTTGGCTGCACCGAACCAGGGGACAGTGGTTTCCTTCCCATCACCCCGGAGTGGTGGGTCTGTCAGCGGGGCTGTTCAGGCTGATGGGCACTACAGGGGGGACTGCCACTGGCTGGGGCAGACCACCATGGCCAGCCCTAGGATCCAGCAATGCCAGCTCCTGCCAGGTGTGGGGTCTGTGTCCACGCTTCAGAGCTGCCCTACTAGTCCTTCCCCAGGGGCAGGAGGACTGAGGAGCAGGATCCCCCCATACCTGCTCTTCTGCAGTGTGAGGGCAGCACCCCCATTTTGTGGAGGGCAGCACCTGGGGTCTTGGCTCACTGCAGCTCAGCTGCCAGCCTCTGGCAGCCCTGAGGAGCCCAAGGGGGTGCCCAGGTTCCCAGCTGGTCACAGCTCTGCTCCAACCTCTCCAAACTTCCTGCATTTGTTTCACTCGAGCTACTCAGGGGAAGTAGCACGTTGTTGTGTCTTCAGCTCAGGGTCTATTTAGAGAAGGATAATGCCATTGTGGGGGAGGACAATGAGAGTATGAAATGCCTAAAATTCTGTCTCTTGATATTTTGACTAATTATTTCTTTTTTATATTTTTTTTTCCCCTTCAAATTGGTATTTCCTTGGAAAACCACAGTGAGATTTGATGGACCTTAGGCAGGTTGCAGGACGCAGTAAAGCATGAGTCAGCCCCACCAAGATGAGTCCAGGGTGATCTTTGCTTTAGATTGACTGCAGGCAGGTGAATCCTGCCTCATGTCTGCTCAGGGCCAGATCAGAGGAAGGTCAGGTTATGAAAGAGAAGGGACACAGGAGCAGACATCTCCAGGAGACCTTGGTGCACAGGACAGCAACCGCCCCCTCCTGCCACTTTCTTGGGGATATGTTTAGCTCCTGGTTTGCTCAGGGAACCCAGCTGAGCACCTGGGATGTCTTAATGTCATTGTCCCAACTGAGAAGGCTTTAGGGGACTTTTTTTCTTTGCAGGATAGAACTAATTGAACCTGACATCAGAGAGAGTTGTCGGGTCCTGAAATAGCTTTCTGCATGATGTTACTCACAAAGGTGCCACGGGGAAGCATGGGTTTAAGTGTCCACAGAGCTGCTTTTGCAGGCGCTGGGAGGGTGCGTGGCCAGGCACTGCACCTGAGGACAGGTCATGTCTAGAGTCCTGGCAGCCTGAACTGGAGAGTGGGACTGATGACTGTCACGGCCTGGCTGATGAACCTCTAGTCTGGGTTAGCAATAAAGATTATCAGTCTTTTTAGGGCTGCACAGCACGTCCTTGCAATAGCCCATGTCTGCAGCAGTCCTTGCTCACTGGCAGCAGCCCTGGAGTTTCTGGTTTCCCTGGCATTTCTCTCTTTTGAAACAGCAGTGAAAGCCAGACAGTGAGCAGGTTCAAGCTCACTTCAAAGCAGCTGTACTCAAAAGATCTCCATGGGATTGGGGCAGGAGATTAAAAAGGGAGACAGCAGAACTTCTAGTGGCCTTTCTTAGCAATGACTGTGTACCTTCTGGCCACCAGCTTCAGTAGATCCTGGTGGACCTTAGGGCCTCTTGCATGGCTGTTCACTCTGCTGGAAATCTGCTGAGACCTTACTCCAGCCAGGGCTGGAGCCAGAGATTTTTTGCAGCAAGCTCATGCTTAGGTGATAACTGCTGTACTGGTGTGTATAGGAGTATTTCTGTACTGGTGTACTGGGCATAACTGCTGTACTAGTGCAGGGACTCCCTTTGCCATGCAGAGTCTTTGCATTATGAGACACTCTCTAAAGCCTGCCCATTGCTTAAGAAAGTAAAATTAGATCAGAGTGGTGCTAAACATAAGCGGCTCAGTTCTCATCCCACACCTTGCTGGAGCTGTGTGGAAGGTGGGAGGCAGAATGGGACACAGTATCACCTGCAGGGGCAGTGACAGACTGCCCTGGGGAGCCCTAGCTCATAGACCTGCCCCATCCCTGCACTGCTCAGAACTGGACGTGTGGAGCCATTGAGGATGCTGGGGTGATGCAGGACATGGACATGGGGTGTTGTTGCTGCTGAGCCAGGGCAGAGACCTCCAGGTGAATCAGGCTGTATCCCAGACAAAGGTGAATGGGATGGGGAAGGGCTTACCATGGCCCTGTCTGCTCCTCAGGGAGTAGACACAGCACATACCCTGCTCCCTGCAGCCACATCCCTCCCTTTGCACATTTGCCTCCTGGCCATGGTGCCTGTTTCTGCTGGGGCCCTGGCAAGCTGCCTTTGGTTCCAGCTCCCCTGGAGTCCCCAGGAAAGGTGGTGGGCAGGGCACAGACCCCAGGACCTGCACTTGCTGCTAGGAAGTCTCAATTTCCTCCCAGATAGGCCAAGTCCATGTTCAGAATTCATCACGGCTAACACTCAACTTTAATTAGCTATTGCAAATGAACGTTCCTGCTAGTAGCTGCCTGGTGCCAGCTCTCCACTTGTGCTAGTCTTGTCTCCTGGGCCACCACAGACATGGATACAGCTGCCCCTGGGGGTCAGCAACCACAGTGTGCACAGGCAGAGAAAGCACAGGCCTCCCTGCTCAGAAACAAGTATTTCCAGACTCTGCTCCTCCACTTTCAGGAGATGCTCTTGCACTGAGGTGAGCTGATCTCAGACCATCCCACTGCTGATCCTGGAGGTGAAGTTAAAATCCCTGTGCCATGCAGAGGGAAATGAGGCTTCCCAAAGCCCAGAGCAATGTACTGGGGAAATACCACATCCCTACCCACTGTCCCTGCTGGCTGCCTTACCATCCCTGTGGACCTGCTTCATGCAGTAGAGTAAGTCACTGGTTGGGAAAGCAGGTGGCTGTGTGCACATTTGGCTATATTGTTTCATAATTATTAGCAGAGAGACTGAAAATGTAATTATGATAATTAAGCTAAATCGCAGTATTCCTACAGGAGCTACCAAATTATTTATATCAACTTTTCATCCTATTCCCTTAACCGTTGCTTGCCCAGAGGAGGAGGAGGCTGCACCGTGTGCTGGCACTGCCCGTCCTCTCGGGTCCCTCCTGAAACAGCAGCGAGAGGCAGCTCCTCATCAGCTTGAAACTGGGGTGGGAAAGGAGCTGTGAGACAGCGGCCCGAGGGCAGGAGTGTTCCGGGGTCCAGGAGCCACAGCAAGAGGAGGGAGCTGGAGGGGAGGGAGTGTGCAGGGCTGGGCAAGGCTGCCTGGAAAGGGCAGAGCGATGCTGGGCAGATGCTCAGCAGGAGGTGGCTGCCAGGGCTGGATTTGGTCGCTGCATCTCCTGTCCCTGGGGATCGAGGCCGTACCTGCCACCCTGATTTTTGGAGCCAGAGTGAGCACAGAGCTCAGGGTGGCAGGACTCGAGGGCCGTGCCCAGGCCAGCCCACTGCTGAGCCCAGCTCTGCACACAGGGTGGATGAGCTGAGTCCCCAGCAGCAGCCTGACGCTCTGCCAGCTCCCTCCAGGAACACTGTCAGCTCCAATTACTGTCTCACTTGAGCTTGCTCCTGCACCCGAGCAGCCTCTGCAACTTCACGGTGCCACAGGAACCGCAACGAATCCTGTCCCATAGCCTTTTCCTTGCATCCCCTGGGATCTGCAGAGCACCCTGGCTGGAGCAGCAGGGATTTCCAGATCTGGACATGGCTGAGCATGTCACCCCTCTGTGCTGGCTGGCAGCAGGTCCAGCTGCAGGAGACAGAGCTGGCCAGCAACCCCCCATTTTGGAGCCGGCACTGCCCGTCCTCTCGGGTCCCTCCTGAAACAGCAGCGAGAGGCAGCTCCTCATCAGCTTGAAACTGGGGTGGGAAAGGAGCTGTGAGACAGCGGCCCGAGGGCAGGAGTGTTCCGGGGTCCAGGAGCCACAGCAAGAGGAGGGAGCTGGAGGGAAGGGAGTGTGCAGGGCTGGGCAAGGCTGCCTGGAAAGGGCAGAGCGATGCTGGGCAGATGCTCAGCAGGAGGTGGCTGCCAGGGCTGGATTTGGTCGCTGCATCTCCTGTCCCTGGGGATCGAGGCCGTACCTGCCACCCTGATTTTTGGAGCCAGAGTGAGCACAGAGCTCAGGGTGGCAGGACTCGAGGGCTGTGCCCAGGCCAGCCCACTGCTGAGCCCAGCTCTGCACACAGGGTGGATGAGCTGAGTCCCCAGCAGCAGCCTGACGCTCTGCCAGCTCCCTCCAGGAACACTGTCAGCTCCAATTACTGTCTCACTTGAGCTTGCTCCTGCACCCGAGCAGCCTCTGCAACTTCACGGTGCCACAGGAACCGCAACGAATCCTGTCCCATAGCCTTTTCCTTGCATCCCCTGGGATCTGCAGAGCACCCTGGCTGGAGCAGCAGGGATTTCCAGATCTGGACATGGCTGAGCATGTCACCCCTCTGTGCTGGCTGGCAGCAGGTCCAGCTGCAGGAGACAGAGCTGGCCAGCAACCCCCCATTTTGGAGCAGGACAGCATGGAAGGAGCACAGTCGTTTGCTGAGGCCAGTTCTCCAGGGGAGAGCTCGCATCCTTCCCACAGACCTGAGGACACATTTGGGTCATAGGAACAGCTGATGTGTACCATGACATGCCACTACCAGGTCAGGGCACTTGGGATGGAGCTGCAGGGCACTTGCATGAAAGCCCAGATGCCTGCAGCAATCAGCCCCTGCCCCTTGGCAGTCCTGGGCTATCCCATCCCAGACTTTGCCCAGCTCCTGCCACCAACTGGGCTTGGTTTAAACCTGCAGATGGGAGCTGAGCTTTAGCTTACCTATGCTGAGCATTCAGAACATCTCCCAGCTTGGGAGAAAGTGTTTTGCAACCTTTCTCCCACCTCTACCTATTGACAGTGGCATGGACCACAGTGACCTGGCAGGTGCTGTGCAGCAGCAGCCTGGAGCTCAGCTCCTCGCAGAGCCACCACATCATTCTAAGGGCAGGATTGGGCCCATGTCCTTCATTATATAACTGTCTCTCTGAGTGTTTTCCTAGCACTCAGCACTCCCACCAGGCAGAGGCCCCACTGGCAAGGGGGAATGTCATGTTTTTCTGAACACATAGCTTTGATTTCATAGCAGTAGCCAATTCCACACACACAAACTCCCAAGCTCTTGCACCTTGCAGGGCATCAACCAAGATGGGATGGGTGATGGAGCTGCAGGAAGAAGCAGAACTCCAGAGGCCGGGTCAGGTTGATTCATCCACAGGGCTCAGGAGCCCTGCAGATGACTAATCTGACCTGGCCTCTGGGACCCCATGCTGTCCCTGCCCTGCCCTGCCCTGGCTGCCTGCCCTCACATTCCTGTCCCCCACAGATCATCTCACTCCAACTGCTGGGGAAAACAGCCCCTGCTGCTACCAGCATCTGGGGTGAGGAGGGGGAGCTGCCTCCATGGCACGTGAGCTCTGCAGGAGCCAGGGCTGCTGCTGGCCTTGGAAATGCAGGGGTTTTTTTTTCCTCCCAGCTGCAGGAGAAGCGTGAGGTGAAGCACAGCTGGCCAGTGCTGTGCACAGCTTGCAGCACTGCAGGTTCTTCCCAGCACCAGTGGGACCCCGGCCACCCTCACCCAGGAAAACCAGGGGATGTTGTGGTGCTGTCACACTCCCTGGGATGGTTTGAAGGTAGGAGACCTGCCTTGTGCTTCCTCTGCAGGTTGAAATTTGGGGGGTTTGCCCACTAAGTAATGAGGGCTTAAGTATGATGGCCAAGAATTGGGCAATGGGAGAGTCGTGGTGTCTTGGGGATGACTAACAGCAGTGGGACAGGTCAGCTGCTCTTCTCCAACACACGGCTGAGGAGGAAATCCTGACGCCTTCCTGCTTCCCCATAAGAGTCACAGTGTGTGTGCTGAAGGTGACTTGGAACTGCCCCAGGGGCTGGAGTTGTACTTGCTACTGAATATTACCCCAAAAACCCAAGAGGTTTTCACCTCCTGGGAATCCAAAGCAGCCCCTCAGCCAGCAGTTCTCACAGCATCACTTCTGGCCAGGCAAACTGGATGTCTCCTGTGCAGGGCATGTCACCAAACTGAACTGCAAGTAATTTGGGATCTAAATGAGTTCTGCAGTCTGGGCCAAAAGTCATTTCATGACCTGGCTCACTTCACTTGACCACTGGCTATTTTTTCTAGTTCTAAATTATATTTTTTCCTGTTATGTATGAAGAAGATCTAAGGATAAGAGAAGGGCAGAGAAAAACAAGAAGCTGCACGTGGGATCATGCAAACACTTCCACATTTGTCTGGCCTCCTCAGCCTCCTTACCTATGTGCAGAAACAAGTCTGTAGTACACCAGCAAATACATAAAGTCAACAAATGGTAATAGCAACAAGTGCTCTTTTTCCCTTAATCTCTTTGCATTCAGGGTTTCATTATGGTTGACTAGAACAACCACATGCTCTGATTAGCTGGAACATGCTCTGGAAATCTCAGGCACCTAGTGGAATACCCAAGCTGACTTGCCAGAGCATTGGCCTCATGTGCCAGATTCTCACCAGCAGTTGAAGCCTTTGGAGCAGGATCATTGTCTTTCCCACTGTTGTATCATTTGTTATTGGTATTTTCTGGCCAATTCACCTTCTGTTGCCTGTTGGGCTGGCACTGTGTGGAGCTCAGTGTTCAACCTTGCTGTGCTGGAAAACTCCAAGGGCTGCTGGAGCCCAGCTGCTGTGCTGGTGAGCAGGGTAGGGATTTACACCAGTGACAGGATAGCAATGCCTAGCTTGTAATTCTACAGACATCTGAAAGCCTCTGCTCCCACATTTGACTTCTCCCAAACCCAATCCAACCTCACCATGAGAGCATTCAGGCTGCCTTTGCTCTCCCTTTGTGAGCCCATCCCCAGGAAAGCAGCAGTTGGACAGGGCTGCTGGCTGGTGGGGAGCAGCATTTGGAGGCTGCCCTTGTGCCTCGGCTGTGTCAGGGGCTGATCCACCATCCCGAGCTGTGGAGCTGAGTTAGCATTTATGGATGCAGCCTGGTGGATGGGGGAATGCAGGTCTGTGTTGACAGCCAGAGCAGGGGCTGTGCCATACTCTGTGGGACACTATGCCTGGTCTGTCTGGGGCAGCCTGGCACTGGAGCTGACATCAGCCCCGGTGCTGAACAGACACCACACAACAGTTTGTCCTCAACCAATGGGAGCAACACCTGGGACAGGAACAGCCTCACAGAAGTCAGCAGAGGCTGCCTGTCCCATAGAGGCCTTTCCCAGAGCCCTGCTCATCTCCTGGGCTGCCTCTCCATCAGCCAGCATCAGGCTTTTCAGCCTTGCCAGAAGTTGTTTCAAAGGAAAACCATTAGGAGCTCAGCCCTGAATGTATTACAGAGAGGGTCTCGCTCTCTCCTCCCCTCCTCATCCTAGGGATATTCTTCTTCAAACCTGCTCTGCAGAAAATACAAAGACCTTTTTCTCCTCACATGCACTTGCTCTCATTTGTGGGCCCATGCATGCGGCTACAGGGAGGACACAGCAGTTAGGCACACGTGAATAACCTCACAATAGCATACCTGGATTTTATTTTATTTTCAATAGTTCTAGAACCAACATATCCCAGGCACAAAGGGATTTGGACCCTACATTTACAACGAATTATCTGTACCAGCCTCTAAGGAAACTGCACAGTAGCCCTGCTAATGGCTTCAAGAGGAAATGCTTCAGGCTCTGGTGGCTGCTGCTGCTCAGGGAATTCTGCTTTCAGCTGCAGCATGCAATAAAAACCTTCCCTTACTGTTGCAGATGTGATGGCTCTCCTGGAGAGAGGAAAGACATTGACTGAGCTAATACCATTAACCACCTCAAAGCACACACAGAGGTTGTAAAGCAACAACCACCTGGTCATTCACTGACAGGGGTTAGATCAAACCAGCCTGTGCATTCTCCAGCGTGCCCTGCCAGCTCTTGGGACTGTATCCCTGCCCTGCTCCCAGTGCTGCCTGCTCCCCCCACCCCAGGAGAAAACAGGCAGGGACAAAGGCCTGGGCATAGACCTAATGCACTTGTGATCTCCACCAAAGTTGATCTCCACTCGCAGTCCCCACCCCCGGGACAGCACTGCAGGATAAGCTCTTCCCCCTCATTGTCTGCACCTTCCCTCCTTGGGAAAGGCAAGAGCAGCTTTGCCTGAGAAAAAGCAGTAAGGTATTTTTTCTTTTGCCAGGTGTAGCTCAGCAGTGCTAGCCTGAGCATGATCTGTGCTTCTATCCAGCTGTGGCCACTGTCACCTGCATCTCGCTGCCTAGTGTGGGCTGAGTGTGACCTGGGCAAGGAGGTGCCCACTCTGTGGGAAGCTCCCCTCTCTCACCATTGCCCCTTCCTGTGCAAACCAGCCCAGCATGGCTGGTTTTCAGACTGATACATGCTGAGGCAATAGTAATAGCTCCTCACCAGTGCAGTGGCAGATTTTGCAATCTGTTTTAATGAGGTATTTACAAGTTCAGAGGCTGGCTCCTTGCACAAGGAGTGTGGCCGGGCCCCGGCAGCTGGTTGGGCTTTTCATCAACATTCCTCCAACTCGCCCAATTGCAGCACAGGCACAGTGGAAAACATTTAGACATCAGAAATGCCAGATTAATTATCTCTTTAATTGATACCTCCACTTGGGGACAAATGAAACCGGAACATCCCTACTGCCCTGGGAACCTGCCACTTACAAACAGATTTACAGCTAAAAATACAGTGGCAGTCCCGTGGCTAATCAACTTCACTGCTTACCCTGGGTGAGGTTATGAAATTGTTTCAGGCTGGGGCTGAGTGCCGAGGGACCAGCTGCATCAGTGCCCAACTGCAGACCTGGTGATGCTGTGCTGTGCATGCTGCTGGGCAATGGGCAGCAAGACCCACACACGAGCCCTACCTGTGAGCCCCACCACAGCCCTGGAGATGTGTGGGTAGGTTCTTGAGCCTGTGATGCAGTCAGAGAGCCCCAACACCAGGCTTCTTGTATGTTCCTGACCCTGTCATTACAGGTTGCAGAGAAAAATCTTATCCCTGTGTCTTGTAACAGACCTGAAGTGCTCGGTG
>NW_009953935.1:1009234-1009853 GCF_000747805.2 Chaetura pelagica
TCCCTACAGTTTTCCAGCTGGCTCAGGAGTCCCACTCGATGCTTGCAAGGTGCCCTCCTGCAGCTCCAACACATCCCAAGGCAATCCCTCCCCCATCTCCTTACAGGAACACACACACACACAGAGAGGCCAAATTGCCACAGCGACCCCAGTTTCTTTTAAATTACTGTCATCTTTATTTTCTTCACGTATGTGCAAACAGAGGAGATCGGAATGGTGGTGTTCTTAAAAATAACAAAATGTATTTGCATACATTTCCCTATGTACAGGTGAACAGCCACAAGTAGAGTCTTCTTTTGCACAGCAAAAGATCTAGAGCATCGAGACCGGGGACAGGACCGAGGGCCAAGAGAAAAAAAAAAGGGTCTAACTTAAAAATAATAATAGTTAAAAAAATTTTCACAACAGTGCAAACCTCTCGGACACGACAGCACGATGGAGTGACTTTAATGGAGGAAACGACGGGGGGGCCCCTCTCGGATGCGAGATTTCTGACTGTAAACAAGGCGCAACACCTCCCTCCCGCCGCCCTCCCCGGGGAAAGCTATTCCAGGAATTTGGCAGATCTCCAAGGGCTGAGCCGGAGGTAAACAGCCCGCGGCCGCCTCCCCTCCTCGGG
>NW_009953935.1:1010460-1010983 GCF_000747805.2 Chaetura pelagica
GCGCCGCGGCGGAGGTCGGGTAGAGCAGCAGGGCCATGGCTTTCGCCTTCTCGGGCTTGGAGACCAGCACGGCGTGGCAGCGGAGCATCACCGCCTTGTGCTTCAGCTCGTGGCGGTAGATCCAGGCGAAGACGCGCGGCAAGCGCGGGTCGGCCACGCAGTAGGTGACCCGGTGCAGCAGGTAGAGGTGGCCGGGCCGGCGCAGCCCCTTGTCCTCGGCGTGGGCCATGCGGATGCCCTGCGCGCTGATGGTCAGCTTCATCTTGGTGCCCTGCCGGCCCGCCTCGCTCTTGCTCCAGATCTTGCAGACGGCCAGGTCGGTGCAGCCCTCGCCCTTGGACTGGATGGTGGTGGCGTTGCCCAGGTAGAGCACGGTGTACGTAGGGTCCTCGCTAGTCACGCGGAATTTCCGCCGCTTGGAGCGTAACATCCTGCCCGCGCGGTGCAGGGCGCTCTCGGGGCAGGCGCGGGCCAGCGACGTGAGGGCCGAGTAGTGCACGCTCACCGCGTACCCCTTGGGCTT
>NW_009953935.1:1011592-1012724 GCF_000747805.2 Chaetura pelagica
CCCTCCGGGCAGACGAGGACGGGGGGGACCGGGGCGCTGGCTTGCAGCGGTTCCGGGAGGATGGGGAGGGCAGCGGGGTCGGGGGGGACCAGCAGCTCAGAAATTCCCTGACATAAAAATCCCACGGCCGCTGCGGAGCGCGGCTCCGGGAGCCCCCAGGCCCGTAAGAACCGCATCCCCAGCAGCCTTCCCGGCCAGGGCGGGCCGTGCAGGAGTCCCACTCTTGCAACATCATTTTCCCTTTGATTTGGTTAGTCCAACTCTGAAAGCCTAAGGGCCTGCAGCAAATAAGAGCTATTATGTATGAGTAATGCTTTGCTTCTTATTTATACACAGCACCCAAGTAACAAGAAGCTGTCTTGTAATTTCTTGCTGGAGTTTCTCGAGAACAGTCACAGACATAATGAGAACTGTGGAAATTGGTGTCTGTGTCGTTGCTGTCGGTTCTCGTGTCACATATCATACCCTCTGCCAGAAAGAACAGACATGCCAGGGTTACAGAGAGTAGCACTTCATAAGGGTTTGAATAAACGCTCGGGAAAAGGGCACATACACATGCAGTAAGATATCTCAATGCCTGCTTCGGTTATTTGACAAGTAATTTCTAGAGTTTGGATCAATTAAAATAACCCCTGTATCTTTACAGTCATTATCATTATAATTATTATTACATTATGCCATCTAGCAGGTTACTTGGGAACTGCAAGTAACCACAGTGACCAGTGTCAAATTACTAAAAGCACTTGCCCATTTGATTACGTTTCAAAATGACCCCCCGGTCGGAGGGCAGCGCAGCCAGCCCTGTGCCCCGAGGCTGCCCCGCCGCAGCTGGGACGGGACGCCCGCCCGCACCGATGGTTTCCAGGGGCCGGGGGTGGGTGTGGAGCTGTAACACGCTGCCTTTCCTGTCTCCGGCGGATCTAGCGCAGCACTTTTGCAGCGTTAGGAAGGCTGCTGCTAGTCCTAAGATGTGAACGTGCTACGGTCCCATTTTCCTATGGGAAAACAGCAGTCGGAAAGCCGGATGGACCGAGCACGGGTGTCAGCACACACAAACCCTAGCACAGCTGGGGCGAGCTGGCTGGGCCCCTTGGCATAAAGCCCAGCGCCCACTGAGGTGCCTGCCTGGGCT
>NW_009953935.1:1013599-1019094 GCF_000747805.2 Chaetura pelagica
CGGTGCCCAGCAGCATCCCGCCCCAGCTGGGGGTCCCTCCTTTTGGCTGTGCCTGGTTTGAGGCAGGCTGGCTGCTGGAGACCCATCGGGAGCCCCCCCAGTGCTGTCGGTGTGGTGGGCAGGAGGGATGTGTGCCATGCTGCAGCCTGTGGCAGGCAGCTCCTGCCAGCCTGCAGGACCATCCTGCTGCCTAGCAGGGAGAGAAAGGCTTGGGTTTGTACGGCCAATTTAGTTAATCTCTAGAAGCATCCAGTGTGCTTTGCCTTTTGTCTTCTTTGTCTTGCAACAAAGGAGGAGCTGTGACCCTCTTGCCCTCCCCACCAGCTCCCCAGTCCCCAGGTCAGCAGTGCTTCCATTTCTGTGTTTTCTTCTTGGACAGAGATTTCCTTATCAGAAACCTGCTGGGGGCTGGGGACCAGCACCCCAATATCCCTGCCACTGGGCTAGCTAGAAGTGCAGCTGCAGGGAAGGTGTCTTGTGATTGCAGCTCTTTCAAGGATGGAAACTGTCTCAGCTCAGTTCCTCATCATGCTTGGCCACGATTTGGTGTGCCAGAGACCACTGCAGCTTTCCTTGCTTTATTAATGGGCCAAATTAGCTTTAGGACTCTCTTTCCTGCTGTGTGGCAGCTACTTGAGTTCTGGGCACGGAGAACCACTACATGCTTCAGCAACAGAAGAGCACATCACAGATCGTGGTGGCCTGTGACAGCAATTCCCAAAAGAAATTCTGACCCCTCTTAGTCCCATTCTGGGCTGAGAGGCTGTGCCACAATGTTAGGGTGAGGTCTGGCATCACGGAACAGCACAGTTAAGCTTGGACCACCTGCCCTAAGCAGAGGGGGGGCTATTCCTGTGAGGTTGGATGTATTTGACAGCCACGGGAAAAGCTGAGGCACAATGCAAGGGGAGCTTTCCCCGAGGGGCCAGGGCATGTTGCCTGGTTCCCAGAGAACACGAGGCTCCTTTCCCGCCTGCAAGGCTGGCAGCACCCATGCTGTGTAGGACATGCATGCTGGGGGCTTATCTGCACAGCCCGATAGCCCGGGGGCAGCACAGCAGCCTGCTCTCTATTTATGCAGTACCCCAGCAGCTACCGAGCATCACCTGCCTGTGTGTGCCCGCCTGGAGAACTTGTGCAAGGCGTGGGAAAGTCTGTGAGATACCATCTCTGCCCCGCGGCCCAGCCTGCCCTGCTCCGGCGCACGTGGCCCTTGGCAGACCCCTCAGCCCCCATCCTCCTCCTCCCCCAGCTGCTCCAGGCTGTGCTGGAGCCCATGGTTGGCCACGATTTGGTGGTTTGGACGATTTTGGTCCATGGTTGCACCCCACCACGAGCCCATAGACTCCAGGGTGCATGCTGGGGTGCAGGCAGGCAGGCAGCTGCCCACTGCCTCTGCCCGTGCTGGCTGTCCTGCTGCAGCGTGGGGAGATGCCGGGGCCTGCCTAATGGGAGAGAGTAACACCCTGCAGAGAGCAGCCCTGCTTTGGGTTTTGTGCCCAGCAGCTGCACCTGGAGCTGATACGGATCCCTGGCTGGGGAGAGTAGCAGCAAAAGGTGCCGAGGAAAGTTGATATGACAAGACCAAAATAATTCACGGGTTGAATCATGGAAGCATCTCAGGCTTTATCCTCTGGGATAGGAACGAAACTCGTTGTGCTGCAGCAGCTGAAGTGGCACAGTCAAAGTGAAACATCTCAAACCGACATTTCAGTATTTTCCAAAACAGAGTATTTCAGAGCCGATGTAGCTATGCTAAATGTCAAAGCTTCAACTCTTTGTTCCGAACCAAGACAAAAGAAATGCTGAACTGTCAGGATTTTCCATCAAATGGAAAGGATGAGCAGCACCTGGGTCCCACAGGCCATCCATGGCAGCAGCTGGGGGGCCACAGCCTGCAGCCCCACTGGCCATCATCCAGGTCTCACCAGCAGCAGCTCCAGGTGGCTGCCAGGAGCTGGGGCAGCCTGAGATGGGTCTCCTGTTCAGGGAGGAGGGTCATGAGCAGCCCTCATGCTGCCCCTGCTGCCCTCCTGCCTCTCTGAAGAGGAGCAGCACCCCATCCTGCTGGGTGGGGGCAGGGGGCATGGGTGATGCTGTGTGAGGACTGCAGGATGTCCACATGGCAGCAGCCCTGGGTCCCCCTGGGTGCACTGAAGGCAATGCTGGCAGGGCTCAGGGTGCTGTGCTGCTGGGTGAGCCGTGGTTGTTTTTCAGTCACCAGGGGTGTCACACCCTGCTTCCTGCACAGGCGGCCCGGCGCTTCCTGCACCCACAGCTATCATTAGCAGGGCAGCTGGTGGTCACGGGTGCAGAGCCCTCCTGGGGGGTCACAGCACCCTCATGGTGGGCTCACCAGATCAGTGGGGCTGTGTTGGGCACCCACCCTCCAGCCGTGCTGCAGGCCAGGGGGTACAGAGGTGGTGTCAGGGGGGCATCCTCTGCTTGATGCCCCATCTTGGGGATGCCACCACGGGACCATCCCTGGCCATGTGGAGGGAGAGCCAGTGCAGGCAGCCCTGGGCAGCTGGGACCAGCTTGTCCAGGCAGAGCTGGCACACCAGGAGCTGGAGAAATCTCCTGCCAGCTTCCTGCCACACTCTTCAAAGATGCAGGCAGTATTTTCTAATTAACCTTCCCCCACCCTGCCAGGCAGGGAGGTGATTTTATCTTCATAGGTCTTGTGGAAGAAGCAGAGTCTAAAAATCTTGCCTGAGGGCCCCAGTAGGGTTGGTGCCTTCTCAGGGCTCAGCCTTGGCCAGGCAGCCCTGCTTCAGAGCCTCCTGCAGTGCTGCTCTTCCTAGAGGGAACCAAGACCTTCATCAAAAGATGAGGAGACTTGCAGAGCTGGCTTCCCCAGTTCCTACAATGCCAGCATGCTTCGGAGTATGGCTGGGAAGAAGAGGTTTCAAGCAGCTGCAGTTGTGCACAGAGCAAAATTGTCTTGATCTTGCAGGGGTGCTTTGTGGGGGATTTCTTAATGGGTCTTCTTGTCAGGCTGAGGCTGACAGTACCACTGAATCCAGCATTGTCAGCCTACATGAATAATGAATAGTCGTCACATGAATATTTTAGAGACACAGTCCTGAGATCTCCTCCCAGTGCTGCCTTAGAGGAAAATGGAGAAAAAGTTGTCCAGAAAGAACAATGTTTCCTTTAGGAAAAAAATGTACTGGTGGTATTTGGTTTGGAAAAAGAACTGCTGCTGCTAAATAATTCTCAGGATTTGCATCAAAAATGGAGCTGTGGTTTGGCTCCAAGGCAGAAGAAGTTGGGAGGGAAGCCAGCCCTTTTGACACAAGTCGATGATTGCTGTGTGCTAGAAGGACAGCAGATTTGACTTCGTCTGTGCAATGATTTTGCAAAGGGTCCTAAAGCTATGGCCACCTTCCAAAGATCTGCCAGTGCTGGGCACTTGGTTTACACACTTCAAGTGCTAAGCACCTCTGTACACCTCTGGTGACAGCATCTTTTTCTTTAATCCATGCATAAATGTATTCTAGAAGCAGCAGGTTGTGGTGTTCAGGTAAAACCAGAAGAAACCTGTCTTGCTCAGGTAGGCACAGCAGAGCAATATGGTTTAAACTACAAGTGGGTAGACTTAGACTAGATATAAGGAGGATGTGTTTTACGGTGCAGCCCAGAGAGGTGGTAGATGCCCCATCTGTGGAAACGTTCAGGATCAGGTTGGACAGGGCTCTGAGCAGTCTGATCTAGTCGAAGATGTCCCTGCTTACTCTTGGGGGTTGGACTAGATGGTCCCTTCCAACCCAAACTGTTTCAATGATTCTAAAAGGAGTGGAATGAGAAACACTGCAATTAGAAATAGGCAATTAGGACTCTAGCTGAGCCTTGGGTGTCTCTATCACTCAGATGACCCTATCTGGATCTCCTTCAGCATTTCACTGCTCAAAGCCATCCCCACTGTGCTGCTGGCATCAGCAGACAGAAGTAATTCCTTAGTGTTTATGAAGTGCTCAAAAATGTGTCTGTTGCAAGAATGAGGGCATTTCTGTGCATTTCTTCAGCAGCTCCCACAGAGGTGGCAGAAAATACTTGAGGTGACTGTCCGTGCAGTGCTTCAGGCTGGAAATGGGGAGTGGTGGGGGAAGAAAGGGCAACATGTGGGAAAACCATCCTCATAAAAATGCTCAGATCTTCAGGTTACCCTCACACCTCGCTGCCCCAGGATGCACAGAGGGTTGCAGGCGGTGGAGCAAGCCTGAGCCTCCTCTTCCCACTGTGCCAGCACTTCTGCCCATCCCCAGGTACCTCTGTTTCCATTTTGTGCCACCGGCCACGGTGCCTCTGTCCCGTGCAGGTCCGTGGAGCTCTGTGCCCTGTCCCGGTGGCTGCGTTCTCAGCCAAGGACCCTGGTGGTGCTGAGGCTGAGCTGCCGGGGCTGCACCAAGGGGTTTATGGAAGCGTTTTGCCCCCGGCTGGGCAGCCTGGGAATGGCACTGCGTGTGCCTTGGCTGGGGCTGGAAGCGCTGCCAGACCCAGGGCGTGGGGAAGGCTGGGACGGCTGGCTGCTCTGGTTGGTGATTATGCAGCGTAGAAGAAAGGTAACTTTTAACTGAAGTACAAAAGAAGTGCAGTAATGAGCACTTATAATGCTGCCTTGGTGCCCACATAAAAACCTGAGATGATTTTATTAAAGATGATTTGGTTAAAAAAGAATTTACCAAGTGGCTGCATGCTGTCTGCAGCCCACCAGCCTTCCACTGGAGCACCTCACGTAAATGAAAAGCCAAATGCTGAGTCCCCTTTCATCCATCTTATTTGCCTTTAAGAAGCACAGGAGGGATTGGGCCAGACTGGTGGTGGTGGCAGAGCCTGGGATGAGCATGGCATGGGTTCAGATGTACCTGGGAAGTTTATGTTGGATGCTTTGAAAAGGAGAAGAAAGGAAGAACTGTGTCTTCCTAACAAGTGTTTATCATGGGAGGCATCATGCAGTGCTGAGCATGAGAACAGACTGGTCCTGCCCAGGGGGGTTGCAGCCTGCCATGCTGCTGGCAGCCAGCACCTGCAGTGAAGCTCTGCCTGCCTGTGTAGACAGTACCTGTGTTTTCCAGGGATTATCTGGGTTATTCTCCAGTTACGAAGGATACACATTACAGAGTTATAGTAGAAAAATATCTGGCCTTAACCCAACACCCATAAAGGAGAAATGGTTCATAAATCAGTTCACTGTGCAAGAACAGGTCAAGTTGTTTATTAATTTAGCCTTCCCTCCTATCTTGACCCCAACTGGCCACCCCAGCTGCTGCTGGAACATTTGATCATTCCCTGGCAGGGTGGGCAATGTCCTCCATCCTGCAGAGATGCCCAGGCTCTGGGTGGGCTTTGGCAGCTCCCTCACAGCACACCCCTCCACTGCCCGCACCCCGGGTCCCTCTTTGTCATCACCCTTCCTCAAATGCCGTGCTGGGGTGATGGAAACTGGGATCCCGTGTCGGGAAAGCTCAGCTCCACCAGCCTCTGGCTTTCCC
>NW_009953935.1:1020885-1024329 GCF_000747805.2 Chaetura pelagica
GCCTGACGCCCCAGGGGGCCCAGCAGGTCCGGCAGCTGCAGGAGGAGAACCGGCAGTTCCTGCGCATCCCGCGGAGGTGAGGCCTGCGGGGCTGGGCCTGGGTCCTGCTGAGTGGGCTCAGCCCCTCGGCGGCTGCAGGCCTAGGGACAGCTTTGTCAGTACCCTGCTCTTAGGGAAGCCACTGCCTGGGCTGCACGAGTCTGCTGTGACTGGCATGTGGGTGCTGCCAGCCCATCTCCTGGTTGTGTGGGTTTCCTGCTAAAACACCTGGCACTGCTGTGGAGCTGGTGCCTCCAGGCCACCTAGAAAGCCTTTCCAGAGCTCTGTGTGTGGTGGACAGAGGTAGGAATAGCCTATCTTAAATGCCCTGCAAATCTTAGTTTGACAAAGCTACTTTGTGAGAACTAGTGTGCACAGGATAGTGTCCTCTGAAGTTACTGAAGTTTAGAAGTAGCAAGGAAAGAAGGTAGTAAAGCTTCTAAACACAGGTGCAGGAACATCTGAGCTGTAACAGTCTCAGTGCATTCTTGATGGATGTTTATTGCAATAATGTAACTGGTCTAATTTCCGCTTCTGACTGCTCACTGCAAAGTGTGCTTGTTCCAGGCCGCGCTGGGATAGGACAACCAGTGCAGAGGACCTGAAGCAAGCTGAGAGGGAGAGCTTCCTCGAGTGGCGGCGGCAGCTGGCCCAGTGAGTGTGCCACTTGTGTCTGGGTCACTGGCTGGTGGGTATGGGGACATGTGAAGCAGTGGGATTCATTTATCCGTGCTGGATCTGTACAATTAACAGCAGCTCCCAGTGATTGTTTTGTGACAGTCCAGACACATCTCTGGTGAACCCTGCATAGCTGTTATGTGTGTATGTTCTTGTACTGTTTGCTGCTAAGGTTCCTCAGGCTGGAGCATGATGATCTGCTCTTGCCTGTGAAGTGGAGAAGCAGTGAATGAGTCTTCTAAGAGTGACAGTCTTGCCCTGGATAGAGCATAGTGCTGCCAGCTTGTGCTGCTCTGGTGCTGTCACTGCTGGCATGGAGAGATGCTTGGGTGATATTTACACACACCCTGTGAACCCACCCTTACCCTGACCAAAGTCCTTCAGGAGCTGGTAATAAGGGAGCTGAAGGCTGTATAGAGGTGTATCAAGTACCACCCCCAAATTCATGATGCTTTCCAGGTGGTACTTGGTTGAGTAATTACTGCTGGTATTTGGGATAACTCCCCTGGTTTTATTATTGTGGCTCTGAGATTTTGTGGGCAGACTTGATGAGTGTGTGTTCTTTCCATCATTTACCACTTGTCTGCTGGCATGATGAGGAGCCATCGTGTCTCCACTGAACCAGCGCCATTGCCCTCGGTTTACCTGGACACAAAACTAGCAGCAGCAGGACCTGCTATATGAGTGATGTGATAGCTGTGTCTGAGACTAAAGGCTCCTGGACCTAGGAAGAGCTGGTGCTGTGCTTATTGCCTGACATGGACCAAATACAATGTCTTTTCCCTGTTCTGTCTTAGCCTTGAAGAGGAAAAAAAATTAGTTTTAACCCCATTTGAACGAAACTTGGAATTTTGGCGTCAGCTCTGGAGAGTCATTGAAAGAAGGTAAGGAACATCACTGTCTACTTTTTATAAGTAATGTTTAATGTGCTTTCCTGAATTGAAGCCTTTGAATCATAGAATGGTTCGGGTTGGAAGGGACCTTAAAGATCATCTAGTTTTAACCCATCTCCATGGGCAGGGACACCTCCCACTAGACCAGGTTGCTCAATATCCCATCCCACCTATTAACCAAGCTTCAAGTGTCTGAGCACAGGAAAGACAAATGCAGTTAGTAATGCTTTATTAGCAGCAGTGAAGTAACTTGTTCTGAAGTGGAGAAGGAAAGCTGCTCAGTGGAGCACACTAGTTCTCAGCATTGCAATTCTGCAGGTGGTTTGCTGCGAGCCTCTGATGTTTCTTCAGATGCTGCTGCTCTTGACTTCTTCCAGTAACTGTGAGGGAGGCCTCTTTTGAGAATGTATCTTTGAGATCTTTTGCCAAGATTAACCCCTTTTTCCCTCTTAACCCCACAGCTGCAGACTGACTTTCAGGGGCAGGAGGAAAGGGAGATCAGCTAAATAACATCAGGAGAGAAAGAGCCTCTTGGTCCTTGGCCTCTTGCCATGCAGAGAAATTGCAGCAGTGCACAAAAGATAGCAGCCTGTCAATTCACAGAAATAGCTTTGTTCACTCTGCTGAGCTGTAACACAATAGGAGTCCTATCTGCTACGTTAATCTAACTGGGGCATTTAATTTCACTAGTAATTAAGTTTGAGATCATCTTGTCTGATTTTCCTAAAATTGAAAAATACTTCACCAGTGAGGTCATGGTGAGCTGGTCCCTTCACAGAAGTGGCTTTGTACTGGGTGCTGCTGGGCCTTTGGCTGGGAGTGAGCTGGGTTGGGAGCATCCACTGTAGGGTGCCATGGTGTGCAGTGTGAGTGTGTTCGGTGTTTTGAGGTGGCTGGAATGTGTTATTGATGCCTTTGTGCTTTTATTGGAGCTTTTTATTTCTGTCACAGAATCAAGCAGAAGTCATCTAGTCCCTTACCTTGCCAGATAATTTGATCTATTATCAGCCTTGTGTTTGCTTCAAGCTACCTCCCAGCAGTGACTTCTCTGTATCCTATCCCAGTAGCATAGTGTCAGCTTTCTCTCCTATTGATCTTTGAATTTCTGTAACTGTTCAGTACCTCTTTGTACCCATGAGGCCTATTAAATTACTCCCTTAGGGTGTTTATTGATTTTTTTTTATTATTTTTTTTTACTGCTTAGTGAAGCTTGAAATTCTGTCGTTCATTGAAGCTGTCCTGAGTTAACAGAAATCCCTGTCAAGCAAATAGAATCAGCATGTGGCAACCAGAATTTTAAATGACCTGTCTGGGGAAGCTCTAGTTAAAGACGCTGTAGTTAAATATTTTCCCTTTCTTATGAAAAAACAAGAATGGATGTCTCTGGTATCTGAAGCCAGTGTGTGTAAAACTGATGGGTCTTGCTGCTATACGTGGTGACAACCTGCTGTCTAGGTTTGGAAGACATTCCCTAAAAGCACACTTCCAAGGCCTAGCTTGCTTGGAGGAGCACTGTGTTTTACTGGAGTGTAAGACTGTTCTTTCACTCTTCTTTGCTTTTTCTGATAAGAAAGGCACAAAGGAAATTCTGAATCTGCCCAATAACAAATGGTTAGAATCTGCAGGTCATTTGTGGGAGACTGTACATCTTGCACCATGCACAGGGAACAACAGTGCTCCAGAATATCTTGCTGTGTAGGAAAACTGCCTCTGCTTCCTGTCTTTGGCCACACCACTGCAGTTTGGGGGTGAGAATAGACAGAAGTTGTGTTATCACATTTTTCAGTAAAACTCTGAAGGATAGGATACCACTGCTCTGTTTTTTGCCTGCTGA